>NC_134487.1:61558060-61870560 GCF_040206685.1 Ascaphus truei
AAGACAAATAGTCCCAATGCTACATTCAATATGACAAAATATATAGTTAAATACTTAACTGTTTTTCTTCTCGTAAGTAAGGGTCAATCAAATTACCCTTACTTATGAGAAGAAAAACAGATAAGCATATGATTTGTCATATTGGGTGCATGGGCGTCCGCAGAAATTTTTTCGGGGGGGGGGCATAATTTATAACCACAGCGCAATGGCGGTCCTGGCTGCGGCACAGATTGGTCCCGACTTGGGAGTGAGACGGCTTTCATTGGTAGGTAGTGTTACCAATGAGAGCCGCATCACTCCCGAGTGCTACCAATGACAGTGCGCTGCGCTTCCTCCTGCGTAGCAGCATAGGCTAGCCTACCACTAGCTGCCTGCCGTGGCGCCAGGGGCACCCACCCACCTCCGTCCTGGTCCACCCACCTCCATCCCGGGCCACCCAGAGTCTGTTTTTGGCGTTTATAGCGCCGTTAACGTACTGTACGGCGCCATAAATGCCAAAAACAGCCCAGGACTGCGAGTGATCCAGGCAGAGCCGCCAACAGAAATCATGGGGCCCAGGACAAATGAAAGGAGCAGGCCCCCCCCGAACCCATAGCGCCCCCCCCGGAACCCATAGCGCACCTACCACGAAAAAATATATTTTAGAGCGCAACTTTTACTTAACTGTTTTCTTATTGTGATACAGAATAAAACATTACAATGCAACCTGTTTATTTTTATATTTTCAACAAAAGACATGTGTCTGCCTGCCTGGGTGGGTGAGTGGGTGAATGACAGTAGAATGACAGTGGGTGAGTGGGTGAGTGGGTGAATGACAGTAGAATGACAGTGGGTGAGTGGGTGAGTGGGTGAATGACAGTGGATGGGTGAATGACAGTGGGTGGGTGGGTGAATGACGGTGGGTGGGTGAATGACGGTTGAATGATGGTTGAATGACGGTGGGTGGGTGGGTGGGTTAATGACGGTAGGTGGGTGGATGAATGATGGTGGGTGGGTGAATGACAGTGAGTGAGTGGGTGGATGGGTGAATAACAGTGGGTGAATGACAGTGGGTGGGTGGGTGAATGTTGAATGTGGGTGGGTGAATGATGGTGGGTGGGTGAATGACGGTGGGAGAGAGTGACTGGGTGACAGTGACTGGGTGGGTGGGTGAGAGTGACTGGGTGGGTGGGAGACAGCTACTGGGTGGGTGGGAGACAGTGGGTGGGTGGGAGACAGTGAGTGGGTGACTGAGTGACAGTGACTGGGTGGGACAGTGACTTGACAGTGATTGGGTGGGTGACAGTGACTTGGTGAGTGACAGTCAGTGACTGGGTGGGTGACAGTGACAGTGGTTGACGTTGACAGTGGGTAATGGTGACAGTGGGTAACGGTGACAGTGGATGACAGTGACAGTGGGTGATGGTGACAGTGGGTGATGGTGACAGTGACAGTGACTGGGTGGGGTGACTTACCTTGACCGGGTGGGTGCAGCTTGTTGCCGGACGCTTCCCCCTCCTGCCCCCGATATCCCCTTCTGCCCCCGATATCCCCGCGGCAGCTTTCAGGGACGGAAGGTGGGCTTGGGGAGGGGACGCGGGAGGAGGGCTCGGGGGGGGCATGGGAGGTGGGCTCGGGGGGGGGGGCAAGGCCACGGGAGGTGGGCCAGGGGCACATGGGAGGTGGGTGCGCGGGAAGCTGGCCAAGGGGGGGAAGCGGGCCGCAGAGGAGCTGGTACTTCCCCCTCCATCCCACGTTGGGAGCGGGAGGGGGAGCGGGCCGCAGAGGAGCTTGGCTTGTACTTCCCCCTCCATCCCACTTTGGGGGCGGGGGTAAGCGGGCCCTGCGCATGCGCGCCGGGACCGCGGGGAATCGGCGCCATTTTTTTAAACTTTTTTTTTTGAAATTTATTTAATTAACTGGTGCTCGGCCGCGCAGGGGGCCCGGCCTGACCCACGGGGCCCGGGAAGCAGTACCCTTTGTCCCCCCTGTTCCCCCCCTGTTGGCGGCCCTGGATCCAGGGGGGGGCAAGCGCCCCCCCTTGCCCCCTCCTGCGGACGCCCATGATTGGGTGTACAGTAGCATTGGGACATTTTGTCTTTTGTTGTAAACTTCCAATCCCCTTGTAAGAATATTTCCAAGATTCTGTCCAGCTCTCATTTGCTGAATACTTTTACTATATTTAATCTCTGAGACATGTTGTTTGGGGGGAAAAAAACACGATACAGCAACAACATGGAACAAGCGCTTGCAAGTGTCAGATACTAAATTGAAGTATGGTTAACACTGTGTAAATAAAGACTCTTCTTACTCTGTTTACTATTCCTGGCTTTCTATTTCATTTCTTTTAGGCCATTTGATTTATTTATTCTTAACCTCACTATTATCACTTCTCGGAGATCGATCTCAACGTAACTGCCATACATGTCAATGGCAGTTAACATGGAGTCGAGCTCCGATATCCCTTATCAGAGCTTAGTGAATCCTGGCTTAAGGCCCTTATTCTCTCATTGCTTATCGCACAGAATGCCCAATTGATTTTAATACTGAAGAAGTTATTGAAAATGGCAGAAGTTATTTTTAACTACTTCTGCCTAACCCCCAATAGTGCTGCACACTGAATATATGCATGATATCTAACAACTTTGTACGTGAACTTAAAAAGCAATCTGTTTGCAATTTTAGTTTTAAAGAGATGTTCAAATGCAGCAAAGGAAAGACGGAGAGAGAGAAAGCCTCTGCCAAGGTGATTGAGGATGAATACAAAAAACTTGGCTCTATCAGGTAAACTCAGCTTATAATAAATATGATATTGGTGACTGTACAAATAACATGCAGATAAAATGTTTCAAATAACTCTGATAACAACTTGAACTTTGTGTTATAGCTATCAAGAAATTATGACCCTTGTTCTGTTCATTTTAATGGCGCTGTTATGGTTTACAAGAGATCCTGGTTTCATTCCCGGATGGTCTTCTCTCTTTCCTAAGTAAGTACATTACCTTTGCAAGCCCCCATTACAGTATTCACTGGTGTCATTATAATAATGATAAATTATTTTCTACTAATAGTGATAACGTCACGTTTGCACCTAAAGTTCTTCCCTAATGCACAGTAAGGTTCTCTGCCAGGCTTGCTCCTTATACATACCAAGCAAACAAGTTACAATCTAGACAGACAAAGGGGGCTATGAATCAAGGTCCTGGAAAGTGTATTTTAGAGTTTCTTTTTTTCTAAAGAAAAGGTCAAAAAGACGATGAACCTACAGTAGATGCCTAGATGTCAGTAACTGAGCCACTGATTGAGTCACCTGTGCTGAAGCAGGGATAACGTTAAAACCTGGCCTGTTGGAGTTGGCCACGCCTGCACTATAGTACATCATTGTAGCAACTTGGCCAACATACCGATATGTAGGTTTCTGTGTTGGCTGGCTTGATTCTCTTGATTTTTACTGTACAGTACATTGCATTGAAAAAATAATACAAATGGCAACCTGCACACAATATACATTACAAGCTCTGGAGGAAAATTGGTTAACATTTGAACATTTAGATGGCAAGGTATCCTGTATAACTGCCTGGTTTCATGTATGATGACTTTGACTCTAAATCTATGAGGGTGGGATATCTTGCACTTTTTAGAACTAATTTAACACATGAAACACTTATTCAGTACTGATGATTATTGTCTGCTTGTAGATATCCTGGCTATGCTACTGATTCTACAGCTGCCTTGCTTTTGGGCCTTCTATTTTTTATCATCCCAGCATATCCATTTGGGAGGAAAACTGCTGGAAAAACAGGTTGAGTATTTTGTTTTAATATACTGTTTATTCTCACTGCATATACTTTGAGGGACTTGCTGTTTCACTGAACATGTGAACTAAGTCCCTAGATATCGCCAAGCCATGGTCATGTCATCATAAACAATGGGCATTATTATTTAAAATAAAATAATCTATACCGCTCGTAAAAAATAAAACAACACGAAATGATGATATTGCATTTGAATGGGTGTTTTCTATATTGTTTCAGGGTCATATAAGTAACAGATGAGCAGCTGTCTGGGAATCCTTATTTACTTTTTTATTTTTTTAAGTTAAGGAAAGAGTCAGCATTTCCAAATCTAATGTGCACTTTTGTAAAGCATGTGCTAAAATCAATGTTTATTTTTGTCATATTGTAACGTATACTATTTCATGAAAACTTCTAGTAGCTGTATTGGTTTTAGAAAAGTTTATATTTACTGTAGGATTTCATTTTGTTTAGGAGACCCACAGGGGATTTCTTCATTAATGTACAGCAATAGCATGCACAAAATAGAATCCTCACAAGTGGTGTACACAAAAAGAAATGACTTGTAAAGATTAAAGAGCTCTGTAAATTAAAAATGATAACAAAGAGAGAGAAAGACCCTTAAATACATACATATTCTAATAGGAAACACTAATAACTACTATTAGCATATTTCCCATGTAAAGTATCTCAGGGGCATCTCTATCTGTCCACCTCCAAACCACATATTTTAGGATCTGTTGGGACCTAATGCCACCTTTAGGTGAGACATGAATCAACATCAGGTTATTTGAAGGTAACGCAAGATAGTTCTAAATTAATCTAACGTTATACCTATGCTAACGAGTTAAACGACGGCTGTTGTTTTTGCATATAATTAGCTTAGTAGATTTGGGTTAACTCAGAGAAAATAACATTCGTTAATAATTTAGATAACAAAGTTATTTGCCTTGATTTAACTGCTTAGTATATCTGGACCTTAGAGACATATTTACTAAGTGATTTAATGCCATAAGACACCTTATAGACCCTTTACGTGCAGGGTCCACACAGTGTTTTATAGTATTGCACCATTGTGTACAGTGATAAGTCTCTGGCAGGTCCCCGTTTAGAAGGAAGTCTAGCTTTTTAGCAGGAAACTCATCCTTTCTGCTTCACTTGGACAAATCTTGGGAACCTACTGCAAACATGCCCCTACATCAAACTGGTAAGTTCAGGCACAGGGATGCAGCCACACCCCTGAGTCAAAGTAGCCCTACATGGTTAACTGCAACTTTAACAACTACTACAACTGAAAATAAGCTGGTGGTCTTTCTGGGGCCCTCCAGGACAACACAACTACAGTATTACAATGTTACAATATAATATATACATACTGTAGTGTAGAATGTTTTAAATTAGGGAAAATTAGGGAAATCCCAGTGTTCTCACTCTCATGTACTCTGTAGGTTAAAGGCATATCATCAACAGGTCTTTTAGCAGTAACAGACTTTCTACAGAAAATAAGCCTTTTCTGTATCTCAAGGTAAATCTTCAAATTGAAAAAGAACCAGCTATGGTGCAGTATGCCAGAGAATTGTTTTTAAGATGTGACAAAAGTAAGTAATCACACTCACACTTTAAGAGCAATATCAAACAAAAAAGAAAAAACGTAGCAGTAGATCGATCTGTGTACTGTGCAGGACCTGTGTAGACATCGAGGTAACTGCTGCCTCTCAGACCAACGTCTGACGTCACATCCAATCGACGAACTGCTCCCTTCCAGTGCGATTCTGGTGTTGCACTTCTGTATCTGCCACGAATGCAGACTCTTGGACAATGCGTTTCGCCGCAGACTTGCTCAAGAAGTCAGTCCATGTACCCCCCTCCATAGCTTTATATAGCATGACCATCCTTTAGTCAATTAAGCAAATTATTAGAGGGTTAGTTCATTTACACATAATCATGTATATCAAAAAATAAAACAGCGCTAGGTATGTATGTCTTTATTTATATAGCGCTATTAATGTACATAGAGCTTCACAGCAGTAATATACGTGACAATCATATAAATAACAAATAATACAAATATACATAAAGGGAAGATGTGCTTCAGACATAAAAGTAACATTTAGGAAAAGGTATCCCTACTCCGAAGAACTTACAATGTAATTGGTTGGTAGGAAGAACATACAGAGACAGTAGGAGGGTGTTCTGGTAACTGTGTCTGCAAGGGGCCAAGGTTTATGTATGCAGTGTAAATTATCAGCCATGGAGCTACTCATATGCTTCCTCAAGCAGGTGTGTTTTAAGGTGGGTCTTAAAGGTGGATAGAGAGGGTGCTAGTCAGATATTGAGGGGAAGGGCATTCCAGAGGTGTGGAGCAGTCAGTGAGAAAGGTTTAAGGTGGGAGAGGGCTTTAGATACAAAAGGGGAAGAGAGAAGACATCCTTGAGCAGAACACAAGAGTTGGGATGGTGTATAGCGACTTATAGTGCAATTGCATATATTATAAAAAATTACATATATTTATATGATGGATCAATAAATTGATATACAGTATAACATTATGGAAATCAATATATGTAATCAATAACACTAACAGCATATAAAGAAGAAAGGAAAAAAGAAAATTTATAAATATAGATATGAACATCACCATATGAAATGTACTCATTAAAGGGGATTGAAAAAATATAATAGTTACAGGATGAAAGGGGAATCCTACTGCTATTTTTTTAAAATAATTATTTGAAAATATTTATGTATGTCACTATATAAATATAAAACAATGCTATAAAGTTACTAAATATGTAAATATATATATATATATATCCCTATGTGGCAGGACGGCCTCATGGCAGGGTCAGTAAGACGCTAGTCACGGTATGAACCTTTAAACTGTAGTGGTTTATTAGCAACAGATAAAGAACAGCAGGTGCGCAAATTTCATCAGGACATGGAAGAAATAAAGACACCAAAATAGTGCAATATTGTCTAATTCAGCAGTATAGATTCAATATTGTAGACTCTATACATTTTGCACTCAAGTGTTAAACGTGATATTCAGGCAGTGTGGTTGTTAGAAGTAACCAACATTATATCCAGACAGGTACTCCGGATAAACACAGGTAATGTTCCATAGGAGGGGAGGGAAAATTCACATACAGAAGGAAAAAAGCAAAATAGTATAATATTGCTTTTATTATTAAAAAACACAAAGTATTGCACTTACATAAGTGTCTTTGTGGTATGCATTCAGACCACCCTGGGTCAATTAGACAGACAGCACCACAAAGCAACAGCTTCTGCTCCACGGCCGATACAGCATCCACTAGGCTGAACGATGCAGTCCTCCGATTTGAATGTCCCCAACATAGTGTCACTTAGTGGTGGAGTTGTTATCATTATCTTTGGCCTCCAGTGCCTTCTGAGCTGGTTCCATTTTTTTAACAGCTTCAGCTTGATCCTGCAGTTCCTTTCTTAGAGCCTCCAGCTCTTCCTGGTGCCTGCTCTTCTTGCCACTGTTTATATTTGAGGATGTGGGGACACGATTCTTCCATGTGACCTGGCTCCTGACAGGCCCAGCATAGAGAATCCTTTAGAAAGTCACCTGGTTTCCTTTGAGCCGGCATGGCTCCGAGGTTATGGGGTCCTGTGCTCTAAACGCTGGTCACATTACAAAACAAGTATTTGTCGTCGGCCATTTTAAAATCCAGTTTTTGTTTTCTCTTTCACACCCGAAAGGGCAGACTTTATACAACACATGTGAGTTGAACTTGCTTTACAATGCTTGAACGTTCTTGGTTCTTCTTGGGGCAACATCTTTACAAAAATCAAATTTTACTTTCTCCAACCCCAGCATGGTAAACTTAACACTCAATACTTTGCTTCTGGCCTTTGCTTTACACAGCACAGCAATCCTTTCATACCCAATGGGGCAAACTTTACACTCCGCACTTGCTAGCTGTAAATTCACTTGTTTCAGCAAAATAAATTTTTTTTTTGCTTGGGTTCATGAACTTAACATATCTTCATCAACTGACCCCCAGAGCCGTAGCATCCCACTTCTGACACCACCTGTGGCAGGGTGGCCTCGCGGAAAGGTCAGTAAGACGCTAGACACGGTATGAAACTTTAAACTGTAGTGGTTTATTAGCCACAACCAAATAAAGTCTGGGTGCACTGTCCCTTTAAGAAAACCAAACCATAGAAAATAAACACCTATTCACTTTAGGGAAAGCTAACTACACCATAGCTTTCACCCTCAGTAACTGTATGGCCAGCTAAGCTGGTTCCCAAGCCAAAACAAGCCCTGGCATATGCCACAGTGTAACTCAGTCTCTGCATACAATAATAAGGGTTTTGCTTATCTTAGTCTTTTTTGAAGCAGACGTCCCTGCTTCAGCACAGTCTCTCCTTTCTTCCTAGGGGAACTCAGCCCCACATTGAGCCCAGAGAACTCCTCTGTAGGTCCTCTATACCAGCTTCCACAGCTGGGGAGCACTTCTATCTCACCTCCTTCTCTGGGGAAAACAGTCTCTCTCCCTCCATATTACTTTCTGCTTCTTTTTTTTTTTAAACTGCAGTCTCTCAGGAATCCTGCTTAATTAGGCTGCAGGTGCATGCAGTTCTCCAGAAGTAGGTTAACTGGTTGAGTGCTGGACGATACACATACCCTCCATTCCAGCCTACTGAGTCAGTGACTGTCACACCCTATTAAAATTATGTTCATACTAGTCTCAAAAGATCTTTAACTATGAATGCACCAAAGATCACCCGATGTGTACTAAAAACTAGAGAACAAACAATGGAAAGACAGCTCTACTCCATAGCTTTATATAGCATGACCATCCATTAGTCAATTAAGCAAATTATTAGAGGGTTAGTTAATTTACACATAATCGTGTATATCAAAGAATAAAACAGTGCTATGTATGTATGTCTTTTTTTATATAGCAAGTGGGAAAGCTACAGATGCAGCCATGAGTATTAGAACTCTTGCCTTTTTAATTCTGGGGCAGTCTCAAAGTAAAGGCCTCAATTTGCTGCAACATTGCTGCAACATTGCCTCAACATTTATGTGAGATTCTTAATGGCCCATCTGATTAACAAAGCAGTGGTCCCTGCATTCAGTTTGAATGTGACTGCAGGGACCCCCCGCTGTGTTAATCCGATGGGCCATTAAGAATCTCAAAGAAATGTTGAGGCAATGTTGAGGCATTTACTGTGAGACTGCCCCAGAATCTTCCAGAATTTCCCAGGTAAGTGTTCTAGTACTGGTGGCTTCATCTGTAATTAAGAAATCAAAATCTATGTTGTGACCCCTGGGCTCAACATGATCAATTTATGGAACCAGTAGGTCTCTCTATATATCAGCTTTTTGTTTCCATCTCCTCCTTTTCCACCCTAAGCTACATGATCTATTCCCATACAGTATATGTCAATCCTGATAGGTTAGCATGATGATGTTTAGCAAAGTGCCTAGGAATACTGTGTGTCTGAATATTCTTAGTAATATTCCTGACATGTTCTAATACTCTTATGCGTAAGGACTCATGGCTTTGCCCACATACTGGAGACCACAAGGGTACTTCAGTAGGTACTGAAGATAACAAAACTAGATTTGCCGATAATATGTGCTACATCGAAGGAACGTCGAGTGATCCTAGTCTTAAAATACAAATTATATTTATTACTAAAATTACAAGCTTTACAATTAAAACATTTATAAAAGCCTGTTGGTCAAGACAATAAAACAACTTTTATTAAACAATGTAATGATCAAGTCTTTAACATTAAGAATATTACCTCAAAACATTGGCATATCCTGAAACAGGATACCATTTTAAGAGATTTTTTTACCTAATCGTCCAACAGTCACTTTCTCTAAAGCATCAAATTTAAGAGATAAATTAGCACCAAGCCATTTTAAAAGTAAGAATTCATGCGGAATAAGCTTGCTACAAAAGCCAACAGGCTTTTTTTATAAGTGTTTTCATTGTAAAGTTTGTAATTTTAATAGTGAAAATAAGTTGTTTTTACATATAGAACTGTATGTTCCTTCAATGTAGATCAACATATTAATTGCAAATCTAGTTTTGTTGTCGACTTACTAGAATCATCTTGTGGCCTCCAGTATGTGGGCAAACCATTAGATTCCACACACAAGAGAATTAGAACATGTCAGGTATATCACTAAGAATATTCAGACATACAATACTCCTAGACAGTTTGCTAAACATCAGCATGCTAACCTGTGAGGCTTGACATATATGAGAATAGAGCATGTATTTTAGGGTGGAAGGGGAGATAATAGAAATACAAAAGCTGATGCGGGGAGAGGCCTAGTGGATACATAAACTGTGCACTTTGGATCCATGGGTCTCAAAATAGATTTTGATCTCAGTGCTTTAATTTCTTAATTTCCTTTCCCACTCTTTTTCCATTCCTTGTTCCCTAGTTATTAGTACACATCAGATGATCTTCGTCACATTAGACCTTTGGCGACTCTTTTGCTAACCTAGTACGAACACCATATTAATGGGGATTTTTTTTAATATTTTATATTTTAATGGAGATATGTTCTTGTACACTTTATATATTTAGTAACTATAGCATGGTTTTATATTTATGTCGTAACATACATTGATAATTTCAAGTGATGACATTTTTTGAGCAGTAGGATTCCCCTCATCTTTTTACTATTATATATTTTTCAATCCCTTTTATGAGTATATTTGATATGGGGATAGTCATATATACTGTAAATATATTATCATTATTTTCTTTTTTGCCTTTTTTTCTTTTTTCCTTTATATGCTGTTAGTATTATTGAGTAAATATATTGCTTTGCATGGTGTTTTATATTAATTTGTTGATCCATTATATAAATATATTACATGTTTTAGAATATATGTGATTACGCCATTTTATTATATCATATACATGATTATGTGTTAATGAACTAACACTCTAAAAGCTTGCTCAATGGACTAATGAATGGTCATTCTATATAAAGCTATGGAGGGAGGTACCATGGACTATGACTCCTGTAGAAGCCTGTGGCGAAATGTGTTGTCCAAGTCAGAGTTTGTGGCAGATATGGAAATGCTACACCAGAAGCACAAGAAGGGAGCAGTCCATCGATCGGATTTGACATCAGATGCTGGTCTAATAATAATAATGGTCTGAGAGACCTTGGGCGGTACACAGACTGATTTACTGCTACGTTTTTGCTTTTATGTTTGATATCGTTCTTAAAGTGTGAGTGCGATTACTTACTTTTGTCACATCTTAAAACATTTTCTCTGGCATACTGCACATATCAGGTTACTTTTCTATTTCGAAAATTTACCTTGAGAGACAGTAGAGGATTCTTTCCTGTAGAAAATCTGTTACTGCCAAAAGACCTGTTGATTATATGTCTATAACTTGCACAGTACATATGAATGAGAACATCGAGATTTCACAAGTTTTTTCACTAATTTGAAAACATTCTACATTATGTATATATTTTCATATATATATATATATATATATATATATATATACACACACACACACACAACACACACACCTTCCGGATTGGACTGAGCCTGCACTTCCTATACCTCTAAAATACGTAAATTTGAAGACTGAGCATGCAGTTTTCTATTAAATTGGAGCAGCAATTCATTTGTCCATCACAAAAATGGGATTATTTTTCACTTTTCACTTATATATATTTTAAATGTTTCACTTATATTTCATAGTATATCATATAATTGGTAGTGCCTTTACATTTTCTGATAATCCCACGCAACACCTTGAAAAAGATTCAACCGCTAAAATCCCAAGGACCCCGTGAGCTTGTAATTTTATCACTCTAACCATAAAAAATGGACCTTCAGGTTCATTAGACAAATAATAATATAATAATAATAATAATAATTTTTCCAATGCCTCTTAAAGCACTTACAATTACTGTATAAAGTACTGACTAACATTTAAAATTATAATAGACAACAAATACACAATGCAAGTACTGTATGTGACGAAATACTATGGAAAGTTCAGTATGAAATGTCAGGTTGGAGGTGGTGCATTGATGCCTGAGTAAATAGATATTTCCAACCGTTGTGAGCTTGTTTAAAAGATTTCCAGAGAATGGACGTCACAGGAATGTATGAGGCAGAGAGTTACAAAGAGTAGGAGCAGCATAGCTACAGGCTCAGGTCCCAAAATATATCAACAGGATTGTAGGAACTGTAAGCAGAACTTGACCTGCAGATCAAAATGAGTGAGTGGGGTGTAGGGAGACATGAGCTTCTTCAGAGAGATTTGACCCTGATTATATAGACTTTAAATGTCGCCAATCACCACCTTACATGCAACCAGTACAGAGGACAGGTGTGGTGGCAAGAATGGATCTGGTTTAACAACCTGGCAGCATGTTGTATGTGTGTACACACAGTATGTAGATACAGTATACCAGCAACACAGAATAAAACAAGCAAATACCGGTGTGGCAGTCATTATTCCTTTACATATATATTGTGATAGAGTGTTATAGAGGATTTATGTTAGTAGAAGAATGATGAAAGCCCTGGATAAAGCTGTGGAAGGGATCATTATTACAGCCTCGGAATAATAGGCTGCACCAGAGGCCTTTTGTAAAAGCTGTATTTGACTAAGCAGACCAGAGAGAAGGATGTCAGGGTAGGCATTAGCTGTTCCAACAGGGAGAATATGGAGCGCAGGAGTCCAGTGAATTTAAACATTTATAAGGAGAATGTGTTGTGTTTGTGTTTGTTTCCACCCTAGTCCAAAAATAGCTAAATTGGTGTGTCCCCCCTCCGCCCCCCCGTGGAAGTAATGAAGGGTACTTACCTCTCGGTCGATTCCATAGCTACAGTGATTAGTGCAAAGGTACATAAAAGTATTTTGACAAAAAAATATTCTAAGCGCATCAACACAGATATATTTCCCAGTAAGGTATCTGATTGTGTTGATGATGTATAGCACAGGATAAGCAGTTTGTGCAAAATATAGCATTTTGTGGGTTGCCTGTTTGGGACTGTATCTTTATTAAGCAAAGTTTTGGTGATTTTTGGAGTCTATTATCAGCGAATATGGTGCAAAATGCTGACATTTCTAACAAGTGTTTGTATTTCCAAATTGTTTTTGGCAGAGTTGTTTGACTATGTCCCACTCATTACATGGAAGGAGTTCCAGGCCTGTATGCCTTGGGATATTGCTATTCTTGTTGGAGGGGGATTTGCACTTGCAGAAGGCTGTGAGGTAACGATTATCTGACGTAATTTATTTACATAGATTGTAGTTTTACATGTACTTACTAAAATTGTTCTTGTTTTCATAATTTTTGACATAATTTCAGAAATATTTGATCCCTGTGACCATTGCATTTTATAATTACCATTATAGCCTATAAAATAGCTTAAATGCTACAGTGTACAATGACTGGGAGTCATCAAATTCCGGCCGAATTGCATTACCGTAATGTTATGAACTAAGTCATCAACCAAGCAGCAACAATGTACCAGGTTTATATTAAAATTGTGATAGCTATGCAGTAATTAACTCCACCAATAAATAGGAATTTATTATCGCTAGTAATGCAAAGGGGAGGGAAATTCTACGTACTTCTACTATAGTGTTATATTACAAACCCTATGGCAGGAAATATAATAACCCATTTGATGCCTGAGAGTACCAATGTATTACACAACCACAAAATGGATTAATATCTTTCTTAAACTACACTACCTACCCTTTGCCTACCGAAGAGGCTAGGAAGGCATTTCATAGCAATGCCTATCTAACCGCTAAGGCAAGCAAGGGGATAACCCCTACCACCATCCCCCTTGGGCCTAATGCCCTCCATGGGGGCCTAACAACCCCCATGAGGCCTATCCCTTGCTTGCATTAGCAGTTAGCAAAGAATTCCTATTCATTACAGTTCCTGATTAGCCTCTTAGTTTGGCAAGAGGGGTACAGTAGGTAGTATAAGGACATATTTACCCCTTAGTAGTCCTCAGTGTTCAGTAAGTCATGGGTTCCCTAAACAAGCTGACCAATTGGGCTAATACGAGGTAGATATCTTGTTAAATATTTAGATGTTACATTTTCATCACCTATTCCAGGCTGATTTTGCTTATCCTGCCGATACGTATATAATGACCATTATATACATATGTAACACAGGCCTAACACCAAGACAGGCAAAACTAATTTCCAGTACTTTTTGCAGTAGCCCTATACCACCAGGTGTCAGAACTTGAGGACAAGCATCACAATGAATATAATTGTATTATTTACTAATTTTGATGTCTGGTTTTACTATAGTTAATATGTACGGTAACATACTGTATGCATTATTTTAAGCTGGGATAGGTTGATAACTCATATGTTTGTGCCATAATACAGCATTTTGGGACTATCACTGTTTAACTCTACAGTAGGTCAATGTTCACTCAAGAACATGTCATATTATTTGCAAGTCCATATTTTGCTTAAATAATTCCATATCCATGTTGTGCACTTTGCAGTGCACCATACAGAGTAATTCCACGTATTTATACTGTACGGTACTGTATATGCTTAAACAGGTAATATCTGTTACGGCAGTGATACGATTGCGCACCAAATAATTGATTGGCAAAAAAATTAAAATGCAAAATAAGGGTTTATTGACCCAGAAATCTGTCCCCTTTTGCTTGGCATTTTATTACAAACCACGTGTAAAAATAGTTGCAAAATATTGAATATTATACGAAATTTGTCAGATTGATCAGAAGATTTTACAACACAGGCTTATATAAAATGACACAGAATGTAATTTTCAGTATTAAATATCTTGGAAACAGTAAGGAAACACAGGCACTTTTGTAGTGCGTTTACTATTGGTGTAGTAGCCCTTATCTCAAGCTGATATTTTACTTAGTTTGCAGGTAGTATCTGGACTTTTTAACGATGTGGCACAAAATGTATCAGCGTTACTCTAATTATTACTAGGACACAATGACAGGCTGTCTGTTTTACAATCTAGTAGCTTATGGAATTTATTTAAATAAAAAAAATGTTTTAAAACATTGGGATAGTTTACCTACAATGCTTTTTCTATAGTATCTGTAATGTATCTTCTTGTGCTCTCCTTTCAGGTTTCTGGTCTATCCCTGTGGATAGGTAACAAGATGACACCTCTAGGATCACTCCCAATATGGCTAGTGGTTCTTATTTCATGTATAATCGTGACATCCGTAACAGAAGTTGCCAGCAATCCAGCTACAATCACAATATTCTTGCCTATTTTAGCACCTTTGGTGAGTCCGAAGACTTTGTGTGCTTTTATTATGCTTCTATACAGTACCTCCTTACGCCACAATAACAAGGTACATGCAAACAATATCAGTAGTTAGAAAAGTAACAAAATAATTAGTATTAAAGTTCATGCTTTTCATTGATACAGTACACAAAATGATAATACTAACCAGAGGCATATATTATGTGATTATTTAAATACTTTCAACCTTCTTCTTGACTTACTCTCTGGCTAACCATTCTCTTTTACATTGTGCAGGCATTGAAGGGGTTAAAATGAACCGTGTTAAATAACCAGTCAGATACTGTATGTAACGGTGTTTCTGACCTGGATGACCCACCCAATCTCACATTGGCCCCTGTGGTCTAACCAGTCCCCATTACATGGTCGTGTCTGGTGGTGCACCTGTTGGCAACAGGACTCCTGAGTCTCCCGCATGATGTTGTGTGGGGAATGTCAACCCAGACAGGCAGCTGAGGTAGTGTGGGTGCGAGTCCTACCTACATACAGTGCAGCGCCTCCACCTCATCAGGATCCCTGCGTCCGCATGGAGATGGTCCTGATGAGGAACTCCTTCCAGGTGCCTTCCTCTGCTGAGTAACTCCACACTCACACATGAGGGTTTTGATGAACAAGGGCATCTTTATTGCAGTTGGTATGGGCAAGCTGCCCCTCACAGCTTGCATCTTAGCCGATCATGGTCTGTACTTTCCCTTCCGAAGGTCCGCCCTCCCAATGGAGTTGGATCACCTCTCCCTTCAGGGAGATCACCACCTGTGCCAGGTCCCTGGACACAGTGTAGGCCCGGCCAGCCTTGCTGCTGCTGGCCCCTGATTTAGAACTGTGTCACTAGTTAACTCACTAGTGAACACCTCAGCCTTCTTCTCTGAACTCAGTCTTGTAGAACACACTTGACACACTAACTTTGGACAGTGCTTTGCCTTATATACCTCAGGGACAAGCACATCTCTGATGTCACTAACGGTGGACTCAGAGCATGTTACCACTCCCCTTGAATACATATGACACTTCACCAGGGTGTGAGGGCAAACCTCCATGATTGATGCTGGCAACCCTGTAACTTACCAGGCATCCTGCCAGCATGAGAGAAAACTGTATGCCATTTTACAGCATGGCTACATGTAGATTCTCATCACAAAGTCTGAATCTGCGTGGGAATTAAAGGACCGCTTGAAAGAGCACCATTAAAATACATTTGGACTTACAGTAAAGCAAACAAATCCTTCTTCAAAGAGAAAGAATGCCGCTTTATGGGATGTCTATCACATGTCTTCCAAGTGGATCAAGTAGAGAAATGCACAGAGCAACATGTTCCTAGTGAACGCCTACTGTTAAATGAAACGCAGAGCCATCGTTTACTCTATTTTATTCTAGAGGCTTCATGAGTTACTTAAATAAATTATCTGGGGTAAAAAATATATATATACAGGCAGTCCTCGGTTATCCAACACAATGCGTTACTCAAAATGGCGTTGGATAGCGAAACATTGTAAAGAGAAACACGTTTTCCCATAGGAACACTGTTTAAATGAAAGGTTCCGTTCCTGAAGGCATTTTTAATGCTAAAATACACAAAATATTTTACGCAGACAATAAGATATGCAGCACACACATAAATTATATAGTGTATATACTGTATTATATATATTATATAAAATATATAATATAAATATATTATATAGTATAATATAGTATAATATATATATTATATACACATAAACAACTTTGCAAAGCGCCGTAAGAGCGTTGGATAAGCCGTTTTGGCGTTGTAAAAATGAACATACGTACTGTATGCATTGCACAGCGTTGGATAACGAGGACTGCCTGCACATGCCAGGCTCCTAACATATAAACTTGTTTTGCTGTGTGTGCATTGAGGGATGAGTACATAACGTAGTTTGGGCAGGCTAATCACAGATTCCCTATATTTAAACCTATTGCTGGCTGCTGGCCGGTAAGTACTATATTAATATGTAAGATACGTTTTCTACACAAATATATTAATTTAAATATCCTATTTTATCTTTATTTCACAGGCTGAAGCTTTAGAAGTAAACCCACTTTATATACTTATTCCCACTACTTTAAGCACCTCTTTCGCCTTCCTGCTTCCTGTAGCCAACCCCCCAAATGCTATTGTGTTCTCCTATGGTCATCTAAATGTTATTGACATGGTGAGTATCATCCAAGATATTGCATTTGAGGAATATGTATGTAAAATATATTTGGCTATCTTTTTTTTTTAAAGGCTGCATTTAGCATCATAACTGTTTCTATTTTCTTTTTAGGTGAAAGCTGGTTTGGGGATTAATATTATAGGAGTTGCTGTGGTAATGCTGGCAATATCAACATGGGCAATTCCAATGTTCAATCTTCAAACATATCCTTCTTGGGCACCAATTATCTCTTCTGCAAATGGGACAGCACCTTAGGAGAATAGCAACAACAGCTGACATTTCGCTACTGCGTAAAACATTAATATGACCAGACTGTTATTATAAGAGTGAAGCTTGTACAATATCGGAGAATAATATGTTTGTTCAACATACAGTAAATACAATGAAGGATAGTTTTTTTTACCTTCAATTGCACCTTGGTTTGTGGTCCATGAATACTGGGTGGTTTGTATGGAGGAGGAAGAGTTTATATAATTATTCTACCCAATGTACGTATAACATTCTCTATGCATGGCAAGTTTTCCCCATTTTTTTTATCAAGGTCTTATGATTAGAAATGTGTGGAACTGGTGAATATTGGACTTTATCTGCAAATATTCTGCTAGTGTCCTTCCCACAATGAATTTCTATGAGAGAGAGAGACAGACTGAGAGAGAGACAGACTGAGAGACTGAGACTGTATAATAGCAAACTTCCCCTCTCCTTATTGTGTTTTATGATAAAAGGATTGCAATGGAAAGTAAGATCAACTCTAAAAAGTTCTTTAAGTACCTTTAATAACAAAAACATGAGAAAAGAAAATATAGGACCCTCTCAGTGTGAGATGGGCAGGCAGATTATTGGAAATAAGAAAAAAGCTGAGGTAATAAACCAATTATTTGCCATCTGTGTTTAATAGGGAAGAATCAATTTCAATTGTAGTGCAGCAGGAGGAAGCCACAACCTCCATATTAATGAACAATTGGTTAACTGAGGAAGAAGTTCATAGGCAGCTTGAAAGAATTAAAGTAAATAAGGTACCTGGCCCCAATGGTATCCAAGAGTTCTCAAGGAGTTAAGTTCAGTAATAGCCAAACCATTACAGTTAATATTCAAGGACTACATTTCCACAGGCTCAGTACCACAAGATTGCCGTAAAGCAGATGTGGTGTCTATATTTTAAAAGAGAGCTAGATCACAACCAGGGAATTACAGACCTGTAAGCCTGACTTCAATAGTGGGGAAACTACTTGGTTTAATACGGGATAATATTCAGGAATACCTAATGGAAAACAAAATTATTAGTAATAGTCAGCATGGATTTATGAAGGATAGATCATGCCAAAGTAATCTTATTTGTTTCTTTGAGGAGGTAAGTAGGAATTTAGACCAGGGTAATGCAGTTGATGTGGTCTACTTAGATTTTGCAAAGGCTTTTGATACGGTTCCACACAAGAGGTTGGTGTACAAAATAAAGCAAATTGGACTCAGTAAAAATATATGCACCTCGATTGAAAACTGGTTGAAGGACAGACAACAGAGAGTTGTCACAAATGGAATTTTTTCAGGTTGGCTAAGGTCGTGTGTTGAGTACCTCAGGGATCGGTACTGGGACCCTTGCTTTTTAACTTACATAGTTACATAGTAGGTTCAAAAAATACATACGTCCATTAAGTTCAACCTATGCTAAATTTAGACAACAGATACTTTATCCTATATCTATACATCCTTATTGATCCAGATGAAGGCAAACAAAAAACCCCAGTGTCAGATCTTCCAATGATATCTCATAAGGGGAGAAATAAATTCCTTCCTGACTCCAAGAATTGGCAATCAGATCATTCCCTGGATCAACATTCTTCCCATGTTTACTTATTTGGTATATCCCTGTATACCTTTCCTTTCTAAAAAGATGTCCAGCCTTTTTTGAACAAATCTATTGTATCTACCATCACTGTCTCCATGGGTAATGAATTCAACATTTTAACTGCCCTTACTGTAAAGAACCCTTTCCTTTGTTGCTGGTGAAATCTCCTTTACAATAGATGTGTTCAAAAAAAGGTTGGACATCTTTTTAGAAAGGAAAGGTATACATGGATATACCAAATAAGTAAACATGGGAAGAATGTTGATCCAGGGAATAATCCGATTGACAATTCTTGGAGTCAGGAAGGAATTTATTTTTCCCCTTATGAGATATCATTGGATGATATAACACTGGGGGGTTTTGTTTGCCTTCCTCTGGATCAATAAGTAAGTATAGATATAGGATAAAGTATCTGTTGTCTAAATTTAGCATAGGTTGAACTTTATGGACGTATGTCTTTTTTCAACCTCATGTACTATGTAACTACGTATATAATGTAATTATGACTGTATAAAGTATGGGTGTACAATAATGTATATCCATACATACCTCAACAATATCAATTAATATTTCCTTTTTATTAATGTACAATTAAAATACATGAAGAATGGATTTTAATTGTCCAATAATAAAAGAAATATATACATTATTTAATATTGTTGAGATATGTTTAGATATACATTATAGTACACCCATACTTTATACAGCATTACATAATGTACCATATAATTAAGTGAAAAGTTAAGTGTAAAAATTATACATTTTTAATATTATAACAAGAATTGCATTCGCTTTTGGTAACACATAAAAATCTCTGTTAATAGCGCTGCCGTGATAATGTGCCTTAAAGTTTGACCAATGCACATGTGCAGTGTATTGGAAAATTAAGATAATAACAATGGAGGTTGTACTAAATAATGTTCAATACCTAATTAGGTAACATAACATTATTTGCCCTCATTTAGCGCGCTTCTGAGAATCTACCCTTAGGACTCAAACTATGCAATAGCGGCAGGGGTCTGCAAACCTGTCCACATGAGCCGCACACAGGCCGGCTTTTATGGATATCCCTGTTTCAGCACAGGTGGCTCAATCCGTGGCCCTGTCAAGCACTGAGGCACTGATTGAGCCACCTGTGCTGAAACAGGGATATCCATAAAAGCCGGCCTGTGTGCGGCTCTTGAGGACAGGTTTGCAGACCCCTGCAATAGCCTAATGTTCATTTTTTTGTAATTAGTTGGTGATTTATTTGTGATCCACTCATGTGGCATTCACCTGAATTCCTCATAGTGGGGCGAGGATTTTTAAAACTCTCGATTTTTGACTTTACATATCCTTCTTCTCACCATATTGAATAGGGGCCAAAGGGTGAAATAATTTATATGTAAATATTTATATATAATAGGTCAGATGCCATTTATATACCCAATAATGTGCTTTAACCGTATTGCTGCTAGAAGACCGGTACCACACAAGTGCCGTCAGTATTCGGGATTGCAACTACATTATTGCTGGGTGTAGTAATCACATGGATGCTACTGCTCCCTAGTGATGGGAATCGATGTAGAGGGGGCTCCTCTTCCCTATAGATCATGTTGATCGCGTCATAAGAGTGGTGAACATGATCTCCCACTAGAAAGGGGGCATCAGTAGCTTGATGTTACCTGAATGCAATAAGTGCCCCTGGAGGGCCAACTCTCATGAGATTCAGGAAACCTCATTATCAGGGCAACCTAAGGTTTAAAAATATGCTTTATATAGAGGGATTTTTTTTTTTTTAATTCATAGATTAAATCAATACTTTTTCATATATGGGGCTAAATTGCTTTAAAAAAAAAACAAACACAAAAAAAAGTCTTCTTGACAAGTTTTTAATCTAATTTATTTTAGCTAATTGTGCTGCATTGTTACTGATTGGGTTTTAAATCTGCAGACTAAGCAATATCCTACATGTGTGGTTTTTTTTTTTTTAAATAAATCAGTTCTGCACTATGAGAAAATACTTGTAGCATTTTCTTTTTTTAAGCAACAACTCTGAATTACTTTTTTAATGTATTATAATGTAACAAGCCTTTTTTTGTTTCTAAAACAACCATTTGCAAAGTCACAGATACTGAGTCAATTCTCCTCTGCAGCCATTAAGTAAACCCCCGAGGCGAATCTTCGCCGATTGATCACAGGAGAATGGATCGATCAGCAACTTAGCTAATTATTTATCATTGTATGGATTGTATTGATGCACATATTAAAGGGGGGGGGGGGACAGCAGCTTGGACTGCTGCTTTAAGGAGTGAAGGAGGATAGTCAAATAGTTTGTTATAAGGGATACTAAATATTTGACTGATTTTCATGTGTATTAATGTTACCCTCGTTTTCCTTGGCTTCCTTTTTAAAACCATACAATTTTTACAATAATGCTAAAATGATAATAGTAAAGATGTGTATTGTGTGCTTACCATTATGTATGTTTTCAAATGTTATTATCAAACAGAATCCAATAGATTCCAGGTTACGGACTAACTAGCTGTATGCACAGTAGCACAATATGGTCTTTTATCTCAACGAACATCTACTGTGAAATACAATAACAAAATCAGGAACCAAGTATTTCAGAATTGGAGATGAATAGCAGATGTGTTTATTCAAATATTGCAGGTGATGTAGTTACATAGTTACATAGTAGATGAGGTTGAAAAAAGATGTACGTCCATCAAGCTCAACCTATGCTAAATTTAGACAACAGATACTTTATCCTATATCCTTACTTACTTATTGATCCAGAGGAAGGCAAACAAAAAACCCCAGTGTTATATCATCCAATGATATCTCATAAGAGGAAAAATAAATTCCTTCCTGACTCCAAGAATTGGCAATCTGATTAATCCCTGGATCAACATCCTTCCCATGTATACTTATTTGGTATATCCCTGTATACCTTTCCTTTCTAAAAAGATGTCCAACCATTTTTTTGAACAAATCTATTGTATCTGCCATCACAGTCTCCATGGGTAATGAATTCCACATTTTAAGTGCCCTTACTGTAAAGAACCCTTTCCTTTGTTGCTGATGAAATCTCCTTTCCTCCAACCTTAAGGGATGGCCCGAGTCCTTTGTACTGCCCGTGGGATGAATAGTTCTTTTGAAAGTAGAATTGTGTGTTTAGTTACAGTATTAACAAATATAGAGCAAAAAAGAGGCTTACAGTTTAAGCCTTTTGGAAAAACTCTGAATATGCATTCTTGGAATCAGTGATGCTCCCTGGAAGTTACTCATTTACTGAAGGACTTTTCAGACAATTTAAAGTGGAAGTTTTTGTTGCTCTGAGACATGGTTCAGGTACATCACAGCAGAAAACAATGCTGTGCCTTCATTATCTGAACTAAAAGATAAGTGGATGGTAATCCAATATACTGTACAATGAACTACGGTGGAGTGCAGCACAATGTACGTCTGCTATACAGAGTAGGGAAGAACTGTAGATAATCTTTGTTTTATTATTTACCAGGGAAGAATCAAATTTCAATAGTAGTGCTGAAGGAGGAAGCCACAACCTCTATATTAATGAACAATTAGTTAACTGAATTAGAAGTTCATAGGTGGCTTTATAAAATTAAAGTAAATAAAGCACATGGCCCCAATGGCACATATCCAAGAGTTCTTAAGGAGTTAAGTTCAGCAATAGCTAAACCATTACATTTAATATTCAAGAACTCTATTTCCACAGACTCAGTAACACTAGATTGGTGTAAAGCAGACACGGTGCCTATATTTAAAAAGGGAGCTAGATTACAAGCGGGAAATTACAGACCTGTAAGCCTGACATCATTAGTAGGTTTTGTTCGGGATAATATTGGGGAATACCTAATGGAAAACAAAATTATTAGTAATAGCCAGCTTCGATTTATGAAGGATGGGGATCAATTGGGGGTATCCTTGATAGAGAAGAATTTAGGAGTGATTGTAGACAGCAGGCTTAGCAATAGTGCCCAAAGTTATGCAGTAGCTGCAAAGGCAAACAAGAACTTACCTTGCATTAAATGGGCAATGGATGGACGGGAAGTAAACATGATTATGCCCCTTTACAAAGCATTAGTAAGACCACACCTTGAATATGGAGTACAATTTTTGGCACCACTCCTTAGAAATTACATTATGGAACTAGAGAGAGTGCAGAGAAGAGCCACCAAATTAATAAAGGGCGTGGGCAATCTAATTTATGAAGAGAGGCTAGCTAAATTAGATTTATTTAAATTGGAAAAGAGGCGTCTAAGAGGGGATTTGATAACTACTGTATATACAAATATATTCAGGGACAGTACAAGGAGCTTTCAAAAGAACTATTCATCCCAAGGGCAGTACAAAAGACTCATGGGCATCCCTTAAGGTTGGAGAAAAGGAGATTTGACCAGCATCAAAGGAAAGGGTTCTTTATAGTAAGGGCAGTTAAAAGGTGGAATACATTACCCATGGAGACTGTGATGGCAGATACAATAGATTTGTTAAAACAAGGTTGGACATCTTTTTAGAAAGGAAAGGTATGCATGGATATACCTAATAAGTAAACATGGGAAGAATGTTGATCCAGGGATTAATCCGATTGCCAATTCTTAGAGTCAGGAAGGAATTTATTTTTCCCCTTATGAGATATCATTGGATGATATGACACTGGGGTTTTTTGTTTGCCTTCCTCTGGATCAATAAGTAAGTATAGATATAGGATAAAGTATCTGTTGTATAAATTTAGCATAGGTTGAACTTGATGGACGTATGTCTTTTATCAACCTCATCTACTATGTAAATATATGATATGTAGATTAACCCGTTCACTGTCAAATATTTTTCAATGTCTTCCTGTCCTATCTAGCACGGAGGGGGTAATTTGCTGTTACTAATGTCACCATTGTCTTAGCTGTACATATTTCTGTAAAATTTGCTAGATTTAACATTTCATGTTATGTTCAAAGAACAAGCTCTCAGCATCATTCAATTGTTAGGTGCAAAGGGGATTTATCAACAAGCATGACTACAGCACCACCATACTGTAAATATGGCAGATTTAAAAAAAAAATTAGAATATTGATATTCAGCATTTTTATTGGGAGAAGGGAACGGGTAAAGACGTAAAAATTTAAATTGGGAGGGGGAGGATGTTTGAGCCTGTCTTTACTCTCAAGCAGTTACCATACAATTATAATCAAAACTTCAAGCATTAACAAATATAATCAAAAATGAAAGTGAAGTGGTTAAGTCTCTTCTGGGTGGGTAATATCATTTTGATTGTAACTCGTCTCGCGTCTGTCTTAGCATTTAGTCTGTTCTTGGGTTTTCCCCTTTCTACGTCCTATAGAATTAGATTGTTAATTAACAGGGGGTTGAGTGGAGGAGATATCACACCTCCTTTATATGTGCACCATGATGGATACCAGACTCTTTGAAATGTGTGGCGTGTAACATGGAGGTTCATTTTTCCAAAAGCATTATATCCCAGATTCTATGTTTGACCTGGGCCATGGGGGGGAGGGAGAGTTTGTAATATGCCATATTGTTTAATGAGTTGGTGTTATACAGACAGGCTTCTGAAATGCTGCTTTCTGTACTCATTAAAGGCACTTGGACAATAACATTATTAGTTTGACTTTTTAACAGTTAATTCTTGCAGCAATTGTATAACTGTATAACAGCGTGACAAAGTATTTCACTGTAGTCTTCATGAGCAGTGAACTGATACAATAGTTTTTTATGTTAAATTTCCTTAATAACTGTATTAATCATTATAAGTCTTTGTTACAAAATAATGTGATGGATAAAAATGTTATCTATACATTATGATTGCTCTCATTTCTATTAAAATATATTTATTGTCCTCAGTGACATAATACAATTTTGTCAGTCCGTTTGACTACAGCATGTAGTGTGGTTTTAGTTCCATTTGCTCACAGGTTCTCATGAAATGTAATCAGTATTTTTGTTTCTTTAACTGGAAAACATAACACCATAAATAGGATTAAAACCAACTTAAAAAAAAAAAAGAATTCTATCAAATTAATAGGCATTTCCCAATGTCTCCTTGCCACTAAAATTGTGAAAAATTAATGCGAGTTACCAGATTTATCAAAGAAAAAATGACATTGCTTTACACTTTTCCTTGATGGTTTTTGACCATTTTTTATGCATAAATGCAAAAACACATATTTACCGTGTTGTAGCTTCTCAAAGACAAAATAATGCAAACAACTTAACAGGAGCATTTGAAAATATTAATCAGCGGTTTATTTATTTATTTTTTTATATCAGGCCCATATATAAAGGAAATATTAGGCTTTATGAATAGCCCACAAATAGGTAATTTTTCCAATTTGCTTCACTTGTATAACAAATTTACATATTACATATGTAGCCAGGACCCCTTTTGCCCGCCATTTGTTGTTGTGGGGTGGTAGAGTGCTGCAGTAGGGAACGCTCCGATATCGGAGGTTCCGCAATGGAGGGGGCCGCTATGTTGCAAGTGGGCGCAGGCGCAGGACCGGCTCGACAGGAGGTTGCGCATGCGTAGGGATATTGCCAAAGCCCGCGAAGGAGGAGAGCTCTGATAGGAGGGAGGTCAGGGAGCACGGGTCCCAGCAGCCCCGCGGACCCTCGTGACGCGCGAGGACCAATGATATGCGAAGAGAGGAGGAAAAGGGGTGGTGGGGCGCGCACGTGAGGCAGAGCGAGCGGTAGCAGGAAGGAGAAGGAGCTCCGGTGTAGGGAGGCATTCCGCCCCTACCTAGGCCTCATACCTCAGGCCCAGTTAGACCCGCGTCCCAGTAGAGTGAAGCTGAGCTATGGACCGGCCATAGATAGGTTCCGGTTCCCTTAGTGTGAGTGTGATCGCGATCAGGACATTTCCAAGTCAGCGGGAGGTCTGGGCTCAGACCCCGCTGTCGCGTTACTATCCGCCTGGGTGGGATCGCCCCGGACGTCGATGGGCGACGTCATCTAGGTCCACGCCGATCCTTTGTGAAGACTGTTGCAGGACCGGGTACTGGAGTGCCCAGCAGGTAAACTACAAGTGCACCAACTGTATCACCACTTATTCAGGGCACAGTGGCTGCACAGTCCACACATATATAATCACTGTCTCATCTGAGGGTGGGGGAAATATTTGACACGGGGTGGGATAACCTGGTGAAGGAGGGTAGGGGGCGTCCTGCGAGACGCAGAGCATAGTGTCTGCCTCAAAGAGGGACACCGGTTAATGATAACGAAGGACTGAAGTTATGCCATATTATTCATGCTAGTAAAGTTATTCAGTTAGTTATTGCTGTGTATGTGTGTGTTGATGTACACAAGGTCCTGCGAAGAACCACTTCCCCTCTGGCGGAAGCTGTCGCAGGTGGAGGCGCTGCACCAAGTATCATTATTGAGCGTGCCCCAGGCTCTCCGTGGCAGAGGCTTAGGCCCTGTGAGCCTACAGGTTATACAGCATATGGTAGTGGTCTGTGTTCGCTAGGAACCAGGGCTACACATAGAAGGGCACAGCCATGAACAAATCACAAAAAAACAGCCATTCTTACCCTGATTGGAAATGTGAATTCAGTGAGATGGAATTCTGTGCAAGAACGGTTACAGTATAATTAATAGGCTGCTTCGAGTTAAAAAAAACTCTACCGGGCTGAGTCGGCATAAAGCTCCTAATGATCAGCATGGAATATAAGAATGGTCATTTAAAAAGTTTCTTATACAGCACTGTTTTTAGAGCACATGAAAAAAATTATGTGTAGAATGGCAGAGTTTATTTAAGACAATCAACTAAAAGATTATTTTGAAATCTCTATATACTGTAATATTGCACCTAATATAAGAATAGAGGACTGCTCACAGCTACTGTAAGTTGCTTATGCATACCGTATAGCCCTGGAAAAAACAAAGGATGAGAGAGAAAAAAATAAGATAGGAAAGTGTGATTACAGGAATCTCAGCGTCCATGTTGAATGCACTCGAGTGAGTAATATTAATAAAACGACTTTAAAACAAAAGAAAATGTTAAATAATAAACAAATGAAATATCAACACATAGTAAAATATAAAGCTAGTGAACACCGGCATTCCTCTAATTCACTCTAAACTAACTTTCCTAACTCCCTATATAAGCAGAAATACAGTGTTTGCAACACTGTTCACAAGAGTGGAATCCATCAAAAGCACAACAAAGGGATAATAATGTACTTAAAACATTAAAAAAACTATGGCAACAAAACTTTTTTTTTTATATATGAAAAAGCAAAAAGATATACCAAAAATATACAAACAGGGATAATGCCCTGAGAAAGAAGCTCCTGGATTATAAGGAGGGAGGGCCATGGGTAGAAGGAGTTTCGAGCTATCTAGGTGTAGGAAATCTCCACATGTACTAGTGATCGATGCAGGGGAAAATGATTTGGGGAAGCTTAATTATCTGGATGTGACAGCAGATTAGTAAATGAGATGTGGAGGGATTTGAGTTCTTTGTAGTGTCAGTTTTAGAGTCTGAGGTTAGTATGGTCAGAGGTGTTATTGGGGAAAGGCTAGGAGTCAGAAGGCTATTGAGAGGTGCAGGAGGAAATTGCAAAAATCAGTGGAAAAATTTGTGGTTGGGATCAGGGATTTTTCGGGAAGGCATAGGGATTTGGAGGGGAACGTTGCAGGTTTAGTTCGGGAAGATGCTGTGCATCTTTCAGAGGTGTGGGGGGATATTTTTGACCTGAGGTTGGCAGGTGGTCTTGAAATGGCAGTGACTTTCTTATGGGATAGGTCAAGGCCAGTTTACGGGGTTATTTATTGATGAGAAGTAAGGGGCTCAAGTATCAGTTGACGCATAGGAGGTCCCTCATGGTATAGCGCGGGTATGTCTGGCCAGACCCAACTGGGATCGTGGAAATTAGGCCAGGATGACAGCTGGTGTACATACATATGCGAGCCATGATAAGGTGGATCATGGGCTCAATGCAAGGAAGCCTTCTGGTAGAAATATGGGAACCTCCTATATATGTGGTAATGAAAGCTGTGACCATTTTACCCCAATTTTATGTTATAGTTGTTATTGCGCAGGGGTGTATTCATGTTCCTCTGGTCAAGGGTCTACAGTATATGCAAAATATTAGAAATCTCAGTGCACATTGTTTGAGTTTTGGTATAGGTTTTACTTGCATTATCAGTTTTTGCCTTTTTCTGAATAATTGCCCAGTTGATGTGATTTTGTCTTATTTATGTTACAGATACAAGCATTATACTGTATATATTAAAAAAAAAAAAAACTTCTTTGTCTTTGATTTAATACATAGGCCATATGGTCTCTAATCTGCAGTTTTATGCCTGTTTGTGAATGCAGCAACCTTGTATCATTCATAACTCTATTGAAGTTGGAGCCATTAAAACATGGGAATGTGCCAGCTCTGTAACAATGAGTAGCAAGAAACATACATTTTATGGTCTGCTCTATCAAACCTAACGTTCTATGTACTTCTTTTAAGATATGTATGTTAAAAGTACATAATGATCCACAAAATGGGTCTTCATTATTCTACACGTTTAATCCTCTAATTATGTTTTCAACTTTAGTGAGTGCTTTATTTATAATATCCAATTTATACCTATATCACGATGCAGACCCTTTTTTTGGTTGGGCTGGATAAAACAATTTTTCTCATACCCAGAACCTGCATTTATGCCAGGCACTCATATAATTACTTCTGTCAGTGGGTTTAATGTGGATAACAGTAGCAATCCCATTAAACTCCCAGGAGACTGTCACATCCAGATAATTAATGGTACTTGTGTCAACTGCTGCTGTGATCTTAATAGTGAGACATATTGTATTAAGCTCCACAAGAGGACATCATTTCTCTATGCTATCCTGCAAATACATCTCATCAAAGTAAAAAGGTATTTTAATGTCTTTGGTTTCCTTGGCAACACATAAGCATCACAAATAAAATAATTTTAATTTAAATCAACTTAAGAGTATGAATTATCATTTCCAATGTATGTGATTATTTAATATGATTATATAATTTGTACAATTTGTGTTAATGGGAATGTTTTGTGACAATAATGTCAATATGCATGGGTTAAAGTAGGATCTGGGGAAAAAAGTGGGCTTGCTCAACTTCTGAATAATGTATGTATGAATAAAGCCAGGTAAGCCTTTGCATGCATTATGGGCAAGATTCAATAAAAGTAGATATAAGGCTTTTATCCGATTTATAAGACAAGGTTTTTCTCAATAAAGTTAAGTTGAAAAGTGCATACTCGCCTTATTATCGGGCGCCACACATTTCACTGCTGCTAACAGACTGTTTCGTCTACGCATGCACATGTAGCTTCTGTGTGTAGCTTCTGTGGTGAGGGCTTACACAGGAATGAAAGAAGCGCATGCGCATGCTCACACACCACATGGCTCCTCTAATCAGCAGCTTTAAATGCAAAAAGTGCACAGCATTAACGAGGAAAGGTGCTTGGGCTGATTAACCAACTGGCAGAGAAAGGTACGCTTAGCAAATAAGGGGTTATATATCCACTAATAGCAAACTTGGCTTAATTGTGCATTAAATGGCTCACTAATGCACACAATAATGGTCTGACACACTGCACTCTGACACTGTTAACACACTGCAAAGTTACTTGGAGCATTTCCTTGTGTGTCATTCAATCCTGTACAAGAAAAGGTTTGGGTCACATTCTTTACTTATCCTGGAATAATTATGTTTGAGTACAGAGGTTGGCACCAGTTCCTGTTCTGGGATCACTAACAACCTTGTGTTTCAGGTACTTAAAACTATTTGTAAGCGCTGAGATACAGGAATTTAATGGGATATATTAATTCTCAGATGCCTCCTGTGTTGACAGCTTGCACGAGCAAAAGGAAAACTTTTTTCTTTCCAGCTAGTATTGAAATTAAGGGGTCGCCTTATGTTCAGGGTCACCCTATAATTGGACAAATACGGTATCTGCCCTAAAATTTAGCAATATAAAAAAATGAATTTGCACCATATTTTTAGGAGTTCTTACTACAGCTGAACCCCATTATAACGCGGTGCTCGGGGTCCACATAATGAGACATGTTAGAACCGGGATCACGGAGAAAAAATGGCCGCCGCGATCAGGGGTTTTGCGTCCAGCGGAGGGAGAGAGCTTGGATAACTCTCCCAGCTGTTCTAGGGGGGGGGGAGGAGAGAGTCTTCCCTCTGAATAGAGAATTTACCTTGTGCTACCCAGAACACATATACAGTATAACCGGAGCCCCTGGGCATAGGACAACATGACTAATTAAGTGGGGGGGGAGGGGGTGAGCTTACATGCAAGTTGGGGAGGCAGGCCTAGAGGGGCGAGCCATGGTGGGAGTAGCGTCAGAGTCAGATCTGGTATTGAGGAGAGACAGGACAGGAGGCATGGCAGAGGCAGAGGATGGGAGGCTGGCTTGAGGTGCCAGCATCAGAGGTAGCAGGAGTGGCAGCCATCGATGTAGGTTGGGATGCCGGAGTTGATGCAGAAAGTGCAGTGGCGGTCCCTGACTGCAGTGCAGTAGGGCAGATGATTGGCGTGCTCATTCAGAGCAAACACATTGCAAGGAGTGGCAGCATCAGCCTGAGGCCTGGAGCAGGCAAAGACTGCATAGGTGAGTTGTTCCCTGCTGGGGTGAGGCTTGAGGGAAGCAGAGGGTGGTTGCTGCAGTGAACGGGGTATCGGCCTCGTGCTGTGTGTGTGTTAACCCTGTTGTGCTCAGGCACTTCTGTTGTTTTTTTGTGAGGACTTCAGCTTCATGAACCAATAGGGCTTCACCAATTGATGGAAATGTGCAGAAGGAATTGAGCGAAAAAATACCCCTCCTCCCCGTCCAGCTCTGATTGGCTGATCACGCCGGACTCTTCTGTTCCTTCTTGGCTTCCATCACCTAGTCTCAGATCTGGTTGTTACATTGAATCCAGGCAGGAGGAAGAGAGACTGAGGCAAGAGGGAGAGGTGAGAGAGGAAGTTTGAAAAAAAAAAAAAAAAAAAAAAACCTTAGCTTTGAAAAAAACAGGAGCCACACTCAGACAGCGTTATAAGCGATCCGTGTTGTAGCGAATCGTGCTTTAACGGGGTTGAGCGGTATTTTCAATAAAAAATAGTTATCCATAGATAGTTTGCATCATGCAGCTCATTTGCATACATGAAAATGTGTTAATTCAGCAAAAAATAACACTAGCAATACATAAAAGCGATAACTTATATAAACCTGCATTAATCAGCGCTAGAAATGTAATTGTGAAGGGGAGTGGGAGAAATCATACTTTTCTACTATAAAGTATAGTACAGGCACACCCCGCATTAACGTACGCAATGGGACCGGAGCATGTATGTAAAGTGAAAATCTACTTAAAGTGAAGCACTACCTTTTTCCCACTTTTGATGCACGTACTGTACTGCAATTGTCATATACGTGCATAACCGATGTAAATAACGCATGTGTAACAGGCTCTATAGCCTCCCCGCTTGCGCACAGCTTCGGTACAGGTAGGGAGCTAGTATTGCTGTTCAGGACGTGCTGACAGGCGCATGCGTGAGCTGCTGTTTTCCTATTGAGCGAAATGTACTTACTCGCGAGTGTACTTAAAGTGAGTGTCCTTAAAGCGGGGTATGCCTGTACTAAACCTGTCAGAAAATTATTTAACCCCATGGATGTTTGAGGCTACTGATGCATTGCAAAATAATACCTCCAGGCACCGAAGGGATTAATATACAACATAAACACTATACAAATTAAATAAAAAGCATAACCTTCATAGAATATGTGTGTAGCCCCGGTAAGAAATGGGGGCTATATATCTTTCTCCTACTGGTGTAAGTCCTGTTAAGGGCAGGCCGTCAGTAGTTATCATGGGTTTTTCGACCGCTTCAAGCCCTGCCTTGAGTGATGGAGGCAGGCCCCGACTCTGTGTGCAGGCCTGAGACAGAGGGGAGGGCCTGCTGACATCATAAGGGGTGGGGCTGTCTAAACTTAGTTCTGCCTGTTCTTGTAAGTGACAAGTAGTTCTGTTCTGTCCTGGGAGCAGAGAGTGCTGGAGTGTCTGATCACCTGAAAGGTCATGCTTAGAGTGACAACTATGCTTGGAGGAGATACTCAGGCCCAGTCTGAGTAGAGCGGATAGAACTATAGGCGATGGACCAATGCCCCTCACCCTGCTCAGGGGGTGAGGGGGGAGATCTAGCCTCACCCAGAGGATATACCCTTGGGTGGGTGCAGGGGGTATTGAAGCCCCATACAGCCCATCCTGTAGGGGTACAGCCTGGAGGAGGAGGAGAGGAGGAAAAGACCCTGTATACATTTGGAAGCACTGCTGTGTATGAACTGCTGGGTACGATCTGATGTGTGCTGCTACAGAAAGAATAAAGAGACATTGCTGCTTTTAACAAAGACTGTGTGTGAGACTGAAACCTCTCGCCCTGGGACCAGGGCTTCTCTGGGAGGATTTCACCTTATTCATTAAGGCTCACCAGAGATGGAGGCGTTGCACCACCTTTGCTAAGAAGATGGAGGCATATACCCCAGAAGCCTGTCCCTGTGATCCCCTATACCACCGCGGGAGACTCAGGCCTTCCTGTTCCTCACAGGTACGCACCACCCACATACTCATAGACAGCCCTCACTACACCCTAGAGGTCCAGTCTGCGACCGGGGGGGGGGGGAACATGGGTTACATTTGGAGGCGAGCTGCTGAGAGCCAGAACAGGACAGGCTTTCAGCAAGGCAGAGTGGGAAGAGTGAAGTGCACCTTCCGTGCAAGTACTGGAGAGAGTAGGGCATGTAATACCAGGGGTAGTCAGGGGAGCGTGGATTCCCGCACAGTAAGCCCTGGGTGCCCCAAGAGGGTGATGTAAGATGGGTGTGAGGCAATAGCTGTCCTAGTCCCTTGTGGCAGATAGTGTGAGGCAACTGGGGGGGTAGCCTGTTAACTTGTCCAGGGACCATGGCCCAGGGCCCGCACTATGAGTGGCCAAAAGTAGGAGACGCCCGTACCTTAGGGAGATGCCCGGGTACACTAGCCATGTAAAGGGGGGTTAAGGCTGCACACCACAATATATAAACAAATACATACAGTTTACCGGTGCTGCTGGTTCAAGGAAGTACCTGCCAGGAATTTCCAAAGTACACTGAGGAAAAAAGAGAGAGATCCAGCGCTACACGGATTTCAAGATAATGAATTTATTGTGCCACACGACGTTTCGACCAACAGGTCTTTTTCAAGAGACAAGGCATGTCACTTGAAAAAGACCTGTTGGTCGAAACGTCGTGTGGCACAATAAATTCATTATCTTGAAATCCGTGTAGCGCTGGATCTCTCTCTTTTTTCCTCGGGTACACTAGCCAGCACCCACATAAAACACACCACAGAGTACTTGCAGGAACCGTCAGCGAGTGCGGTGCACAGAGAAGGAGTTCTGCCTAGCCTGGGGTATGCCACATCATATCAGTGGGTGAAAGCAATCACAGAAAGCATGCAGAGAGTGTTCAGTAAACAGTATGAGAGAAGTCAGTGTCTAGGAACGAGTTATACACTAGACACTGAGAATAGTGAAATTTTGCATTTGGAGGGCTCATCAAAGATGGCGGCCGTCACTACATGTGCTCCGCGGAGCATGAAAGAGTTAAAAATGGCAACCGCAGCGCCATCCACGGCCCAGCAGTTAGCAGCCGAACTAAAATGGCGACTCCCGCCAATCCTGGATCGCGCACGTGAAGCGTGCAAAGAGACTGTTAGGGAAATGTGGCGGAAGATGTGCAGGGGTTTGGCGCCTGTAGACGGACGTTCACCGAGGTACACAATTGGAGACTTTATAAGGTGAAATTATAACGAGGCTTTATTGTGCCATTTCCTTAACATCAGGAAACCATCCAAACAAGGGGGAAACACAGCTTCTATTCACTTGGGAGTGGTTCTAGTAAAATAATATGCAATTCACAACTCCCTTAGTTAAGCATGTCTCCCAGCCCCAAACACATAGCATGAAATGAACAGATATAAAAAGTCTTGTAATAAAAGTCTTATCTGTTCCTTGTAGTTTGGAGGGAAAATCTTCTCTGTCCCTGGTTGCTACCTTTTCTTCAGGGTTTGCCAGCATTCAGGTTTAGAAGTTTCCCCTGTGTCTTGGAAGCAGCTCTGCTGTGTCTTCTGGCAGAGCTCAAGACATGGTCAGCTCCAGAGATCTGTGTTCTCTTGGTCAGACTCTCCTGGGAGACTCAAGAACCTCTGCTCTGTCTCCAAAGTTCAGCTCACACGTGAGCTAAGGAGTCACTTCCTGTCTCAACAGACAGGCTTTTGTAAGCAATCTAAATCAGGCAGGTGGTGTTTATTAATTGACTACAGCAGTTAACCACCACACTGCTAGATTAAAGGCACATTACTTTAACAGGGATTACTCCCCTGTTACATACCTCCCCTGTTTGTGGGAAGCTCGGGCTTGCCACGGCCAAAGCCCATCCTTCCACTCTCATTCTAGATATCTCTGTGACTTGAATGAGAGTGGATGGAGGAAGAGAACCCTCAGTCCTGCTGGGATTGGAGCCCTTTCTCCAGTTTATTCATGTCTCCTCCTGAAGGTGCTTGAGATCAGCACCCCTCAGTCGCTCGAGGAGGACTTTTTCCAAGAATACTCTTTTTTCTACGTGCGCGGTCATGAGATTTCCCTCGCGTCGGGTGCTCGTCTTATTGTAGGCATACTGTATGGCAGCAGTTGCAGAGCGTTTAAAAACAGCTCTTTGAGTTTTCCGCACTTGTAGCTGTCTCTCTGCCCTTTTCCCGCTCAATGGGGTTGCTAGTTCAGCCTCTTTGAGATTAAGTTGCAATTCCACACCCACTTCCAGAGAATGTCCCATCTTTTCAGCTTCATCAGCTAAGGATTCTTCTTTTAATTCAGCACGTGTACCTTCTTTTGTTGCCTGCTGGGTGGCTGAAGGTTTTGCTAGTGCTTGTTTAGGTGGTTCAAATTTTGCAACCTTGTCTTTCAGATGAGCGGTATTCCCAGCTCTCACTGTACCCTTGTCTTCATGGGTTTTTGAGGCTGTGGGATACTGACGCTTAGTCAGGGTCAATACTTGTCCTTGTAGGACTGTAATCTCATCCGCGAGAGATCCCTGTTTTTTGAGTGTGTCTTGCAAGTCTCTTCTCAGGGAATTTATCTGCATGCTTTGCTTTGTCTGAGCTTGCTTTCACATTTTTATTGCATTGTGAAGCACTATGAACTTCTTTGCTTGGGCCACAGTTACTTGTTTCAGTTTCTGGACATTCTTGTGCTCCCTTTTGTGCCGCGTCACCTGGGTTCTAAGCTTGGCTTTTAGCGTTGCTTTTGTGATGCTCAGGGTAGCCTTCAGTTTCTCATGCTGCTTTGCGGGGACATACTGGGTCATCAGACGTTCCTTCAGCACTTGAATTTCTTTAACAGCCTGCAGATTGTCATCCTGCAGAGTTCGCTGCTTCTCCTCTGGCTTCTCGACGTGCGTACGCAGACCTTGCAGTTGGTTCTGCAGTCGGTGCTCTGCTTCAAACTTCTCACCTTCCAAAAGTCTATTTATTTCTTTAAGCTCGTGCAGCTTTTCATTTTTTTCCTTGACGTCGTTTGTCAAATTAAAATTTTCTTCTTTGAGTTTTACGTTTTTTCTTTGTAATCTTAAATGTTCTCCTTTTTTAGTCTGTAATATTCAGGGCCTCTTTGCAGTCCTCCTTCCATTTACGCACATCTGCTTTGAGACTGACAGTCTCCTGGCGTGAGACATCCTTCTCTAGGTTGAGGGTCTGAAGCTGCTTCTGGGAGACTTGGAGATTTGTATTAAGATTGACAATAGTTTCTTTAGAAATGTCCAGCTCCTCAGTGAGACTGTGTAGTTCCTTTCTGGAAACTTCCAGGTCTGTGCGGCAGCTGTTGGTCTCATGATGTGAGGCATTCAGCTCTATGCGAAGAGTGTGAACCTCTTGCTGGAAGACTGTCATCTGCTTCAGTGCCTCCTCATACTTCCGCTTTAGCGTAGCCACCATTTTATCAGATTGGCTCTGCTTTTCATCCATGGCGGAAATAGTAGCATTTGCAGTATCTAGCTCAGTCTTGAGATCGTCCAATTCTGTCCCAGAAGTCCATTGCGAGCACCGTCATCTGTAACTCAGCATTATCTGCTCTCTCAAGTTTCAATTGTTCTCGAAGTAGATCACAGTCACGCCTGGCAATTTTCAGGGCGTCTTCAGGGCTGGTCAAGGGATCGTCACTCACTGGTTCTGGCTCCGCTTCCCTGGGATGACTGGTTGAGGGTTCCTCACTGCTGGCACCGGACAGACACTTCTTTGGGCTACACGATTTCTGCCTTGGGCCCTCTGGATATTCGGTTAACCGCGGGACGAATTCTCCATTTTCTCTAGGCTGCAGGGCAACTCGGCCCCCCTTTTCCTCCACAGGATCTGCGGACGTGTCTGTTCCTTCCACGGTAAGTGAAGAACCGCTTTTCTTTTTCCGCCTTTTTGTTTTGGATGACTCCGTCCCATCAGGAATACTGGGGTCTCCTTTATTTGAAATTTTAGCAGCGTCACTGGATCCACCCGGCTTTTCTTGCAACTGTAATAGCTGATGGAAATATTCGGTGATCCACTGCTCCCGCTCTGTCTCCTGCTGATCATATTCGTCATCAAAGGGAGCGGTCTTTTCTGTTCGTGCCGAGTTCAGGCACCCCCACCATTCTTGGGATGTTTTGTGGGTGTGATTCGGTTCGGGTTCCCCGTCAGATATGTCTTCCTCTTTATTGGACTGGAAGGGCCACTCTTCCGTGGGGTAGGGTTCATTACAGGAACGCTGCATCTTGTCCTCCATTTTTAGGCTATCAGGTATAATTTTCTTCCTGACCTCAGGAGGCGTTATTGCAGCTGTTGCCACTGTATTTGCTAGAACCCCCAATTGTGGTAGTCCTACAGGTGGGCATATTTTGCTTGTAGAAGTCGTAGCTCTCACAGGCATCTCTGTAGACTTGTCTTTCTTGGGTAATTTTTTACAATATCAGCAGTACTGTGCATGCATTTTCTCTTATCAGGTATACAAGATGTGCAGTTGCTAGGTAAAAACGTCTATTTGCTTTACACCATTTACGTGCTAGGTTTAATCTCTCATTAGGTATGCTGAATGTGTGGTTGCTAGGTAAAAACTTATGTTTGCTTTACACCATTTACTTGCTAGGTACAATCCCTCTGCTTCAGCAACAGAATTTGGTTTTCTGCTTGAGTTCAGTAATTTTCAGTCTCATCTTTGGGTATTATGGCATTCACACTTCACACTTTAGGTATCTGTTTAGCTCCCAAGATATATATAGGCAGACTTTTTTACTTGCAGAAAAAAAAACATTCTTTGCAGTGGACTATTTCTTTCATTCCCGGCAGGGTGACTCAACACTCAGCAATTGGCTTTGAAATACCTTTTACACAGTTCAGCAATCCCTTTTTCCCCTATAGGGCAATTTTACGCTCAGCATTTGTTTGCTAAAAATTCCCCTGCTTCCGCACAGTCTTGTATCAATTTTCACACTTTTCTGCATCTACTCCATTCACAGCTGGTAGCCCTATGTGGTGTGGCAACCCTTATTTGCAAAATCAGTACCGCTCGTGGGTCACCATCTGTATTCACTGCTTCAGCAAAACTTTTGAAAACCACAAACACCTATCCCTTTTTAAGGGCTGACTCACTTCTTGAACCCTGACTATGGCTGGAAGGCAAAACCCCTATTTCAATGACCATATTACACTGTGATAGGCAACTAAGGTTTAGCAGCTTCAGCAGTCTCTCTCCTCTTGGGATTGGGGTTTCAGTGCAGTGGTGTGTATCACTTTAATTCTGGTCTCTGCTGCCTGAGAGTTTTTTTGTTTTTTTTTAAGTTGCTCAGACTGTTTGTAGGCAAAAAGCATTAAAAAAAATTCACAGAAAAAATCTCCGGTCCTTTCTAACTTCAAAGACGACCTCTCGTCCCTCTTCGGACACCATATGTAGACGGACGTTCACAGAGGTACACAATTGGAGACTTTATAAGGTGAAATTATAACGAGGCTTTATTGTGCCTTTTCCTTAACATCAGGAAACCATCCAAACAAGGGGGAAACACAGCTTCTATTCACTTGGGAGTGGTTCTAGTGAAATAATATGCAATTCACAACTCCCTTAGTTAAGCATGTCTCCTAGCCCCAAACACATAGCATGAAATGAACAGATATAAAAAGTCTTGTAATAAAAGTCTTATCTGTTCCTTGTAGTTTGGAGGGAAAATCTTCTCTGTCCCTGGTTGCTACCTTTTCTTCAGGGTTTGTCAGCATTCAGGTTTAGAAGATTCCCCTGTGTCTTGGAAGCAGCTCTGCTGTGTCTTCTGGCAGAGCTCAGATCTGTGTTCTCTTGGTCAGTCTCTCCTGGGAGACTCAAGAACCTCTGCTCTGTCTCCAAAGTTCAGCTCACACGTGAGCTAAGGAGTCACTTCCTGTCTCAACAGACAGGCTTTTGTAAGCAATCTAAATCAGGCAGGTGGTGTTTATTAATTGACTACCAGCAGTTAACCACCATACTGCTAGATTAAAGGCACATTACTTGAACAGGGATTACTCCCCTGTTACAGCGCCATACCCAGATCCCCTGCAAAAGGAGCGGAGTGGCGCGAAAGCCGAAAGCCCACCCACCTGTGCTGTGACTGGCCAACAGACAAGGCCACGTCACACTGAGAGAAGGAGTGCCCCTCCTCTTGTTTCCACCAGAGGGAGGGGGCACAAGGAGAGCCAATCAGGAGCATCCTCCCCAGCGAAGGGAGGGACCGGAAGCGAGAGCGAGGAACTTCATTTCCATCTGGCATTCGAAGAGCACGGAGCTGAAACACTGAATTGTTCCACCCCTGAACTAACTATGTCAGAACTAAGCAGGACGGTCTTCCAACTCCCAGGAGGCTTCCTGGTGGTGGAGATCAAGGGCCGAGAGTACCTCCGGTGCCTGTGCATCCACTGCAGGACACCCGAAATGGCCGCAAGCACCAAAGCACGATGCCCTCAATTTGGCACATACTACCTATGGCCTAACGAACCATGGCCTATGCTAAAGACCCCTCGGGGTGCCTCTCCGGGAACTCTAACGGAGGTGGCGGAGACAGCAGACGAGGCTGCCCTAGTTCCCTGCACCACAGCTGAGGTGGGAACCAAGGCCCAGCCAACCATCGAGCCGAGAGAAACTCCGGCGGAGAAGAGCGTGACCGCAGTGGAGGTACCGGAGCGGGCCCGTTTCGTACCACTACCCACTGACGGGGCCGCAAAAGACCCAGGTGACTCCCTAGCAGAGGATCCGATCAAGTCGTCTTCGGAGAAAGAAGATGGCGTTTCATCGTGGCGATGCGCCTACCGGTGAACCACCCCAGCTTTAAGAAAGATGGCGGTCCACTTAGCGGAGAGAGGGAGCAGACGAGTCCGGACACCCACCGATGGTGAGCGCTGGTACGGCTTGAGGCCCGTAGAAGTCCCACGTCCGTGGTGACTCCCAGTGCGGCAGAGACGGGATCCGAGACGGTTCCAGAGGAACCAGAGGCCATCAGCCGGCAGCGGAGCGGTAAAGAGACTCCACCACCCCCTTACTCCCGCCAGGCGACGAAGGACCCTGCAGAGAACGAGGAGAGGCTTGCGGCCTTCTTACCCATCCGCGGACCGGATGATCCACCACCGCCCCTTCCGGTCTTCGACGCACTTCCGGTGCGTGACCATGGAGCGGATGGAGATTCCGAGGGCGGCAACGATGATGACACTTCCGGTTCTGGCTGGCACGGAGGACCGGCGGCCATCTTTGCGGCCAGAGGAGCCGTGTAACAGGGAGTAATCCCTGTTCAAGTAATGTGCCTTTAATCTAGCAGTGTGGGGGTTAACTGCTGGTAGTCAATTAATAAACACCACCTGCCTGATCTAGTTTGCTTACAAAAGCCTGTCTGTTGAGACAGGAAGGAACTCCTTAGCTCACTTGTGAGCTGACCTATTGAGACACCACATGTTTTGAGCTCTGCCAGAAGACACAGCGAGCTGATTTCAAGACACAGGGAAAACTACTAAACCTGAAGCTGACACACCCTGAGTAGTGAGCTGAACCAGGAACTGAGAAGATTCTCCCTCCAAGAAACAGATATTTATAATTAAGAAACTGCTTATATCTGCTTATTTCATGCTATATGTTTGGGGCTGGGAGAAATGCTTAACTAATGGAGATGTGAATTAATTGCATAGGATTTCACTAGAAATACTCCCAAGTGAATAGAAGCTTTGTTCCCCCCCTGTGTTTGGATGATTTCCTGATGAAAAGAAAAAGGCACAATAAAGCCTATTATCATTTCACCTTATAAAGTCTCCAATTGTGTACCTCTGTGAACGTCCGTCAACATATGGTGCCCGAGGTGGGACAAGAGGTGTCTTTGTAGTTAAAAAGGACCGGAGATATTTATGTGAAATTTTTTGTTATGCTTTTTGCCTACAAACAGTCTGAGAAAAAAAAAAAAACCTCATGCAGCAGAGATCAGAGTTAAAGGGATACAAACTGCACTGAAACTTACAAAAACCCAGAAGAGACTGCTGAAGTAGCTAAACCTTATTTGCCTATCACAAAGTGTAATATGGTCATTGAAATAGGGGTTTTGCCTTTCAGCCATAGTCAGGGTTCAAGAAGTGAGTCAGCCCTTAAAAAGGGATAGGTGTTTGTTGTTTTCAAAAGTTTCGCTGAAGCAGTGAATACAGATGGTGACCCACGAGTGGTACTGATTTTGCAAATAAAGGTTGCCACACCGCATAGGGCTACCAGCTGTGAATGGAGTAGATGCAGAAAAGTGTGAAAATTGATACAAGACTTTGCTGAAGCAGGGGAATTTTTAGCAAACAAATGCTGAGTGTTGAGTCACCCTGCCGGGAATGAAAGAATGTTTTTTTTCTGCAAGTAAAAAAGGTCTGCCTATATATATATATCTTGGGAGCAAAAACAGACACCCAGAGTGTGAAGTGTGAATGCCATAATACCCAAATATGAGCCTGAAAATTACTGAACTCAGGCAGAAAACCAAATTCTGTTGCAGAAGCGGAGAGATTGCACCTAGCAAGTAAATGGTGTAAAGCAAACATAAGTTTTTACCTAGCAACCACACATTCAGCAAACCTAAATAGAGATTAAACCTAGCACGTAAATGGTGTAAAGCAAATAGACGTTTTACCTAGCAACTGCACATCTTGTATACCTGATAAGAGAAAATGCATGCACAGTACTGCTGATATTGAAAAAAATAAATAAATACATTTTCCCAAGAAAGACAAGTCTACAGAGATGCCTGTGAGAGCTACGACCTCTACAAGCAAAATATGCCCATCTGTAGGACTACCAAAATTGGGGGTTCTAGCAAATACAGTGGCAACAGCTGCAATAGCGCCTCCTGAGGTCAGGAGGATAGCCTAAAAATGGAGGACAAGATGCAGCGTTCCTGTAATGAACCCTACCCCACGGAAGAGTGGCCCTTCCAGTCCAATAAAGAGGAAGACATCTCTGACGGGGAACCCGAACCGAGTCACACCCACAAAACACCCCAAGAATGGTGGGGGTGCCTGAACTCGGCACGAACAGAAAAGCCTGGCGTATATAATGAAGCCGCTAAAATTTCAAATGAAGATGGAGACCCCAATATCCCTGAAGGGATGGTGTCATCCAAATCAAAAAGGCGGAAAAAGAAAAGCAGTTCTTCACTTGCCGTGGAAGGAACAGACACGTCAGCAGATCCTGTGGAGGAAAGGGGGACCGAGTTGACCTGCGGCCTAGAGAAAATGGAGAATTCGTCCCGTGGTTAACCGAATATCCAGAGGGCCCAAGGCAGAAGTCGTGTACCCCAAAGAAGTGTCTGTCTGGTGCCAACAGTGAGGAACCCTCAACCAGTCATCCCACGGAAGCGGAGCTGGAACCAGTGAGTGACGATCTCTTGACCAGCCCTGAAGACGCCCTGAAAATTGCCAGGCATGACTGTGATCTGCTCTGTGAAGAATTGGGAAGGGAGAGAAAAAATAATGCTGAGCTACAGAAGACTGTGCTCACAATTTACTCTGCGGCCAAGACCGAACTGAAGGATCTCAAGACTGAGCTAGATACTGCAAAGGCTACTATTTCCGCCATGGATGAAAAGCAGAGCCAATCGGATAAAATGGTGGCTACGCTAAAGCGGAAGTATGAGGAGGCACTGAAGCAGATGACAGTCTTCCAGCAAGAGGTTCACACTCTTCGTATAGAGCTTGATGCCTCACATCATGAGACCAACAGCTGCCGCACAGACCTGGAAGTTTCCAGAAAGGAACTACACTGTCTCACTGAGGAGCTGGACATTGCTAAAGAAACTACTGTCAATCTTGATACAGATCTCAAAGTCTCTCAGAAGGAGCTTCAGACCCTCAACCTAGAGAAGGAAGTCGCACGCCAGGAGAGTGTCATTCTCAAAGCAGATGTGCGTAAATGGAAGGAGGACTGCAAAGAAGCCCTGAAGAATACAGAGACTGAAAAAAGAGAAAATTCAAGATTAAAAAGAGAAAACTTAAAACTGAAAGAAAATTTTCAGTTGACAGAAGAAGTCAAGGAAAAGTTTGAAGCAGAGCACCGACTGCAGAACCAACTGCAAGGACTGCGTACACACCTCCAGTATGTTGAGGAGAAGCAGCAAACGCTGCAGGAAGAAAAGCTGCAGGCTGCTAAAGAAATTCAAGTGCTGCAGAAACGTCTGATGACCCAGTATGTCCCCGCAAAGCAGCATGAGAAACTGAAGGCTACCCTGAGCATCACCAAAGCAACGCTAAAAGCCAAGCTTAGAACCCAGGTGACGCGGCATAAAAGGGAGCACAAGAAGGTCCAGAAACTGAAACAAGTAACTGTGGCCCAAGCAAAGAAGTGCATAGTGCTCCACAATGCAATAAAAATGTGGAGGCAGGCTCAGAGAAAGCAAAGCATGCAGATAAATTCCCTGAGAAGAGGGAAGACGCACTCAAAAAACAGGGATCTCTCGCGTATAAGATTACAGTCCTACAAGGACAAGTATTGACCCTGACTAAGCGTCAGTATCCCACAGCCTCAAAAACCCATGAAGACAAGGGTACAGTGAGAGCTGGGAATGCCGCTCATCTGAAAGACAAGGTTGCAAAATTTGAACCACCTAAACAAGCACTAGCAAAACCTTCAGCCACCCAGCAGGCAAGAAAAGATGGTACACGTGCTGAATTAAAACCAGAAGAATCCTTAGCTGATGAAGCTGAAAAGATGGGACATTCTCTGGAAGTGGGTGTGGAATTGCAACTTCATCAAAAAGGGGCTGAACTAGCAACCCCATTGAGTGGGAAAAGGGCGGTTTTTAAACGCTCTGCAACTGCTGCCATACAGTATGCCTACAATAAGACGAGCACCCGACGCGAGGGAAATCGCATGACCGCGCACGTAGAAAAAAGTCTATACTTGGAGAAAGTCCTCCTCGAGCGACTGAGGGGTGCTGATCTCAAACACCTTCAGGAGGCGATACGAATAAACTGGAGAAAGGGCTCCAATCCCAACAGGACTGAGGGTTCTCTTCCTCCATCCACTCTCATTCAAGTCACTGAGATATCTAGAATGAGAGTGGAAGGATGGGCTTTGGCCGTGGCAAGCCCGAGCTTCCCACAAACAGGGGAGGTATGTAACAGGGAGTAATGCCTGTTAAAGTAATGTGCCTTTAATCTAGCAGTGTGGGGGTTAACTGCTGGTAGTCAATTAATAAACACCACCTGCCTGATCTAGTTTGCTTACAAAAGCCTGTCTGTTGAGACAGGAAGGAACTCCTTAGCTCACTTGTGAGCTGACCTTTGGAGACACCACATGTCTTGAGCTCTGCCAGAAGACACAGCGAGCTGATTTCAAGACACAGGGAAAACTACTAAACCCGAAGCTGACACACCCTGAGTAGGGAGCTGAACCAGGAACTGAGAAGATTCTCCCTCCAAGAAACAGATAAGACTTTCATAATTAAGAAACTGCTTATATCTGCTTATTTCATGCTATATGTTTGGGGCTGGGAAAAAGTGCTTAACTAACGGAGATGTGAATTAATTGCATAGGATTTCACTAGAAATACTCCCAAGTGAATAGAAGCTTTGTTCCCCCCCTGTGTTTGGATGATTTCCTGATGAAAAGAAAAAGGCACAATAAAGCCTATTATAATTTCACCTTATAAAGTCTCCAATTGTGTACCTCTGTGAACGTCCGTCAACAAGCCGCCATGGCGGCTGCACTTGACAACCTTGACCGCCACGGCATTCACAGAGGAGCACGAAGCATGCCGGAGAGGGCAAGCAAGAAAGTGCCCAGTGGCTGCGGCATTACCCGCTTGCTGGACATTGATTCGGACATAGCCCCAGCCCCTAGCGCCATCACCCCGGCCACTGCCTCTGCCCAGTCATGAGTCATGACACCCGGACCTAGCGGGAATAAGTTAAGTAAGAACCCCAAGTACTCCAAGGATTTGAGGGATTGGGAACTAAGTGACGAGGGATCTGATGGGGAAGTACCATATGATAATGTGATACGTGTGCCTAATCCAATGTCATTTTCTCCTGTGTTTAGAGGGAGGGCCCGAGGGTCCCACACTACTGTGAAGGCAGGGCCTGTAAGCAAAGTGGTTTCCAAAATGAACCCCAACATCTACATCAATGCACGAGGTAGACACAGTTGCTCGCACTCTACTGAGGCGGTCACGTTCGGTGTATCATCCCAAGCTGAGTCAGAGACAGGTACTTCTAGTGCAGTGTCCAAGTACGAGCACCGTGACAAGTGGTGGGCACCCCTGTTCACTGGGTACCACAATGGTATGGACCGTACCAGGTTCTTGTTAATTAGGAGCAACATAGTAGACCATTGGTGGGCGGTAGGTGCCTATACTCCCCAGGAGGTGGTGGATGAGCTAGAACACAGGTTCCAGGAGATAGAACAAAAGATCATCCATCCTAAGGGGCCTAGTATTTTGTATGATGACATTGCCCCTGCAGAACCAGCGTTTTGGGTTCTGCCAAGCAGGGCGGGCCACAGGAAGCTCCCCAAGTTGAGCCGGGCAGACAGGGCCATAGTGGCCAGGTATAGACAGTCACACGGGTACGAGTTCCCTTATGTGCCTGAATCCATCATGAGTGAGATAGAGGAGCATCGAGATCGCTGGCTCAGAGAGGCTGTGCAAGAATACTTGCGTACCAAGTTCGGTAAAGCCGGTTAGCAGACCGAGGATAAAATCAGTGAGGTAGCCCGGGCCTGGAGTGTTGGGAGATGTATTTACAAGCACTGTGTGGCGTATCGGCCAGTCTGTGTCGGTACAGCCATATTCTGTCACTATAACAGAACATAATGGGAGGCAGGTACGGAAGCCTGACCCAAAACATTATTAGTAGTTAGGTTCTCCATGTTGGGAGGTACCCTTTTCGTAATTACACCATCTGCGTGGATGGTCTGAGTTATGCACACTAATCAAATGAACTGTGTTTTGTTTCCCAGATTTGTTCACAGCAGGATGGAGCTGCTAAAGTTAGGTCCAAGTGGGGACCATTGGATTCCACCTGAGGGAGAGTGTAGCCCCGGTAAGAAATGGGGGCTATATATCTTTCTCCTACTGGTGTAAGTCCTGTTAAGGGCAGGCCGCCAGTAGTTATCATGGGTTTTTCCCCCTTTCAAGCCCTGCCTTGAGTGATGGAGGCAGGCCCCTGACTCTGTGTGCAGGCCTGAGACAGAGGAGAGGACCTGTTGACATCATGAGGGGTGGGGCTGTCTAAACTTAGTTCTGCCTGTTCCTGTAAGTGACAAGTAGTTCTGTTCTGTCCTGGGAGCAGAGAGTGCTGGAGTATCTGACCACCTGAAAGGTCATGCTTAGAGTGACAATTATGCTTGGAGGAGATACTCAGGCCCAGTCTGAGTAGAGCGGATAGAACTATAGGCAGTGGACCAATGCCCCTCACCCTGCTCAGGGGGTGAGGGGGGAGATCTAGCCTCACCCAGAGGATATACCCTTTGGTGGGTGCAGGGGGTATTGAAGCCCCATACAGCCCATCCTGTAGGGGTACAGCCTGGAGGAGGATGAGAGGAGGAAAAGACCCTGTATACATTTGGAAGCACTGCTGTGTATGAACTGCTGGGTACGATCTGATGTGTGCTGCTACAGAAAGAATAAACAGACATTGCTGCTTTTAACAAAGACTGTGTGTGAGATTGAAACCTCTCGCCCTGGGACCAGGGCTTCTCTGGGAGGGTTTCACCTTATTCATTAGGGCTCGCCAGAGATGGAGGCGTTGCACCACCGTTGCTAAGAAGATGGAGGCATATACCCCAGAAGCCTGTCCCTGTGATACCGTATACCACTGCGGAGACTCAGGCCCTCCTGTTCCTCACAGGTACGCACCACCCACATACACCTGGCCAGCCCTCACTACACCCAAGAGGTCCAGTCTGCGACCGGGGGTGGGGGGGACATGGGTTACATGTGCAAATATTAAGCCTTTAGTAGCCAAGTGAACAGTTAATTACGGGTTGAATGGGCTGGCTAGTCTGATTTTACCTATTTCTATAATGTTCATTATATACATGGGAAAGATAGGCTTAACGCCAGCATGGAGTAGGTGGTAACAACTGCCGATATTTTGTGGCGCTAGTCCTATAGAGCCAAGTAGTAGAGTTTAGTGACTGTGAATTAGTACATTTGGAGTTAACTGCATTAAAAAAAGACTGTAGCTGACATTTTTAAATACTGATATACTGAAATACTGATTTATCGACCGTTATGGAATCTAGGCCTAATGTCTGTATTTTATTTGTATGCATTAATAGTATAAAGACACACAGACCATTCTTATTCCCACTGTACACAATGCGATAAGAACAAAAGGTAAGCAGCCTCTTACCACACTCACTGTGTCTATACCTTCTGGTGCTACAAGGGTTACCCCCTCTGACAGGGAAATGTTAATAGGAAATTGTATTGTATGTCTTTATTTATATAGCGCCATTAGTGTACATAGCGCTTCACAGTAGTAATACATGTGGTAATCAAATAAATAACAGATGATATAAATAACAGATCATGGGAATAAGTGCTTTAGACATAAAAGTAGCATTTCGGAAGAGGAGTCCCTGCCCCGAGGAGCTTACAGTCTAATTGGTAGGTAGGGAGAACGTACAGAGACAGTAGGAGGGAGTTCTGGTAAGTGCGTCTGCAGGGGGCCAAGCATTATGTATCGTGTTTAGAATATCCACAGTGCTATTCGTATGCTTCTTTAAGCAAGTGTGTCTTAAGGTGGGTCTTAAAGGTGGATATTGTGGTTATTACTTCATTAAAAGAACAACAAGGTGCAATTACTTTTTTTGTTCTAGCAATGGGGCTGTTTGCAATACAGATAAGTAACAATATCAATATTCCCAGTGTTTCATGTTCAAATACACAGCACAAAGTATGGCTTCATGAAGATTATATTTTATTGACATTAACAGATACAGACATTAAGCTCAATGAAAGCATTGAAGAAATAAATATGTATTCCCGTATTTCTGGTTATAAGATTAACTTAACAATATTTGAAATAATGCCAATTTTAAAAATATTGTTTACATCATTTATTAATTATCCCGAAATGTAACATATATGAAATGGCATTTTATTTGTCATCATATTCTTATATGGTGCAACAGAATATATTAATATCTTCCTCAATGGGCATCTTTGGAAGGAAATATTTCTTCTAACTTGTCTCACATATTCATACTATGTTCTGTATAAAGGAAGAAAGAGCCCAACTGGTTACTGAAAATATTTGCAAATGTCATATTAAAATATGAACCCATATCTTAATTAAACGTCACAACTGTGGTTTAATCCATTTTTTAAATCTGGTTGTTGTAATATATTTTGTTCTACATGGGCAAAAGTAAACAATCAATTGTTTTAAAGGTATACTTTATAAAGGGCCATGCAAGTCTTTTCCCAAATATCCGATTCAGAATTATAAAACTATCAAAGCTAAATTTTTTATAGATTCTATGGAACTGAAATACTTGGGAAATATGCTAATAGGATATGCAAATGACTCATGTAATCTTAACCATCACACCAAAACAAATCCACAATATATCAAACTGTACATATATTAGGAAAGAAAGAGAGAGTTAGTGATCTAGTAGTGGCTGTTCATACATGGTATTCTACTGCTTCACTATATATAAAACTGTACATATTAAGAGCGAGAGAGAGATAATACTGCCCTCCCCTCAATACACAGAATACCACCTTCTCTTTAATACACTGCAGCACACACACACAAACACACACACACACACACACAAACACACACACAACATAGCGCCCTACCTGCAGCACACACAAAACGGACCCCCCCCCACAAACCAAACGGAAACCCCCCAAAATGGAATCTCTCCCCACCCCTACACAAAACAAGGAGGTTACATTGCTGCTGCTGTTGGGTCCATTGAGGCAGCAAATAGAGGCCCAGGAGAGAGGTCCCACTGCACCCAGATGAAGAGGTACAGTAGTACAGACACACAGACTCACAGACATGCAGACACTCCCGCCCCCTCCTCACTCACCTTCGTGGATGCCCGCACTGTGCTCGGCTGCTCTCTGCCTGCCGCCCTCCTCACTCAAGAAAGTGCACAGCGTGTTCAAAAATAATTGTAATGTTTTTGCTGCACTGTGCAGTTGCTTGTAGTCCCGCCGATGAAGACATCTCCTCCAATCCAGGCTAGTGGGAGGGGACAAGCCTGAGGACTGTGATGTCAGGAAGCAGGGAAAATTTTCAGTCCCAAAATGTTGCCACTCCAGTCCTGGGCCTAATGGGGATGATGGCAAATCCGCCACTGCGGGTACCTCAGGTGTGCTCGTTTTTCAGCACAGGCATGTCTCCCTAATTTATTTGGAGGGACATGTGAGGTGATATATACATCTGGAGACAATACTAAATTGAAAGTGTCTACCTCATAGTACAGAACAAACATTTAAAAAATGTATATTTGTTTTTGTGATAATAGTAAGGCTTATTGTCAATATGCAAAAATGTGCAATGTGTATATTATGAATATTTTATTTTCCTCTCTGTAAGGTGTGAAGAGGTTAACTCCCTTCCCAGACTGCACGGGTGTCAGATTGCACACCTAAACAGGGAGGTGTGCACAATCACTCCTGATGGAGCAGGGATATAAAAGACAGGAAGCTGTCAGAGACAGAGAGACTGCTCTCCTCCACAGAGAGAGAGGGAGTGAAACATCTCCCAGCCAGGAGAGTGTGGCTGCAATGGACCCTAGGACTGAAGGAAGCATACAGAGAGTCTTCCCTCTGAATAGAGAATTTACCTTGTGCTACCCAGAACACATATACATTATAACCGGAGCCCCTGGGCATAGGACAACATAACTAATCAAGTGTGGGGGGGGGGGGTGGTGAGCTTACATGCAAGTTGGGGAGGCAGGCCTAGAGGGGAGAGCCATGGAGGGAGTAGCGTCAGAGGCAGATCTGGTATTGAGGAGAGACAGGACAGGAGGCATGGCAGAGGCAGAGGATGGGAGGCTGGCTTGAGGTGCCAGCATCAGAGGTAGCAGGAGTGGCAGCCATCGATGTAGGTTGGGATGCCAGAGTTGATGCAGAAATTGCAGTGGCGGTCCCTGACTGCAGTGCAGTAGGGCAGATGATCGGCGTGCTCATTCAGAGCAAACAAATTGCAAGGAGTTAAAATCAAGGACAGAACATAGAAAACAGACAGAGCCCAATGCTACTTCCAATGACACAGATACACAGTAAAGTACCTATATATATATATCAAACTAAATGACCATATGTTTTTAGTTTTTTTATATATATATATATATATATATATATATATATATATATATATATATATATGTATATCTAAACTAAAAACATATGGTCATTTAGTTTGATTCTTTGGCCAACGTATCTTAAGCCTGCACACCAAACGCCAAGGTAGACCAAATCTGTGCAGGTCCTAACACTAATCAAAATCTTAATAACCTGTATAATACCAGGAAGAAAACTTTATAATAAAGCTGTTGTGATTAGCTGCATAGTTCTTAGTTTAATTGAAGCTCTTATTTACCTGTATAATAAAGGAAAAGCACTCTGAATTAGATTTATCGCAACCAAACTGCATGCATGGACCTGCGTGTGTGGAAAATGAATGATTCTTAACCATTTGAAAGCATAGTGGGATGGGGGTGAGCTTGGAACCTGGGAAGGAGGAGCCACCCTCCCTTAATCAACCGTGACCAGCCGTGACCAGCTGGACATATATATATAGGTACTTTACTGTGTATCTGTGTCATTGGAAGTAGCATTGGGCTCTGTCTGTGTTCTGTCCTTGATTTTAACTATATATTGCCATGCCCAGTAGCACTCCGTTTTGACACTCATATGCAAATATATATATTGTGGTTACTTTGGGGGGTACAAAAATTAGGAGCTTACTGGTTTTCTCTGTTTTGCAACATTGCAAGGAGTGGCAGCATCAGCCTGAGGCCTGGAGCGGGCAACGACTGCAGAGGTGAGTTGTTCCCTGCTGGGGTGAAGCTTGAGGGGAGCAGAGGTGGTTGCTGCAGTGAATGGGGTATCGGCCTCGTTTTGTGTGTGTGTGTTAACCCTGTACATCCCTGCTGTTGTTTTTTTGTGGGTACTTCAGCTTCGTGAACCAATAGGGCTTCACCAATTGATGGAAACGTGCAGAAGGAATTGAGCGGAAAAGAAACCCTCCTCCCTGTCCAGCTCTGATTGGCTGATCACGCCGGGCTCTTCTGTCCCCTCTTGGCTTCCATCCAGCTAGGCTCAGATCTGGTTGTTACATTGAATCCAGGCAGGAGGAAGAGGGACTGAGGCAAGAGGGAGAGGTGAGAGAGGAAGTTTGAAAAAAAAAACTTATCTTTGAAAAAAACAGGAGCCACACTCAGACAGCGTTATAAGCGATCCGTGTTGTAGCGGATCGCGCTTTAACAGAGTTGAGCAGTATTTTCAATAAGAAATAGTTATCCATAGATAGTTTACATCATGCAGCTCATTTGCATACATGAAAATGTGTTCATTCAGCAAAAAATAATACTAGCAATACATAAAAGCGATAACTTATTGAAACCTGCATTAATCAGCGCTAGAAATGCAATTGTGAAGGGGAGTGGGAGAAATCATACTTTTCTACTATAAAGTATAGTACTAAACCTGTCAGAGAATTATTTAACCCCATGAATGTTTGAGGCTACTGATGCATTGCAAAATAATACCTCCAGGCACCGAAGGGATTAACATACAACATAAACACTATACAAATTAAATAAAAAGCATAACCTTCATAGAATATGTGCAAATATTAAGCCTTTAGTAGCCCAAGTGAACAGTTAGTTACGGGTTGAATGGGCTGGCTAGTCTGATTTTACCTATGTCTATAGTGTTCATTATATACATGGGAAAAATAGGCTTAACACAAGTAAGGAGTAGGCGGTAATAACTGCCGATATTTTGTGGCGGTAGTCCTATAGAGCCAAGTAGTAGAGTTTAGTGACTGTGAATGAGTACACTTGGAGTTAACTGCATTAAAAAAAGACTGTAGCTGACATTGTTAAATACTGATATACTGAAATACTGATTTATCGACCGTTATGGAATCTAGGCCTAATGTCTGTATTTTATTTGTATGCATTAATAGTATAAAGACACACAAACCATTCTTATTCCCACTGTACACAATGCCATAAGAACAAAAGGTAAGCAGGCTCTTACCACACTCACTGTGTCTATACCCTCTGGTGCTACAAGGGTTACCCCTCTGACAGATAAATGTTAATAGGAAATGTGGTTATTACTTAGTTAAAAGAACAACAAGGTGCAATTACTTTTTTTGTTCTAGCAATGGGGCTGTTTGCAATACAGATAAGTAACAATATCAATATTCCAGTGTTTCATGTTCAAATACACAGCACAAAATATGTCTTCATGAAGATTATATTTTATTGACATTAACAGATACAGACATTAAGCTCAATGCTTTGCTTGAAGAAATAAATATGTATTCCCGTATTTCTGGTTATAAGATTAACTTAACAATATCTGAAATAATGCCAATTTTAAAAATATTGTTTACATCATTTATTAATTATCCCAAAATGTAACATATATGAAATGGCATTTTATTTGTCATCATATTCTTATATGGTGCAACAGAATATATTAATATCTTTCTCAATGGGCATCTTTGGAAGGAAATATTTCTTCTAACTTGTCTCAAATATCCATACTATGTTCTGTATAAAGGAAGAAAGAGCTCAACTGGTTACTGAAAATATTTGCAAATGTTATATAATAATATGTACCCATGTCTTAATTAAATGTCACAACTCTGGTTTAATCCATTTATTACATCTGGTTGTAGTAATATATTTTGTTCTACATGGGCAAAAGTAAACATCAATTGTTTAAAAGGTATACTTTATAAAGGGGGCATGCAAGTCTTTTCCCCAATTGCAAGTCTAGCCCCTGTAAGAAATAGTGGGCTACCTATCCTTCTCCTACTGGAGTAAGCCCTGTTAAGGGCAGGCACCAGTAGTAATCATGGGTTCTCCCCCCACCAAGCCATCCCTTGAGTGATAGAGGTAGGCCCCTGACTCTGTGGCAGGCCTGAGACAGAGGGGAGGTCCTGCTGACATCATGAGGGGGCAGGGCTGTATCTATTTAGTGGGCTGCTCCTGTGTGTGTCTGGTTCAGTCTTTTGGAGTGTTCAGTCTGTTGGAGTTGAGAGAAAGGAGAGTTCTGCCTGGGAGCTGGAGTGTGTGTGTGAGGAGTCCTGCCCTGGCAGTTGTGCAAGAGGTGAGAGTGCTGGAGCAGAGAGAGCATGATCTGGAAGTGGCAAGGGGACAGGAGGGAAGACTCTCAGCCAATCTGAGTAGAGCTGATAGCACTAAGTGCGGTGGACCAATGCCCCTCACCCTGCTGAGGGGGTGAGGGGGGGAGATCTACCCTCACCCAGAGAGTATATCCTGGAGGTGGGGGTTGGGGTATTGAAGCCCCAAACAGCCCATCCTGCTAGGGTACAGCCTGGAGGAGAGGAGTGGAGGAATATACCTGTACATTTGGAAGCACTGCTGTACATGAACTGCTGCTGCTGTGTGCTGTATCATTGTTACAAGGACAATAAAGACATTGCTGCTTTTATACAAAAGACTGTGTGTGTGAGATTGTAATCTCTCGCCCTGGGACCAGGGCTTTCTCTGGGAAGATTCCAACCTATCCCCTAGGTTTCGCCAGAGAATGGAGGCGCTGCACCACCACCACTAAAGATGAAGGCATATACCCCAGAAGCCTGTCCCTGTTATCCCCAATACCAACGCGGGAGACTCAGGCCCTCCTTTTCCAAGCAGGTATGCACCACCATAGTACACGTAGCCAGCCCTCACTACACCCTAGAGGTCCAATCTGCGACCGGGGGGGAGGGGAGGAGAACACGGGTTACACAAGAGAAATGTGGACTATCCGATTTAGAATTAAAAAAACTATCAAAGCTAAAAATGTTATAGATTCTAGGGAACTGAAATACTTGGGAAATATGCTAATAGGATATGCAAATGACTCATGTAATCTTAACCATCACAACAAAACAAATCCACAATATATCAAACTGTACATATATTAGGAAAGAAAGAGAGAGATAGTGATCTAGTAGTGGCTGTATATACATGGTACTCAACTGCTTCACGATATATCAAACTGTACATATTAAGAGCGAGAGAGAGAGATAATACCGCCCTCCCCTCAATACACAGAATACCGCCTTCTCCTCAATACACTGCAGCACACACACACAAACACACACACACACAACATAGTGCCCTACCTGCAGCACACACAAAACGGACCCCCCCCCACAAACCAAACGGAATCCCCCCAAAATGGAATCTCTCCCCACCCTACACAAAACAAGGAGGTTACATTGCTGCTGCTGTTGGGTCCATGGAGGCAGCAAATAGAGTCCCAGGAGAGAGGTCCCACTGCTCCCATATGAAGAGGTACAGTAGTACAGACACACAGACTCACAGACATGCAGACACTCCCGCCCCCTCCTCACTCACCTTTGTGGATGCCCGCACTGTGCTCGGCTGCTCTCTGCCTGCCGCCCTCCTCACTCAAGCAACTGCACAGCGTGTTCAAAAATAATTGTAATGTTGTTGCTGCGCTGTGCAGTTGCTTGTAGTCCCGCCGATGAAGACATCTCCTCCAATCCAGGCTAGTGGGAGGGGACAAGCCTGAGGACTGTGATGTCAGGAAGCAGGGAAAATTTGCAGTCCCAAAATGTTGCCACTGCAGTCCTGGGCCTAATGGGGATGATGGCAAATCCGCCACTGCGGGTACCTCAGGTGTGCTCGTTTTTCAGCACAGGCATGGTTTGGAGGGACATGTGAGGTGATATATATATATATATATATATATCTGGAGACAATACTAAATTGAAAGTCTCTCTATCTCATAGTACAGAACAAACATTTAAAAAATGTATATTTGTTTTTGTGATAATAGTAAGGCTTATTGTCAATATGCAGAAATGTGCAATGTGTATATTATGAATATTTTATTTTCCTCTCTGTAAGGTGTGAAGAGGTTAACTCCCTTCCCAGACTGCACGGGTGTCGGATTGCACACCTGAACAGGGAGGTGTGCACAATCAACTCCTGATGGAGCAGGGATATAAAAGACAGGAAGCTGTCAGAGACAGAGAGACTGCTCTCCTCCACAGAGAGAAAGGAAGTGAAACTTCTCCCAGCCAGGAGAGTCTGGCTGCAATGGACCCAAGGACTGAAGGAAGCAGGCCTGTGGGGTCCAGCTAGGAATCACACCCAGGATAAAAAATTGCTCCCCAGAACCGGCGTTCCTAAAGGAGTGAAGGAGTGACACAGAGACCCTGTGTATGAATCCCTGCAATTCAGATAAGAGACTGTTCTTAATACTGTTTCATATGTTTTGGGCTGGTAACCAGGTTAGTTAGCTAGCGCCGTTAGCTAGGGATCCCCTGGTGTAGTTAGTTTCCCTAACCGGAATAGGATTTTATTTTATTATTTTGTGTTTTGCCTTAAAGGGGCAGTAGCCCAAATGTTGTGGTTGCTGTTTGGTGGCAAATAAACCAAGTCCAGTTAAAGTTCACCCTCAGTCTGTGCATATATCTGTCCTCGCCTACAGGCCGCTCCGTCACACCCTCCCTCTGCAATTTTTTTTTCACACTACTTAATGTTATGAAGGAACCCTTGATGAATCATGCATATGTGAAAGTTATGCAGTAAGTAAGTGCCGATCCAGCACAGAGGCAGGAAGCTGGGTGGCATGTGAGTCCACAGTCCAAACACTATTATAGATCAGGGCGATTGTAGGTTACCCATTCTAATCTTGCTAGCAGTATCAATACAGGACCTTTACATTATTGTTATAAGAGAACAACAAATTCGTAATAATTAACCCTCTTCTTCCTACCCTCCCCTCCTTTCCGTTTACTGCTCCTTCTCCCTAGGGTTAATATATTTAGCTTGATCACCCTAGCAACAAATATGGCAAATAGCTTGATTTATATGTGTAATGTTTCTCTCACCCACTCCTTACCTGTGTCGGGGACTGCTCCTGCTTCCCCTTCCTCCTCTTAGCATTACTCTCTCTGCTGCCGGGCTCCGTGTCAGCCGAAGCTTTCACACGAGACCGCCTTCTTGGCCGGGACACGCGCGGGACAGTCTTATACTGCGCGCGCTCCCGGCCAGTATTTATTCACTGCACAGGCAGTTCAGCCACGTCCTCGGCACTTCCTCCAGCCATACTCACGCCCCCCTGCTTCCCAGCTGTTGCCGCTTCAACATCTCAGCGTGCACCTATCAGCTCATGCTCCACGGCACACCTTTGCTCCACCTACCTCTCTGATTGGCTCTCCCACCTTTATTACCCCAGTCCTTCCCTGGAGTCATTGCTCTGCATAGCCTCAGCTTACCTGGTGTGGATTCTCTCTCTGGCTTGTGTTTGTGATTCTTAGGCTCTCGACCCCGGCATCCTCATCACTACGCTGTTTCTCTCCGCCCTCGACCACAGGCCTAAAGTTATTACTGAACTCTGTAAAAAATATTTGCACCTGGATTTAAAACTTGGTGAAAGATAGACAGAGAATTCTCATAAATGGGATCTTTTCAGGTTGGGCTAAAGTTGTGGGTGGAGTATCTCAAGGATCGGTACTGGGACTCCTGCTTTATAACTTGTATATTAATGACCTTGAGGTTTAGATATAGAGCAAAGTCTCTATATCTAAACTCATCAAAATTGTTTGTGTGAGGATTCGCCATCCTGGCGGTAGCAGACAGTCTCCTCACCTCAACAAACCTTCAAAGACGGACACTGTGGATGCGGGGTCTCGTGGTCCCACCACGCGCGCGGATCTTGTGTGGTATGATTCCCCGGCCGCGGATTCTGTCTCCGCCCCCTGCTCTGACACATGACGGGTGCGTTCGTCCAGCCTCCCCGCTGACGCGCGTTCCAAGTCCCGCCACCGCTCTGGTGACGGACAAGACCGGCGTGGGAGTGACGCGCGCCTCAGGCTCTGTCCCCTGACCTCCGCAATGCGTGAGGGCCGGCACGCGATCAGTCACGCGTCCATTCACTCTAGGGATGTCCAGGACCAGCATGGGAGTGACGCGCAACGCAGGCTCCGCCCTCTGACCTCCGTGACACGCGTGGGTTGGCGCGCGATCGGTTCCGCCCCATCTCTGATTAGGCTGCATCCTAGGGCACGCCTCTGTGCACCAGCAGCCTATTGAGGTCTTCTTCCTGGTTCCGCCCTAGCTGGCTCCTCCTTTATATACCTTCCTGCTGCATTCAGTCTTTGCTGAGCATAGTCTAGTGTGACGCCATGCCTTGCTGCATTCGATAGGCTGCCGGTCATCCCTTAAAGTTGGAGGAAAGGATTTTTCACCAGCAACAATGCTGTGTTTTAAACAAATATAATCAAATCTGTTATGAAATAAAAGCATATCATATATAAAGAGGGAAATTATTGTTAATTATTATGAGATTGCATTTGTGTGTAGTGTAATAAATATTCAATGGATTGCTTCTGCTTCTAGCAGCAAATGAAAAGGGTTATTGCGCACCATACTAGTTAATTATCCATTGAGATGAATATTGGATAAATGTTCAGATATAATAGAGACAATAACACATATGCTTCCGTTGTACTAACATTCTGTTTAATTATGTTGTGTGAATATACTAGGATAAGCAGGCCAAAACAAAACTCAGCACCTTATGGCAATTAAAGATATTACTGATTTTTTGTTCTACTCTCATGAATTTCTTATGAATAGTCAACGTATTAAATGTGTTGAATGCGGCACAAATTAAAGTACACAGTTTACTTTAGACAAACTGTAAACCAAGGCATCTGAAGAATACAAATCTTAAGGCAATCTCTGAGTTCCTTAGTGCGGTGCTTTCTCGTTTGGCTGTCCTGGCAGACCACAATCATTGCAAGTCACAAATTTTGATCTATGTCAGAAATGTGAAGCTGTGCAACCTCTGTCATGTTCAAATTAACTAACTGTTAAGTAAATAATCTGTAAAGTAACTAACTATTGTCTCTCAAGGGAAATTCAGTCGTTTCCAATACAGACGATTAACAATACAACACCAACGTTTTGTGACTATACAGTACAAAGCAAAAGTTGGGTCCACATGGAGAGCTCTGTGTGTTTTCCTTAATGGCTTTCTACAATAATATTATGCATACTAGCAGTTTAAAAAAAAACTGAAACACAGAAAAGTCTGTTCATTTTCCAACCTTTTCATAGAATTATTGTCTATTACTTATATCTCCGAGCCTTTGACTGTCTTATCATATTTGTAATTCTCACACTTTAATTGCTGCTGTAATGCTGTGTCTTGCCGCTCCTAATTGAAATACATTTATTATATTAAAATGTATGAATGAGAACGGGACGCTAAGTGACGTCGCAACGTCAAGTTGCCATAACATGGTTACACTCTGAGGGCTGCAACAATTCAGAGCAGGAGGTTTTGCACCCAGAAGGGGAATCCAAGTGGCATTTAGGAAGATATCTTTTTTTTTTTTTTCATAAAGCAGACGAAGGTTACATTTCAGTAAAACAGAAGCAACAGGATTGTTTAAATGAAATTCTTAATTTATATTCAGTATATTCCCCCCACCCCGGTCTTTCCTGCACTTGGATCAATGTAAAGTTGCGCAAAGAGCAGGGTTTAAAGCAAATGTTTGTATTGTGATCCACTGCAGTTGCTCTGTCTGTGCTCCCCCATCTATGTGGCTCTCACACACATAAACAAACACATTCAAGACACTTTCTGAATGTGGAAAGCTGCAGAGACCTCCGGATCACAAAATGTGGGGATGGAAGGCGCACATTTTGACTCACCGCCCTCCACCTCCTCGCCTGGAGCAGCATGAAAAGCCCACTGAGAGCTGTGCTAGCCAAGGAAGAAGAAGCAGCAGCAGCCTGTGCCTATCCACCTCCCCCACCAGGATCCTCAACTCCTTGCACCAGCTGAGCCTTGATGGGCTCCACCAGTGCAAGAAAATCAGCGGCCGAGACCCAGCCAGAACATGGCCTCGGCTGCCTACGCTTCTTACTGTAGCTGGAAGGGATCGGGGAGCAAGCTGCCCGGCCAAGGGTAACCAGGAGGAGGGGAAGGAGCAGGGGAGCTAGATCACAACTGGGTAATTACAGACCTGTAAGCCTGACTTCAATAGCGGGGAAACTACTTGAAGGTTTAATATGGGATAATATTCAGGAATAACTAATGGAAAACAAAATTATTAGTAATAGTCAGCATGGATTTATGAAGGATAGATCATGCCAAACTAACCTTATTTGTTTCTTTGAAGAGGTAAGTAGAAATTAGTTTTTTTTCCGTTTTTTTCAGGTTTTTTCTATTTTGTTTTAAAACCAGAGACAGAACATAAAACACAGACAAAGCTCAGTTTTTAGCACATCCAGTGAGACTCATACACGGTACAGTGCCTAAATATATATGTATAAATATCTAATAAGTAAAATGGTCTTTTAGTTTGACATTTTTGGCCAAAATTGTTGTAAGCCCCTGAGCCAACGCCAAGGCAGACCACATATCAGGGGTCCCTAACGCTAATATAAATTCTTAATAACCTGTGTAATAACAGGAAGAATGATTTATAGTAAATCTATAAATTTTTCTATTTTGTACAAACTTTATTTGTCTTTTGTTAATATTTGCTCTCTTGCTGTTGTACGTGCCCCTCCGCTCGCGCATGACGCGTGTTCCGCTGTGGGCAGCTCATTGGTTGATGGGTTCCTCCAATGGGATTTGAGTCCTCAGTTGCGCGCCATTTTGCGGCGCGTTGCTCCGGTTGTGTGGGCGGGGGATCACCTATATCAGTGTGAGTATGATCTAGACGTGGACATACTCTTTGATAAAGGGCGTCTTGCCTGAAACGCGTCAGAGTTGTTATCATGTTCCTTACATGCCACATCATTAAAGCATAATTTTTTAACTTTCCCATGGTGTTAGCCCCTGTATTTTTCAGCAGTGCTCCATCCCCATCTCTGGATGTTCACCTCTATGTAGGAATTTAGACAAGGGTAATGCATTTGATGTGGTCTACTTAGATTTTGCAAAGACTTTTGATATGGCTCCAGACAAGAGATTGGTGTACAAAATAAAGCAAATTGGACTCAGTAACAATATATGCACCTGGATTGAAAATTGGTTGAAGGATAGACAACAGTGGGTTGTCATAAATGGAACTTTCTCAGGTTGGACTAAAGTCGTGAGTGGAGTACCTCAGGGATCGGTACTGGGACCCCTGCTTTTTAACTTGTTTATTAATGACCTTGAGGTTGGCATCGAGAGCAAAGTCTCCATCTTTGCTGATGATACTAAATTGTGTAAGCTAGTAGAATTAGAGCAGGATGTAATTTCTCTTCAGAAGGACTTGGAGAGACTGGAAACGTGGGCAGGTAAATGGCAGATGAGGTTTAATACAGACGGGATGCAAGAATAAAAAGGCGACTCACAAATTAAATGGAGTGCTTGTAGACAGCAGGCTTAGCAATAGTGCCCAAAGTCATGCAGTAGCTGCAAAGGCAAACAAGATCTTATCTTGCATTAAACGGGCAATGGATGGAAGGGAATTAATTATGCCCCTTTACAAAGCATTAGTAAGACCACACCTTGAATATGGAGTACAATTTTGGGCCCACTCCTTAGAAAATACATTATGGAACTAGAGAGTGCAGAGAAGAGCCACCAAATTAATAAAGGGGATGAACAATCTAATTTATGAGGAGAGGCTAGCTAAATTAGATTTATTTACATTAGAAAAGAGGCATCTAAGAGGCGATATGATAACTATGTACAAATATATTCAGGGACAATACAAAGAGCTTTCAAAAGAACTATTCATCCCACTGGCAGTACAAAGTTCTCAGGGCCATCCCTTAAGGTTGGAGGAAAGGCGATTTAACCAGCAACAAAGGAAAGGTTTCTTTACAGTAAGGGCAGTTAAAATGTGGAATTCATTACCCATGGAGACTGTGATGGCAGATACAATAGAATTGTTCAAAAAAAGGTTGGACATCTTTTTAGAAAGGAAAGATATACAGGGATATACCAAATAAGTATACACGGGAAGGATGTTGATCCAGGGATTAATCCGATTACCAATTCTTGGAGTCAGATAGGAATTTATTTTCCCCTTATGAGATATCATTGGATATCTGGGGGTTTTTGTTTGCCTTCCTCTGGATCAATAAGTAAGTATAGATATAGGATAAAGTATCTGTTGTCTAAATTTAGCATAGGTTGAACTTGATGACGTACGTCTTTTTTCAACCTCATCTACTATGTAACTATGTAACTATGTAAAATAGGATTGTTTCACAATCCAATCTGTCTGAACATTCGGTTACAGGCTCCATCAACTACCTATACACATATGTAGTGTAACAGTGTTTCCCCCACCCTTTGGGAGATTCTGCCATTACTGGTCATGTGGTGCATGATACCTGCTGGTATCAGGAGGGCTGAGCTGTCCGCCAATGGTAGTGGGGACATAGGATCAGGTTTCTGAGGTACATAACCCACATGGTTCTCTAGCAGTGCAGCGCCTCCATCTGCTGTAGTCTCCAGATAGGTGAAGATGATCTCCTACAGTAGAACTATAACCTCTTACCCCCTAGTAAGATCACACACTAGGCGGGAGCACAACAACAGGAATGGTTTATTCTCTCACTCTGTGCAGCACAGTACATGGCAGGGTTCTGCCCAATGCAGCAACTATCAGCTACTCACTGAAGGATGGTCCCTGGACCTTCACTACAGGACAAGGGCACCCGCAGCAGTCCCAGCTCTTCACTGCCCCTCTAGCAGGGGCAGAGGTATGGTACACACTCAGTCTCTGCAAAGGGAAGAGGACCAGAGAAAGCCCAATAGTCAGGCTCGGCTGTGTGACCTGCCTCTCTCAAGTAGGTAGAGGCACTGCTAAAATTGGGGTGGCACTGCCCTTAAGTACAACTATGAGGAGGGCACCAGGTCTGTCCCATGATTGGACATGCTCAGGCTTGATGTCATCGCCTCCCACTTTCACTCAAGTGCAGCACCAAGGAGGGGGAAAACCCCATGTTGACTACTGACAACCTAATACTAGCAGGGCTTACTGCCAGGAGTAGGGCAGGTTAGTAGCCAAAGGTGTCATGGCTACATCAGTATACTGCATTTCTTGCAATTGTGTGTCACAATATATTGTGAGGACCACCCAAAATTGTCCACGCAGTTCTTGGAACATCGGCTGAATGTGATACATGGCTTCCAATTACCTAGTCTGTCTAGACATTACACAGACAAACACAACAAACATCCCTGTTCCCTGATATTCATGGGACTAGAGACTATCCCTCCCTACCCCATGGGAGGTGATAGATCCTTGGATCCAAATAAACTTTTTGGATATATACATTGGGCACTCTGTCCCCTAGAGGACTTAATGAAATATTGATGTCAGCACTATCATCTAACCAATCAATATTGCTAAGCCTTTGGCTCTGTATATGGGTGATGTCGTAAGGTCTGGGTAGTATATGGTACGCCATATACCCTTCCTTATCCCTGTTAGGAGTTTTTCATTCATTATTTGCAGTTATTATATCGTATTCATTATTTGTAATCAACAACATTATTTATATATATTTGTTATCATTTCAATAATACATATTTCACTAATTCCCCAATCTAAATTATCAACTATTTACATCTAGTTGTATTCATATTCAGTACACATGTATGATGTATTTATATATTTTGTGGAATTTTCCACACAACACTTGTTGGTATATTCAGCCTTGGTCTGCTGGCCTTTCTTTCTTTCCTTAGTGCACCAAGAATATCAATATTAATATTTCCATTGCCCATGGCAATAATTTCAATTGACAATACAGTTCAGCTTTTATATGTGGCATTGGATCACATTATGAAAAGACTGTGTTACTATTATCTTTCATGTATAACTAATTTCCATTGCGCTTTTCCTTTTTCATCTTGAAGGCTACTTGAATGGTTTTGGTTTATATTTGGTCCTTAGGGTTACTAAGAGGAGATAATTATATAATATCAGTCTTAATACAGATTGACAGATTACCAGACCCCCAATATGTTTTAGGATAGTGGGCTTCCCGGTTTGACATTAATTGTATTTGTCCAGCAGGAAAGTACACACTCTTACAACTAATTGAATTAAATATTTCTTATGTTGCTAAGACTAGTTCATTAACTGGATTGTCTTTTTTGGATCAAAGGTTTTTTTATTATTTTTTTGTACTTTTTAAATTGTGACCTCCAATTGATTATTATAATTGATTTCAGCTGGACCTTCTAGTTAAATATGTGAACTTACAACGCAACCTCTGATGAAGTCATGATAACGACGAAACACATAAGGACTGCTCACTCCTGTCTCATGCTATCACCGGCATCCATTCACGGGCCGGACATCCATTCGTGAACATGTTGCGTGAGGGGGGAACCAGAGCTCAGAGCTGCCGTTTGCCGGAGGAACTTCCTTTGAAGTGCACAGACCATTTCCAGTTTTGGTGCACGGAGGACGTCTGGCTAGACGACGGACAGCTGTAACAACCGGACCATCATCACTCGAATAGCAGAGACGGAGATTGAGCATTGACTCATAAATGCTTTTCACCCTTCTGCGTTTGTGAGTTGAAATACTGCAGATCCACTGTGTGCTTTTCTTAAATTCAATTTTATGGTATCACACAAGGAGCTTGCGCTTCTGATAGGGGATGTTTTGGAAATCTTGTGGTACTAAAACTCACATGGTGTAAGATTTAGACAGGCAAGGGTGTAGTACACTCAGGGTCTTTTTAAAGGTGGCAGGTGGAATCCCTCAGATGTCCTTAGATCAAATCAGAGTCCTCCGTCTGTCCCAGCGGCCAAGATAGGATACAGGAACAGGAACAGTAGTTGAAAGAACAGTTTTATAATAGCATAAATAGTGCAACATCAACACTTACAATTTAAAAAGTAAGAACCGGCACAGAGTCCGATAGGGCTCCCGCCCTGAACGCCTCTGCTTCCCTGGAAGGATTTCAGCTGTGCGATGCAATCTCTCACTCGGCTCGCTATCGCAGCTCACAGGTTAGTCGTCTGACATCACAGTTTTCTCCAATCTATCCTAAACGCTGCTGCCAGAATCACTCTATAGTGTCCTAAATCTGTCTCAGCATCTCCGCTGCTGAAATCCCTCTCCTGGCTTCCTATAAAATCCCGTATCACACACTCAATTCTCCTCCTCACTTTTAAAGTTTTACACTCTTTTGCTCCTCCTTATATCTCAGCCCTAATTTCCCACTATACACCATCCGGACTCTTGCGTTCTGCTCAAGGATGTCTTCTCTCTACCCCTTTTATATCTAAAGCCCCCTCCCACCTTAAACCTTTCTCACTGACTGCCCCACAACTCTGGAAAGCCTTTCCCCTCAATATCCGACTAGCACCCTCTCTATCCAACTTTAAGACCCACCTTAAAACACACCTGCTTAACGAAGCATATGAGTAACTCCGCTGATACTTTACACCTCATACATAAACCTTGGCCCCATGCAGACGCACTTACCAGAATGATCTTCTACTGTCTCTGTACGTTCTTCCTACCTACCAATTAGATTTTAAGCTTTTCGGAGCAGGGACTCCTTTTTCTAAATGTTATTTGTATGTCTGAAGCACTTCTTCCCGTTATGTGTTATTTGAATTTGTTATTTATATGATTGTCATGTGTTTTAAGCGCTATGTACATTAATGGCGCTATATAAATAAAGACATGCATACACACATACATACATGTTCATTTAGGCATCTGTCTGTCCAATCCCCGTGGAGCATTGTGGGAAGGTTTTAATTTGTCAAGGAGTATATATAGATCCCTAGATGTGGGTGTGGGCTAGGACTCCTGACAAAGCTGCAAGCCCAGTGAACCGCATAGAGTCGCAGAGCCTTACTGGTGAATCAGAGGACAGAGAGAGGATTGGGAGAAGCCTGTTCTTCGTTTCTGGGCCACCGGAACAGGAGGTGACACTGTCAGACGTTCCAACACAACGGACCCATGGGAAGCGGGAGTCACTGTTTATTCCACTTCTATGCTTTAAAGAACTTACCTTTTGTAAGCCTTCAATGTGGAGGGTTTATATTATAAAGTTTACATTTTTATTACCAAAACCGTCTGCACTATCGTTATGTTTCTATCCCTCGCTCTATTAAGATCACTGGGACCAACTGCTGTAACACCAACTACATTGCCACAGACCTGCTGTGATATGCCTGATTTCATCATTGCATTGTGAGTAAAACCATTTGAGGTTACTGCACTGTTCTAATTTTACACTATACCTGCAACACTGCTCTATGAGCAATACTGCTCTCCTCTCCTTCAGTGCAGTCCTCCGCTCCCCTTCTTTTTTGAAGATTCCGTTTTGAAGAGATGACAGAAAGAAATCTCTACCCAAGGGGTTGAGTGGAGGAGTGCACCTTTACTTTATTTTAAACCCTTCATTTTGTATTTTGCACGTTGTTGTTTAGCACCACTATTGTTTATTCATTTATCTTTGCACTATACCTATGGGGCACTTATTTTAGACACAGCTCCAATTCATTCACTTTTGTCCATTATTGTTCATATAATTGACACTTATTAGTATTTTCCACTGGCAGCGTAGAGCTTGGGGTTTTATTTGGGATCTGTAATGGTCAATACAAGGCATAAAAAGAGGTTAATGTAATTTCTACTATAGGGTTCAATAATAATTTATATTACCTAACACTATGGTAGACATATTAAATTAAACTCCCGTATAATCATAATTTGGTAATAAACCAATTACTATCGGTTCCATTCATTATGGCATTAATAATCTAAAATATCACACCCCAGGAAATATTACCGCAATATTGATGACTTCGGTCATAAAATTGCGATAATACGACCCAGACTTTTTTTTTTAGAGCACGATATTAACTTAGTTTTAACGGCGTTTGATGAATTAACTCCAATATCTCGTAGAAAGTAATAGGATTTTTTTTTCATTTAAGAAAAATTGCTGACTTTTTGCACCAATTGTTTAGCTGGAAAGCCCCAAATAATCATGAAATCTTTATGATATGTATGCAGTAATAAAACAAAACATTGATTAAACTGTACAAATAAGTCGTTACGTGTTAATATGTTTTTTACTGCACTAGCCTTTTTGCTACCGGACGTCAGGTAGTCCCTGAACCCCATCGGACTTTTGGTGATTGCCTATGTGACCGCTTAGAAAATAAATATTTTCATGATGATATACCGGGCATGTTAATAAGGCCTCTGGCTTGCCGGGCTCATGACCTACCAGGAACATGCAAAGGGCAGTGAAAAGGTTAATAGTAGTTGTTAACAAAGAATTAAGTTCGCTTTTAACTACAGAATTTTCTCATTGATAATTTTAATGCTCTGCTATTTTGCATATATCAATATAAATGTTCAGCGTTTTTATAAACCGTTTGGTTCAATCAACATATCTTTGGATCCTATGAACTTCAATAGGAAACATGCTGACTTTTTAATTAGATTAGCATGGCAGGAACTAACTGACAGCTAGTTCCTCCCCTCCCACTGTTACTTGGCTGAAACCGGAGCTTTTAGGAAATGCCATTGTGTTTTTTTTCTTTCTATCTATTGTATATTTATATTCCCAGTGTGTTCTGGAAAATTATCTGTATTAAAAATTATATACATACAGTATTGCATTTAAATTACAGTAGATAACTAAAAAGAATAGTAGCCATGATCGTAACATACTACATGTAAAATGGGGAAAGGGAGAATGTAAGAATATAACAATACCTTTCTTACATTAGCTATACAAATAGTTTACAGTCTACACGCTTGCTAATAAATGTAACCCTCTTTGCACTCCCTTAAAGAGTTTAAATCAGTTGACTATGTCTATGGCTTTGCTCAGTCTCTCATATCGTGTCAGGGTGCCCGGCTTGAGCAGGCTCGGTGTACAGTGGCGGCCGCCTTTGTCCTTCTGCGGTGCGCGGCTTTTTTCCGGCTGGTTTCCCGCGCCGCGGGCGCTTTCAATGATAAGCGCCATTAGCGCTTATCTGATGATGCAGCCGCCGCGCGGGAAACTCCGATAGAAACGGAGAAAAGCCCCGCATTTATCCGGGTAAGCTTTAGAATAAAGGCGGCCGCGACAGTAGATATGCCTGTGGAATAATAAAGGGCAGCAGGAACTTTTATAGTACAAACAAGAGCTTTATTGACAGCCATCCACAATGTCGTCACACATTGACATCATCCACAATAGACATATTTCTGGTATCTTCACATTTTTTTGTAGTATTTATATCTTCCCCAGTTAGTACCCACTCTTAATGCTATAGGGAGGTATTTAAGCTTGCTGCTGCTACTGTCATTTTATGTGGCCATCTTCTGCGCAGCATCTGTAACGCTCTCTATCAATTGGACCCCATCTTGGGTTACCTTTACTATCCTTAACCTTTTGAGAACTATACCGGTGCAGGGTACTACACTCTCCCCCCTCCTCTCTAACACTCTCATTTCTCCCCTCCTCTCTAACTAACACTCAATTTCCCCTCCTCTCTTACTCATTGCCCCATCATTTCACACTCAATTCCCCCTTTCTTTCACACTCAATCCTACTCCCCTCCTCACACTCAATCCCACTCCCCTCCTCACACTCAATCCCACTCCCCTCCAAACACTAAATCCCCCTCCGTTTTTCACATTCAATCTCCCTTTCTTTCACCCAATCCCCCACCTCTCTTGCCTTGTGGGAAATGTAGGATGGGGTGAGGTCTGTGTGGAGCTGGGGCCACACGGGTAGATGCAGAAGTTGGGCCCAACTTCTGGGCATGCCCAATTTCTGACCGGGACATTGTTACACCTGCAGGGATGGGGAGGGGGGCTTGGCATGAGGGCCCCATAGCAAACAAACCTTGCCAAACTCCCAGTGTCAACCAGCTAGGCCCCTCCTGCTCTCGGGTTCCCAATAAACAGTCAATGAAATCAATTATTAGTAAAAGGAGGATGTCTGTGGTTTAAGAACGGTCAGGCAGAGTGCTCTGTTTTAGGCAACCATCTTGAAGGCACGCCTCCTGGAAGTCATTTGGAGGGATGTTTAAGGGAATATATATATATATATATATATATATATATATATATATATATATATATGTAGAGGTATCAGTACCGTGTTAGCCGAGCTTCAATAATCAAAAAATAAATAGATGATACTGTTCTGTGGCTAATGAAATGCTTTGTAACATCGCCGGAAGAAGAGATCAGTGTATCTCGAAAGCTCGCACAATTAAAAGCATTTCGTTAGCCACAGAACGGTATCATCTATTTATTTTTTGATTATATATATATATATATATATATATATATATATATATATATATATATATATAATATATACAATGAGGGTCTGCGCTTGTGTGTGGAAAACCAGAAATATAGGATATATAAAATTGAATTAACTGATTAAAAATCATAAATATATAAACATATTATTAATAAATCAATATAATGAATACTACTATAATAAATCCTGAATAGTGAAATCAATTCATATACCAAAAGTGCACTGTGAATGTCTGATATAAAAAAAAGCTAAAACATACAATTATACAAAAAAATATGTGTGGTGCTGTGAACTTTGCCTTAATCTGCTAATTGCAGATAGTCCTCTAGAGTCCAACAAATAGATCCAATAATTGGGGAGTGACAGAAGCACTATTAGGATCAACCGGCAGCTTCTTAAAAGGGCACAACGACCTCCCTCTCCACCTGCATAGAAAAATATAAGAAAAAAAAAAAAGCGCCAAATCCTAGTGCATTACTGTGCAAAAATCGATATATTTAATTCCCAAAAATCTCAATAAAAATGAACTCACAAACATAAAACAATTAAAAGCATTGTATGAGTAATACTCATGCTCCTAGGACCAGGAAACGCTGCTTTGCTGTTGAAGTCCCTCCGTGGCTCCACTGGAACAGATTGCTGCCTCTGTTGTTCACTGCCTGCAGGAACTGACGAATCAGGCACTCCACGATGGTCTCTCCCCCGGTGCACACCAACCAGTTGCTTTTTAGTTCCCACCGGGGAAGGTTGAAGTCGCGGACCAGCGGATGACGTCACGGGAACCGTTCTTAATACCGGACCGGTAAAGATACTCAGCAGTTCAATTGCAAGCGTTGAAAAGTCCACTGCACACCTTCCCTACGCGTTTCATCTGATTAACAGACTTCTTCAGGGGATGGACTCTGGGTGTGTGGTGTCTCATATTATATACCCCCCAAGTCCAATTAGCTTAATTAGTTGAAAGGCAAAAAACACTGTGTTGGCAATCTAAATTTTAGGTGGAACAGATTAAGTACACATGTGAACACCTAATTTTGCATCCACATCACTGAATACTTGCCAGCACATAAAATTGTATATAAAATACTGATGAATACCAGTTGTACTGAAAAATAAATAAATAAAAATAATTAAAACAAACATGTAGTTGATGTCCTTGTCTATATTTTTAGTATTTATACGGACTACAAGGGTATACCTTAGGATATCGAGAGAGTATACTGTAGTTGCCACCACCTCAATATAAATGATATTTAGCAACAGTTAGGCATTTCATATGTTAAACGAAAAATTATTATTCTTATACAACAAAAGTTATTTTGTAATCAATGTCCTTATTTGTTTTGATTAAACATACTATAAGGGTATATCTCAAGACATCCTAAATACCCCAATATATCTATTAGTAAACAGAAGAGTTAGATATTTAGTTAATACAATATAAATGTGGCTTACGGAGGGTGGATCAATTAATGAACAAGAAAGAGCACAATACTCTATTAGATATTAATTGACTTTTATCTTAGTACATTATATTTTTCTTAGTGTTATCATGGATAAAGATTAGAGGTTGAAACCATAATCCCTTATGGATGGTTCTACTCTTGATATTGTAGAATCATTTAATTAATTTATGAATATGAGTATTAGTCAGTGTCCCATAAGATAGAGGTTAAGGTATCTTTAAGTTTATGTGTATGCAACCAATTTGGACTATGAAATAGAACCAGCGTGGAAAAGAGCAGTATTTAACTCCATAGAAAATATAATATGGAGTTAGAAAGTATATTGGGAAGTTTAGACCGGGCATGTATCCTAGGTCACTTGAATCGTCAACCCAGCAAGATTGCATGGTTCAGCTTACTCCCAACACTCCTCAGTAAGGGAGAGGGGGGTAAGGGAATGGGAGGGGGGAGAGGGGGGGGGGGGGGGGGAGGGGGGAGGAAAAGGGGAAAATATATAAGTGAAAAAAGGGAATCTATATGTATGTGATAAATGAGTGAATTTTAATGTGGATGTGAATAAAATTCCAAAATCTACTGTATATAACAAATATTTAATAAATGTGTCCTAGTATGGCACTATGCTATATATATATGTGTGTGCTACCAATAGTATGAACCCTTAACTAAATGATTATGTGCCAACATAAATTGTTAACACCATGATGCGTGAATTAATATTAATAATCACTTATGTCTGGCGATCACGAAGGGAACATGTGAGCCATGTTCAACCCAGACCTCCGTGGTCACCAGACATGTATGGTACCTGTCCTATAGTGACGAGGAGCAAAAAGAAAAAAGAAAAACAGGAGAAAAATACGTCCCAAGACATGGACAGAGGTCAAATTAGATGACTGTGCTGACATCAATACAATCATTCAGGCCTTCTGGACTCAGTGTATTCAATTCGTAGATCCAGTATGTTTCTCTAAGATTGAGCAGTTTGTGCCTGTCTCCACTTAAAAGTGTAGAATTTATAGCCTCTACCCCCATGATTACTAGTGAGGACGGATCTTTATTGTGCTTCAATTCGTAATGTCTGGATAGGCTATGTGTTTTTAACCCATGAATTATATTACGTCGATGTTCCAGGAATCGTATACATAAGGCCCTTTTGGTTCTACCAATATACTGAAGCCCACAGGGGCATGTAATGGCATATACAATGTGAGTGGACAGACAGTTGATGTGGCCTTTTATTTGATGTACTGATCCATTTGAGTGGGATGTAACACTCTCAGTCTTTTTTAAGTGTTTGCATGTAAGGCATCTTGAGCGATTGCACAGGAAATTGCCATTTTTAACGTTCTTATTTGTTTGTACAGTATTACTGAATTTTTTTAGTCTACTGGGTGCCACGATTGATTTTATATTTCTGGCTTTCTGAAATATCACCGGTATTTTGGGTGGTAAATTTTTGCCTATGATTGGGTCATTGAGCAAAATTCCCCAGTGTTTGTTTAATATATTTTTAATTTTTTGTGAAGAACAATTGAATTGTGTTATAAATTGAGGGACAATGATCTCATTCTTGTCCCTTGTCTGCCTCTTTTTGTTTTTTCTTTTTGAAATTATATTGCCTTTTGACTGGTCTAAAAGTTCTTGTCTATCCAGTTTGCCAACTTGTTTAAAAGTTTCTAGGACCTTATGATGATTGTAACCTTTATCCACAAACTTTTTTACAAGAGCGTCCCCCTGGGCCAAGTAGTCCGAATCAAGAGAACAATTCCTCCTGATTCTGAGAAATTGGCCCCTGGGGACGTTCTCCAACCATTTATGGTAGTGGTTGCTATTAAAATGTAGGTATGCATTTGTGGATACTTTTTTGAAAAATGTTTTTGTTACAATTTCGTTCTTATTGTTCACCATTAATTCCAAATCCAAAAAATTGATACTGTATTTGTTTATATCAAAAGTAAACCTCAAATCCATCTGGTTGTCATTAAATGCTGTTAGAATCTCACTCAATGCTTCCTGTTCACCGTCCCAGATGAAAATCAGGTCGTCTATGAAACGACCATAGTACACCAAGCCCGCCCCCAGCCCAGCATTACCCCACACATGAGTATCCTCCCATAGGCCCATGTATAGGTTTGCATAGCTGGGGGCAAAGCGGGTGCCCATAGCCGTCCCACAGATCTGTAGATAGTAATCATCTCCAAATAAAAAATAATTATGTTCCAGAATGAACAGGATAGCATCTAAAATGAAATCTCTCTGTGCTTTGTTTATAAGATTGTCTTTATCCAAATAATGTGCTATTGCTGCCACTCCCTTTGTATGACCAATGCATGTATACAAAGAGGCCACATCACATGTGGCCCAAATGTAAGTGGATTTCCAAGGTATCCCTGAGATTGAGTCTATAACATGCAGCGTGTCCCTAATATGTGATCTTAACTTGACCACCATAGGTTGTAAAAAATGGTCAACATACTGGGACACGCTGGACGTCATAGACTCCACCCCAGAGACAATGGGTCTCCCTGGTGGGTTAATGGTATCTTTGTGTATCTTGGGTATGTGGTAGAACACCGGTGTTCTAGGGTTTCGTTTGAATAAGAAATCAAACTCTGCCTGGGTGATGATTCCCTCATGTTTTGCCTCTAAGAGGAATATTTTGAGATCCTTTTGATAGATGTCCATTGGGTCTCTTTGTAGAGGTATATATGACTTCACATCACCTAACAGCCGATTTGCTTCTGCTATGTATGCACTCTTATCTTGAAGCACTATTCCGCCCCCTTTATCTGCCTGTCTTATTACAATTTCACTATCTTCGCTCAACTCTTTTAGAGCCTGTAGTTCGTTTTTGTGTAAATTCCTTTTATGTAATGAAGGTGTGTTTTGACAGAGGGATTCAAAGTCTTTCAGTACCAGTGTGTAAAAAGTATCAATGAATCCCCCCTTAGCTTGATAGGGAAAGAAGGTAGATTTTGGGATAAAAGGTGAATGTTTGATATTGACTATAGAAGATTCTACAGAGGTAGTATCTGCAACAGTGGAGGAAGACAATACTGGATCTTCCACATTTTCTACAATATCCAATGCAACATCATTCAGATCTGTAGTATGTTGTGTAAAAATGTCCAAATTTGGGCCACAGTTTGTATCAATGTCCGCTATGTCAGAGCCATCTGCCAAGAGTGAAGTCATGGCTTTAATGCACTCCCTCTCTTGAGAACTGAACATCTCCTCCTTCTCCTTGCCCTTCATAGTGAAAAATCTCATAAGTGTGACCTTCCTAATATATTTATTTAAATCTACAAATAAATTGAATTTTTTAGGTGAACTACTAGGTGCAAAGGAAAGACCCTTAGAGAGGAGTGCGGTATGATGTGCTGATAGTACAAAACTTGATAGGTTGAAAATACCGTGACTCTCTGGCATCAATGTCCTTAGTCTGCCTTCCTTCTTTCTTTGTTCACGCTGCCCAGATCTTCTTCCTCGCTGTCTCTTTTTCTGCGTTGTGAGGAGTGTTCCCGCGCTGTGGGATGTCTGTCCCATAGTGGGTAGGTTCTCTTTTTCTCTCTCTCTTCCTCCTTCTTCACCAACTCTAAAAAAGAAGCAGTATGTGAGGTTATTTTAGACCGAGGTGGTGTTGGATCCCTACTAGTGTGTTTGGAAATGGTCCCCCTATTCTCTCCCCCTTCTTTAGTAGCCAGATCTAAATTCTTGGGGGAATCTGTCAAAACCTCAAATCTATTCTCTATAGAACACCCCGGTGTAGTGGGTTTGTTTTCCTTCTGTTTATTCGTCCTAGGTGTATGTGTTCTAGATGTTCCTCCTGAGGTATGTTGGTAGTCCCTACTTCTTTCCCTATATTTATGTTGTTTCTTCCCTTTCTTAGGGGGATAGTGGTGTTTGGAATCATCTCGCTTAGCTCTTTTCCAATTGGTAACCTGATTAGTAGCATAATCATTGGTATCTCTCTGATATTTTGTATCCTTACGTTCCATAATATCTTTTTCATAGTTTAATACTCTCTTGTTCACCAATTGATCCAATTCCTGGAACTCTTCACTATCCACATGTGGCATTAGAATATGTTGTACGTCCTCTATTTCCTTCTCAGTGAATTTCACTCTCTCCTCTCTATATGAGATTAATAAGCGAATCAATGAGAAGGAACATTTCTCCAAAATGGAGTTCCATTTTGAGGAAAAATCCTCACTGGTTTCAAATGTTGGTTTCTTTGTTACTCTTAAACCTCTAGGAATTATATTTTCATTCAGATATCTTTCCAATGAAAGTAGATCAAGCCAATGCTTCATCTCCTCCTTTGCCAATTTCTCAAGCCTAAAGAAATTGGTTTTTAAATCTATACCCTCCTCCATGGTCTCAACTATAATAGACTCAACTGGTTTGAGATAGTTCATACTATTGGTAGCACACACATATATATATAGCATAGTGCCATACTAGGACACATTTATTAAATATTTGTTATATACAGTAGATTTTGGAATTTTATTCACATCCACATTAAAATTCACTCATTTATCACATACATATAGATTCCCTTTTTTCACTTATATATTTTCCCCTTTTCCTCCCCCACCTGGTGTTGGGGAAGCGTCCTGCGCGACGCTGTAGTAAGTGTCCCCTCGAGAGAGGGACACCTGTCATGATATGTTGCATGGTATTGTGTTATATGCTGTTCCCAGTAAATGGTATTAGTTAATATATATATCACTGTGTGTGAGTATTGGTTATTTGTATGTGTCCTGCGAGGAACCACTCCCCCTATGGTGGGAGCCATCGCAGGTGGAGGCGCTGTATCGAGTAAGTGGTTACGCCTAATATATATTGCCCCAGGTTCCCCGTGGCAGAAGTTCAGCCCTCCTGTGAGCCAACAGGTAGCGCACCACACCCATGGTAACACCGTATGTTCTCCGCACCCACAGTATAACGCATATGGGTGTGCGAAACCGAAACCATTAAATTAAACAGGTCCACAACGGAAAACACAGTTTACAGCTGCAGCACACACAAAAATGGCTCTGTGATTTGTTCGAATAACGGCCGCTGCATCTGTACATTATACAAAATGTGGAGTATTTATTACTAATATAATTCAATACAAAATCCAGACCTAGGATTTGTACCTCAACACTTAGCAATATTCTTTTTTTTTTTCTTTCTACAAGGTTGACTGCTGTGGAATCAGAATGTATGAAGGAGTACTAATCTGATTAAAAATAAACCTCTTCAAAAATCGTTTGAAATGATATTCCATAATTATATCTGATTCAACACAAAGCATTTGCTACACTGTTACAGATTATCCTTTGGTGCCAAATTATTTTTAAAAGGTCAGTCTAAAACAGTATCTTCTCCAAACTGATTGTTATGCTTAGAATCGTAAACTTTATCTTGTCTATCATGTTTCTATAGTTACAATGCCTGTGTTTCTATTTTCAAAACATACAAAAATTATTTTTCTTTTTGCTTGTTCCACTCCTTGACCCATAGCTCTGTAGTTGATTGGTGCATTCTTTTTGCATTTGCCTATCCTAGTAATTTAGAATTGCTGTGCCATTTCCATCATGCAGATGATTTTGTTCCATTAAAGAATAATTTTTCGTACATTGGCATACATTTTCTTTGAACATGATCCGTTTATTACTTTTATATATACACATATTATACATAACACATATACAGTATTATACACACATACATACATACATACATATATATATATATATATATATATATATATATATATATATATATATACATACATACATACATACATATACATACATACATACATATATATATATATAGCAAGACTATTTATTTTAGGGACCGTGACAGGACCTTAACACCTGCCTAAAAGGGCTTCGATTGAGCTGGTTAATTGCAGCTACAGGCAATTAACCAGTCTCCATCTGGCTCATCAGACAAGTAGAACAGCCCCCTGCTTGAACAGCAGGGGATCACTGTAGCACATGGAAGGTGTTTGATGACAAAATGGGAACCAGTCCAGGCCTGGACTGAGGAAAAGAGACCCTGATAACAGGTACCTCTCTGGACTTTTGAATCAGAGGCTGGTAAGTGGCCCAGCCTTCCAGACCTTCAGATAGGGACTGGGAAAGTGAGTTAGCTCTTACAAACGATGGGCTGTTTGTTTATTGTATGCTGACTTAAAGCTGTATTGTTTGAAAATATGTGCTAAATAAAAGCCAAGGTTTTATTTTCCCCAAATATGTCTCCCTGCTCTTGTCTCCTACAGGGACATTAATGTCTATTTTCAAATGGGGGGAAAAAAGAACTGCAGATGTAGTCAACATTATTGCAACCTCTGGCGCTCTTCCACAGGTGAAATAGCATAACAACAAAATAGCACAAAGAGAACCAAATCCCCCTTTGCTTTGCGGCTGATTAAAAATTATGACTGCTTCTCCAGCAGGTGTGCTGTGTATTTTTCTGATACAAATGTGGAAATGGCAATAAAAGAATATATTTTAAAAAATTACTGTGGATAGGATGCACACCTTTTTCCTCATGTGCAGGAGGAAGTCAAAAATACAAAAGGCTTAGATGAAAGTAACTTAATTTTGCTAAAAAAATAAGTAAAAGCTCATACTCCTGGTGCTTTAACTGTAACCATAGAAATGCAACAGCCATTATTTAATAATTTCTCGGCGCCGTTTTCGTAAAGTCTGCTGTAATCCACGTGGCATTCACTCGTTAATCTTCTGTGAAGGCTGTCAATCACACGCATGTTTACCGTTGTTGATTTTCCGTGATTTCTGTGATTGTAATTTGTTTAGGTGCAGTTCTGCGTGTTTCCGCCAGATGGCAAAAGTGAATCACTTTACACAGGGCAACAAGTGAGTTGTGTGTAGTCAATTTGCAGGTGTTTAAAAACTAGATAAAAAGGGTGGCCAATGCAATCATCCACTGCTTGTCCCATTATTCTACATTGCTATCCCTGCGCTTGTTGAATGGACATCATGTCAAGTCCTTATACAAACCACAATGCAGTTATGCATTTCCCATATTTTCTGCAATTAATGCTGGAACAGATAAGATGGCGACTTTAGCAGAAATTTACGAGTATCAGCCGGTTCCTTTGGTCCACGGATTTCAGCGGATCAATCTCAAAAGGGCAATTTGCGGTTTGCATTTTTTAAATTATTATTGCCAATACTCTCTGGATTGCGCTTTTGTAGATCCACGGATTCAATAATCTGTTGACGAATTTTTAAGATTCCGCCAATGAGTTGCTGAATCCACAGATTGGATTCTACAAATCCATCAACGGATTGTATTCAATGACGGTTTTGATGAATCCGTGTGGATTTAAACTGAATAAATCCGTTGGCGGATTTTACACTGCAAAATGGGTTTTGGGGGGAAAATGCGAGAAAATCTGGGAAACATATTTGGGAAGATTTGCCCATCTCCTCTTACTAGTAATGGTAATGATATTGAGGCAGGCACTCAGGCTGAAGCACGTACTCAGGTGGAGGTAGATATGAGGGACCTTTTTGGGAAGTTCTATTATTCAATTTCTTGGTCCTGACCAATCTCTTTCTCCTTTGTAAGTCAAACATACTCATCCATGATGTGTGCAGTGCCCAGCATCCGTCCTTCTTGCCGGGACACAGAAGTGTTGTAATAAAGCAATCATTAATTCATAAGTTGTGTCTAATAGAATTATTCCACCCTTCTGTTTTGGTGTTTCTTTGTGGAATTCATACTCGTCAACGATATATTGATAGATCTCAGATATAGTTGCTCTCATCTGTTCGACTTGAATGGCGAAATATATCATATAGGCATAACTGCAAGCCGGTCTTGTGTGGCAAGCAGTAAGCACCATATCCCATGCCATGCACAGCACAAAAATTATGAGAGAAATTCCTGTACAGTAAATGCATAGTGTTTTTTTAATAAAGTGTGAAACTGCAACAGTAGATATGTACTTTACACGGTCCTTGGACAGAGACGTGTACATTTTATTTTCTCTTCAGACACCTGCTTCAGAGACTGCACTGCACTGTAGCATTCAGAGTATCATAGGCAAATATATTCAGTGCGCCACCTGCCAGAAACGCACTGAACTGCAACAGCACAAATAATAATTCTGTCTGACTACAAACTGGGTCCGTGCAGGCGAGGTGTGCACTTTTTGGGGGACGTTTCCCATAAATTATGCTTTATCTGTACAGTAGTACAAGAAAATGATCTAAATAATTTTTCTCTCAAGTTACTCTAGGTTTTTTGAGTTTACAGTGTATAATAGAAATATAACTCAAAATAGCTATTTTTGCCTGAAGAATCATTTTTTCTAATGAATTTAAGATGAGAAAATAACCAGTTCTATTATCTTAAATGCCGTTCCTGTAAATAATTAGGACATTAACAAATTAATACGTGAATGTCTAAGGTGGATATTTATATCAAAGAAATGTATTTTAAATTAGAGAAACTAAAATAAGAAACTCGTTCATAGAAAGAAGAGTGAAATGAAAGGATATATGACTTGCTCCGAAATAATCTTACTTTGCCCCAAGTCATTAGTGTAAGTAATGACTCCGAAGAGATGGTATTTAAAAACTGAATATACTGGTGTCAGCAAAATCTTGTAGATCCCTGTTGTAGATGTAATATAAATAAAGTCAGCATTCTATTTCTGAGATGTTCATAAAAATAGATTCATAGTGATTGCACCCAATAAAGAGGAAAGACCCAAGGAAACCACACCCTGAATTGCAAATGTAAAATTGTAAAGAAAAACTCTTGTAGTTGTGTTATACAAAGCCGTTTTAACTGTAGAATCAGTCTGACATTATTTTAGTATTTGCTCTAGGCATACTTTTCACAGTCTTACAAATCATCAATAACAAGAGATAAATTTAAAGATGAATACTAAAGGAGAATCAATGCTTCTCAGTTTTGTATCTATTTAGAAATCGCAAATACAGTACCTCCTTGAGTAACTAAACGTTTTTACACCTCTTTCTTAGTAAGGTAAATGAATTGACCCATTGCAAAATGGGTCAATATAGCATTAGAATATATTTTTTTTTTTTATTCTATATATGGTTGACAAGTGAACCATTACAGGTATATATTTTGAGGATAGAAATACTGTACTGTATACATGAATCAGTATCAATAGTACTGTATGGCTGGTAAATGTTATATCAGAAGACATTTGTCTCCTTTTATTTAGCATTAAAAATGTACTTCAACTACTGTATCTGTTGGCCTCCTCAGGCATGGAAAAATATGACTATTCAGTAGACATAGGCCCTTATTCTACAAAGTGTGATCGTGTACTGTATATCCGTCACTAATGCACCAAAGCCACGTTGACTTTAATGGATCTTCTGTGCAAAAGTGTCAGATATGGGCTATTAAACTTTTTAGAATAAGGGCCTTGTGGGTCATTATATATGGTTTTGTAACGATAATCATCTCAAGCAGGAAGAGGACCCGCAGGGCTGAGGTAGGAATGTTAAAGAACTGACCTGAGCCGAGGAACAGAGGCCTGATAGATTAGTGCGTTGTAGGCCGAAGATCAGGGCTGGCAGCAAAGTTGCATAGTCGGTGTGGATACAGAGGTCGAGGCAGGCTGGAGACAAGGATAGTCGAGGTACGTGAGCCGGGTCTGGTAACGTGAAAGACAATTCACGTTGCATGAATCAGCATGAAAACTGGAACTTTGCTTGGCAAATTCCTGCTCAGAGGGCTATCCTTTTAAAGGAAGCTAAATTAGCTCACACATTCCCAGCATGCTCTAATTCCAACACCCACCACATTATATATATATATATATATATATATATTCAAGTCAATAAGAGTGCTACTGAGCGTGGCCAATGTATACAAACAAAAGACAGGGGTGCCCAATGCTACATCAAATTGACAAAACATATAAAGTAATAAGTATAAAGTTTAAATACTTCAATAATAATAATATTTATTTGGTTATTTAGTTAAACCCTTTGGTCAAAGAGTCATACGCCTTCATACCAACGTCAAGGTATAACAAAAGAAATGCAGGTCCTAACACTAAACTGTGAACCCTTCCTTTTACCGCTGTATGAGGGGAAACAACTACTGTAGTTGTTTCCCCTCATACAGAGGTAAAAGGAAGGGTTCAATTTAATTTTAGTTTACCTTGACGTGGTATGCAGGCTTATGACGCTTTGGCCAAAGGGTTTAACTAAATAACCAAGTAAATATTATTATTATTGAAGTATTTAAACTGTATTACTTTATATGTTTTGTCAATTGGGCACCCCCTGTCTTTTGTTTCTTTTAAAGGAAGCCGCCAGAGAAAAAGATGGATGATTCAGCCACAGAGCGAGCAAGACAAAGTCCCAAGCCGGACCCTGAAAACCCTTGCCAAACCTTGTAGTACCCCACCTCACCCCCCTTCAGAATCGATCTCCGGCCGATTTAGACAGGCTTGTTGGGAATCTCTGGTGGAAACCTCGGATCAAGGAGGAAGCATGGACATCACCAGTATTCACCCAGGAATTTTCACCTGGACCATATCCCTTCCAAGATACTAGATACTGGAGACTACCTCGACATCTACAGGAATCCAGACAGTAACAGTAACACCCCAGCCAATGAGAAGTGACCAACGTTTAAACACCATAACAAAATAAACACCCAACTCATAGCACTGGCATGACCACTTCAACTGTATATAAAGACACACAGAAATTGGAGTGTCATACAAAAAGAAAGGGCTGATCTAGATCAGAACTCTTCTGTTACGTCAATCTTCTCCATTTTGTTCTCCAAAGTTGGATCAATCTAACTTCTACGGATGAAAGAACCTTCTCAAGACTTTACCAGTTACAGCCCAAAGGACTCTAAAAAGACACAGGATACTTGCCGATAATACAGACCTCACATGACCCCTATAAACCCTTGTGCAAAGAATAAAGTGGGAAAAGAAAACATGGCAGGGCATCCAAATTTCCAAAGGGCAAGACTCTAGAATCAGTCTTGAAGAAGAAGTATCCAAGAATCAAAGCAATTGAACATCACCAGAAATCTAGTTCTGCATCAGGTACCTCAAGCTCCATCGCACCCAGCTCCAACCTCGGACCTATTGCACCCCACTCCAGATGCAGATCACCTTTCCATGGACCCAGCACACCCCAACATGGACCCAGTATGCCACAATTCAGACCCAGCACACCCCACACAAGACCAAGCTCCAGTCTTAGTTTAACTGGTGCCTTGTTCAGGGATGGCATGGCATTATTAGGTGTCTGTTTGTTTTGGACAATTGGGATGCCTTCAGCACTTTTGGCCAGACCTGCCACTGATCCTGCACAGTTACTGTGCATGAGCAGGTCCAGTGACTGGATTGAATGGATAAAAAAATCTGCATGATAGAGAGGATGGACCATATTGTGAAGTGTATGGATAGTCTCTATTCACTTGTAGATAGAGTGTCGCAAGACAGTCCACAACATCTGGAGGAAGCCTCTTCTTCTCCTCCTCTAAGCAATACCCAGATGCTGGGAAGCCTGTACATACTGTCCTGCTCATTGAGCGATGATGAAATTGTGCCAATGGCCCCCCATGCTACTGAGACCTGCAAGAAAGTGGCATCCCGGAGCAGTTACCTGCACCTGTTTTCCAAAGCACACCTGCAGCACCTGTTTTCCAAAGCACACCTGCAGCACCTGAACCATGGAGGTGGAGATGCACCTGTCTCTCTGTCACTGGGGATCCAGTACCTGACATCACTCTTTCCATAATACCCAGGGATACTTTGGAAAGATATGCTGCACGCTGCAGCGCACAGCAGCATCGATTTGCCCAATTAATCTTCCAACATTATGTGCCCTTTGAACTTTATGCTGAGTGGGCCAAAAATTTGAACTTTTATGGCTCACTTGGTAAGAAGAGTATATCAAAATATATGAAGTGTGCTATTTTAGATACAGTTGGGAAGCAGTATAAATATAGTACTGCCAAATTCAAGAATGGGAAAGACACAATTATTGAACTGTTACGGCATTTGAGGAGTGTGGCCTGGAGTAATCATTGACTTACAATGCATTGAATTTAGCTTAAAGTCACATTAGCACACCTATCGTTACTACAAAGTACTAAGGCCACCATTTGGCAGCCGAGGTGATAGGGTTGTGAATTGCACTTGTTTGTGAGCGGTTACTGGAACAGTAAATCTTGCTAATCTGTACTTCATACTTCGGGTGCAGGCACATGCTCTATTATTTTATCTTTTTATTCTTTTTATTTTGCTGCTAAGAGATACAAACAGCTTGCTAGAAATTTATCATTTTTCTCCTAATTCTAAATCTCCACAGAACTGAACTCTAAGGACCCTGTTACCTCAGGTATACCTGCGCTATTAACTTTGGACTACCTGTACTAGTGTACAGTGGGTACCCTTTTTAACCTAGTTTTAGTGGGATCACTTGAACCGAAGAAGTTAAAAAAACAAGCTTCATACTGGTGGAGCAGACGCAAACTGAGGCAAACAAAGACTTGCTCCGTCAAGATAAACTGCTTTACTTGATACATTTCCTCCCTCTGTTTCCTTATAGTATTATTGGTAGAGACAGTGGTTTGATAATGCACTTGGATTGATATGTATACAACTTGTTAGTTTGATAATTTATTTATTTTAATCGCACCAAATAGTAATATTTCCTATGTATAGTTAATACATTTTAAAACATGTTGATGTTAAGTCGAAGATCAGACAACATAAGTAGTTGCTTGTAAATTAGAGGTATTGTAGTTCGTATTGAGGGCTTCACTGAATCCAGTGCACATAGATTTTTTGGATACAAGACCCTAACCAGCAGAGCTTAGAATTTTTGGTCCCTAACGCCCAAGGGGATAAAGTGAGGCGACTAAGAGATGATGTACAGGTAAAAAAGGAGCTGGTACAAATGTATTGCTGTGGATAGGACACTGAGCACCTATAGATGTAGCCAAGCTTATTTTAACCTCTGTCGTGTTATTGGGACGTATGAGTGATATTCTGCATTATCAGAAAGTAAGATAAAGTGTATACAATATAAAGTATATATACAAACTTCACTCGATCAAAGACTTTCATACTTTTAGACTTGCGCTGTGATATTGTAGTTATTCATCAAGCTTTTTACTCCCTGTCAGGATGATATAGTAACTATACTTCCCTTGGCTGCAAAATATTGCCATTTACCAAAATAAATAATTTTATGACTACACTTTATAGTTGTTTATTTTACTGTATTTACCAAGGGATTAGACTGATTTTTACTCTGAGATTTAAAAGAACAGTCACGTGGGGTAAAAATAAAAATCTAACTTTGAAACTATGTTATTAATTTTGTTGGAGTTGTATGAATACAGATGAGGTTAGCCAGAAATATTATGCAACTATATAAATTATACCCTTTTGTTTTTTCATTACATGGTTATAGCCTTTTGTGCAAAGAGTATTTATGACCATTACTGGACTGGTTTTTATTTGGCATGTTGCATTTATATAGCTTTTTTATAGTCTTTTCTGAATTTTAAATTAGTTATCTTTTTTTTTATGCCTCATTTTGTCATGCTATCAATACTGAGCTTGTATGAATGCTAAAAACTGTCTGTTAATATCATCTAAGGTTCCATAAAAACATATTACAAAACAATACACAATAGTGACATATTGATACTATATAAACCATACTGTATAATGTTAAACACATATTCATATAATGCGACTGGGAATTCAATCGAATACATCTAACAAAATGAAGACTGTTCAATAGTATTCAAAAGCCAATAATATGATATCAGTTAACCCTTCCATTGCTAGACAAACCTGAGGCACTGAAAGAGTAATTTATGTATATGAATTAATATACTCTTTATGAATGTATGACAAGCAGGCATTAAGGGAGGCTTTTTAAGTAGTGTAATAGCATATGGCCTGCATATAATTAATTTGCATACAAATCAACTGCTCTAGTACACAAACCCAGCAGCCAATACATCCATGTCATGACATAATTAAATCAAGGTTTTCCGGCTGAAACATACATTTTTCATTTCATTTAGATGCAAACAATGTCATATTCTGTTACAATTATTCTTAATCCTGCAAAAGCGGCTTACTCTTTTTCAGAAACTAATATACGTTGGGATACATATGGTGTTAATTTTACTAACAATACTAAAACTGTCATATATGCAAAAGCAATCTGCCAAAATTGTAACAGTTTAATTTTTTATTTTTTTTCAAGCTTTTTTTCTATGAAATTCTTCATGTTGAAGAGCACAGTTCTTTTCCCTTTTCAAAATATGCACAGCCTTCAGAAGTGAAGGTTTTCATTAGTTGAATGCTCCATTTGTCGGCCTCATATTACACTGTAGAAGTTATCTCGGGCACTGTAGAGATGGAGTGATCGAATTACCTTAAACAAGTACTGTACTACTACAGATGTTGCTGGCAGGGCCAGCTGGAAGTTTGCCAGGGCTCGGTGCAGTGGGATTTTGGTGGGGTTTCTTACCTATGACGAGGCGGTGTCATGTGACGTCACTTTGACATGGTGACGTGTCGTCACATGATTGCAGAAGAAGATGCTGGCCCTGGAGAGAAGGTAATACACACTTACAGAGGCCACATACTCTCCCCAGCAATCAGTTTCAATGTTGGGGGGAAGAACATGGGGCCTCTGTAAGCACGGGGCTAGTTGCAGTGGCACCGATGGCACTGTCATCAAGCCTTGTTATTATTAAATAATAAATATATATATATATGTAGTGGGGAATGTGACGGGAGGAGGTAACCAGGCTATACAATAAAGGTCAAGCGTGTTTTTGTTTCCCTGCTCCGTGTATAAGGGTCCAAGAGAGTTAGCTCTTGGGCCCATTAACATTGTACCATACCATGTACTGTCTGTAATAAAATTATTTTTTTGTGTATTTCCCTTTCCGGGCATGCAATCAAGCAGGGATTGCTAGGGTATGAGCTTCAAGGGGGTGGGGGGGGGGGGGGTAGGTTTGCGGAGGAACCGTTGACAGAATGTGCCTGGGAGGTTGGGGTCCGGAGTTGTCAGTTCCGCCATAAATGTACCCGGGAATCATGCCTTATTTTCGGATACATGTAGGCAAATTGTCCCAGCAATACCTATTTTTGAAAAGGCAACAACTTACCACTAGGGTACCCTGCTTCAGCACAGCCCAGAAAGGAGAATGAGCCACAGGGATAAAACATGTATCCCTGTAGCTGAGGGATTCCATTGGTTAAGGGGGTACCCCAGCTAGTGCCAAGGTGACCCACAACCAGTATAAGATTTGTGGGTGCCCCAACCATATTTAAGGTTGAGGGCGGACTCTGAGAGTCCAAAAAGAGTCCAAGGGAAAGTGTGTGGGGAATAAGACAGATAGAAATAAAACTACAATATTTTTCCTTTTCTGTCCCCTGTACCCAGAGACTATGGGCCTCATTCAGAAAGCCTCAATAAGGCCCTAATCGAGCACTTATCGACCAAAATGGCTACTCGTATTCAGTAAGCCTTGATAAGTGCTCGATAATGGCCTGTATCGATGCAAAATCTTATGATCAAAAAAAAATCGCCAATTGAGCGGCCATCAGCCGCTTATCGACCATTTTCGGAAGGATCATAAACTCGCGCGATTCTAGTACCCGCGAGTCGGCTGTTGCCGCCTATCGCAGCCCTAAAAGGCGATCTTCTCCCCAAATCCAATTCACCTCAAAACTTAGGTAAATTGGTGGGGAGATGCCTCGATGAGCTGCGATATGTTGGGACTTACAGTAGAAAAAACCAGGCCCTTTTCCTGCCTCGGATTGATGCCGGGGGTTTCCGGAGCTGATTGCCATTAATACCAGCACCGGAGCCCCCCGGCATGCATCCGATGCAGGAAAAATGCATTTACAGCAACTTTATTACCTTAGCGGCTAACCGCGAAGGCAATGAAGGGGTTAAACAACCATGTCAGGCTTACTGTGGCTAGCGAGCGGGGGTGAAGGGTGAATTTGGCCCTTAGTGGCTGTTTAGGCCTTGCGGGGGGTTGCGGGGGGACTTCACCCCTTCATTACTTTAGCGGTTCATACCGCTAAGGTAATAAAGGGGTTAAACCAACCGCTAGCCAACCGCAAGGTCTAGACACCCATCCTTAGGGCTAATACCCCCTTCACCCATCCGTGAGGCCAAAGCACCCACCCCTGACTGACTATACCCACCCTGTACCCATTGAGTAGTATAGTGGTACATCATACCCATATAATAATAATATGGGCATGATAAGCCTCTATAGCACTCAATGGGCAACCTAATTACAATACATTAATACACAAGACACACAATAATAAAACATAAGTAAACTCCAAAAAAACACTCTTCACTAAATAAAAACAGTAGCCAGCTAATCCAATCAATACAAGCAATAACAACATCAACAATGAATTAATTAAACCATTAACCAATCAAAACAATTAATTCCTAAACCAACTCAAAATGAATAGTAATACTAACCAATCAAACCAATTAATTACTACAACATTAATGAATTTAAACATTAAAATACAAAGAAATAAATTCAAACAATATCTGAAATAACCATAAAACGCATTAGCTAACATAATACAACATTAACTAAAAACGAACACCAATCACAAACATTTTATTAGCATTATGCAGGAAAAAAACAAATATTCACATCCACATAAGAAACTGAAATTACAAAAACCAACAGCAATTCCAAGCCAGAAATGCCCCCCAAATATTGTCATAATAATGTATTAATCTGTACCCAAAAGTGGTACAGATTAATATATTATCAGTCAATGTGCCTCCCCCAAAAATTCAAAAAACACATCCAATGAAAAAACCTGTAAAAAGAGACATTTACAAACATTCAATATATTACTTACCATTAGAAGCGGTGGCCCTCCGACTCCCGGGGAAACAGGAAGCTCACGTACCTTGAAGGCCTCCAACAGTATCCGCCATGAAGATCCGGATCAGGTACCCAAATCTTCTTTTTTCTTTCTTTAATAACCTTCTTCTATCTTCATCTGTCACCATTTCTTTATCTTCTTTATCTTCTATCTTCATCTGTCAATCCAAAAAGCACCATGGTAAATCCAGACCGATGTTGTCTCGTCATCTTCTTGGGCTCAAATGAGGCGTCACGGCCTTAAATAGGGCTTGTGACGTCACATTTAGCCTCAAAATGGTTAACAACCACCTGATTGGCTGTTAAAACCATGTTCCGAATTTTTTTTTTTTTTTTACATGACGTCACTTAAAGGGAATGATGCCAGCCAATCAGAATGGCTGTGCTTCATTTGCCTTTAAGATGACTTTACTAAATCCAAGATGGCCGGCGTCACATGGTATTTCAGCCAATCAGAGTGTGGAATTGGTTCCCAACTATCCCACAATTGGGAGATGACAAGCCAGAGATACAAGCTACACCAGTGGACGGTGAGCCGGAAAGATCAGAAGCCAAAGAGGAAACCATAAACGAGACCACGAGGATCAAATGGATAGTGAAGAAACAGTCAATGAAACAGCAGAGTTTCCTATGGAGGGACACTCTCAAAGGGCATTCAGGAGTCGGGGCACCTCCCAAAGCAGCTATGGGTAAAGGGCCCAGACGACAAATGCCTACTCCGGTGGCTCCAATGAGCCAACCTCTGGACCCTAGAAGTCCTTGCCTCATACCCCACCGAGACTTTACAGAGACACTAGTACCCCCAATGGGAGAGGCTGAGCCCCGGGACTATGTGCATTACTCCCCAGAGGGAGTGCAAAAAGGTCTTCGCAGAAGCCAGCGCACAAGGTACCCTCCAAACCGGGTCACCTACGATACAATTGGGGGACCCCACTATGAGGCCAAGCAGTGGTCTCGTAGTAAGATCAAGTCGGTCATAGTCATGTTTACCAAAATGGATAACTTAATGTAAAGTCGAATTATATAATAAGTTGTACCCATGGCACTGCATTTTTATTATAAAACGACTTGTGTGGTTATATTATGTGTTACACTGTGCCCAAGCGGGGTCGTTGGGGTTTTTACCAGGGGGAGATTATATCCTGGTCCCCCTGGTCCCCAATAAGCCCCTTACCTCCTGGTGCGGGTGCCCTAGGCAGCGGTGGCAGGGGACAGGTGCCAGCAGTGTCAGGGAAGTTTCGCAGGCGACCTGGTCGCCGGAGGCTATCGACGGCTCCCATAGCAAAGCGCCGCCATGACAGTGATGCGTGAACAGGTGCCGTACAATTGCGCATGCGTAGATCACATTCGGCCAGACAGCCAATAGGGCTACAGCTTTCCCCCGGCAGAGATATAGATACTTTGCGCACGCTTGGAGCATGCCAGTAAGACCTGGGATGCGGAATGGGTTGGGTGTGCATGTGCAGGGAATCAGTGACCCCTGCACTAGGCCAGAGATCCCCCTAGGCCCAGATTCACTGTGATAGCTTGCGGTTGCTGCAGGGACCTCCATAAACAGGGTCCCTGTTCTGTAGCTCAGAGTGAGGGAAAAGCCAGGACGCGGCTACGACCTGGCCCTTGGCGACCCGGGACCCGAACATCATACATACAGAGACATTCTGCATGGTGGAACCGTCCACGTGGCACACCACCAAATGTAGAGACGGAGGCTTCACGGATTACATCGCTGGATCCGTGGATCCTACCTTACAGTTTCAGCGCACATGGGGGTTGGAGCACCTGGCAGGTACCTCACCTCAACAAGTGCACCAACTGTACACACGCTAGTGGGGCAGCGCTGTCTCACACACTTGGGTGGGGATTGCTACTTTGGGTCACCTGTGTGAGTGGACTCTATTTTATCACTTGTTTGTATACTGATACTCTAGTGGAGGGGGTAAGCTGTAAACTGTATATACTAAGCTTGGGAGAATATTTATACACCTGGCAATTTAAGGGTTGATAACATATTGACAATATTAATGCCTAAATAAATGCTATCTCCAATGTAAACAGCCCCCTTCTAACTCCCCATTAATGAGTTATACATTCTAGGAATACTTCCTCCATTTATTGTTCTAAGACGTTTTTACATTAACATATGGTGTTCAATTAATTTTTGGAGCCCCAGGTATCCTATTGCTGGACTATATCTAAATAGACATTTGAGTAGTTGTTTCCAAGTTTTAAATTTGTGATGTTCGCCATTAGAATGAGTGGTGGTTAGTGTACTGGTTTTCAGCGTTCTCCACAAATATTCAGTAGATAATGCAAAGCTTTTGAGGAGTCCAGGGTGTATGATGTTGTTGGGTGTTGGCCAGGAGGGAGGAGTTTGTAGTGGATAGAGTAACATTTCCATGAGGTAGCAATATAGAACAGAGTTGAGATAAGTAGCAGGCTCATTATAACAAAAGTAGATAACTTTGCATGAAGCTATTGTAAGTATAACAATTTTATCATACCCTCCCCCCTAAGTGAGATGGGGGGTACACTCCTTCTTGGCTACTTTCATGTGGTCTTGGTGCTGTGACCTGCTGGCAACAGGAGGGTTGAGGGCTCCGCGGTGGTGTAGGAAGAGCCAGGACAGGGAACAGGGAGGGACAGATTACCTTGATCTCTCTTTTGATGGTGCAGTGCCTCCAGCCAGCGAGGATCCCCTGTGGATCTTCAGGGGATGGACCCCTACTGACACTCCTTCATACCAGGGCCAGTAACTCACACTCAGCATGTCTTTTCATTATTTATTCAGCAATCAGCTCCAGGACAGAGAATAGACAGTTCACATGGTTCTTATCATCATCTGCTTCTCGCTCTCTATAATCCCTCTACATCAGATCCCTGATATAGGCCGCATGGTTTCCTCCCCTCCCCATCCTGGCTTGACTGGGAGGGAGAGACAGTTCTTCATATCACTGACTTCTCAGAACTAACTAACTGCCGATTTGGGAAGATGTCTCTAATTTGAACATCCTAGGGGAGTGTCTCTGACTCATAGCAAGCCAGAGCCGGATACAGATTGGCCCACACACATCAGGAGGCGTTCCAACCAATATCCACCCCTCAGATTGACATCTTCAGAGTTGCTAGGCCAGCCTTTGAATACTGATACATTATTCAAGGCTGGAATACACACACAGGCCTAATAAAGGAATTAACATTTCCACTGCCTGCACTAACAGGACTGACAGAGGAAAGGCCCAGGAAAGGAAATAACTGCCGGGATGCTATGTTACATAAGCCAAGTTAGTGTGTGCATTGAGTAGACAGCAGAAGTGTGCCTTTTACTTGACACTGAAGGCGTGCTGCATTTGCAATATAATGGACTGTTCAGGGATTACATAGGGATTTGGGGGAAAAAGTGGGATAGGCAGATGTGTGCAGGCAAGTATTGGGAGAGACTGCAGTAAATAAAGTGTACTGGGGGTTTCATTGTACAGGTTAACAAGCATGGGATAATAGTGTAGTCGGATGATGCTGCCCTGTGTAAAATAGTTTGCAGAAAGATCCAGTACACCACTACAGTCTAACTACATATTCATGTAACAGTGTTTCCCCCACCCTCTGTGAGATTCTGCCTTTACAGTGGTGTATGGTGCATGATACCTGCTGGTAACAGGAGGGCTGAGTCGTCCGCCGATGGTAGTGGGACACAGGACTAGGCTTCTGGGGTTCATACCTTACATATCTTTAGCAGTGCACCGCCTCCATCTGCCGTAGGCTCCAGGGGATTGAAGATGATCTACCATGGTAGAACCGATAACCTCTCCCCCAAGTAAGATCACACACCAGGCCAGTGGTATAATAACAGGAACAGTTTATTGTCTGTACACCAGCAGCAGCACACAGCAATCTTCTGCCCAATGCAGTCCCACTCTCAGCTACCCTCTGAAGGATGGTCCCTGGACCTTCACTACATGCCAAGGGCACCCACAGAAGTCCCAACTCTTCCCTGTCCCTCTAGCAGAGGCGAGGTATGGTCCACACTCACTCTCCCCTGGAATGAAGAGGACCAGAGAAGGCCCAATAGTCAGGCTCTTGGTTGTGTGACCTGTCTCTCTCAAGTGGTAGAGGCACTGCTAAATTTGGGCGGCAACTGCCCTTAAGTACACCGGGAGCAGGGCACCAGGTCTGTCCCATGATTGGACATGCTCTGGCCTGATGTCACTGCCTCCCTTGTCACTGAAATGCAGCACCAGGGAGTGGGGAAACCCCATGTTGACTACTGGCAGGCCTGCTCTTTCCAGGGCTTACTGCCACTACAAGGGCAGACAAGTAGCCATAGATGGCATGGCTACATTCACTTTAAGATACAACTGCTACCCTGCAAATGTTGTCCCTTAACGGCTTTCAAATGTATACATCTTAACAGCCACATGACCTCCTCTCAATAAATCTGTCTGTTACAAGATGGACAATTAACATCACACAATTAACAAATCAAGTTTGCTAATATAAACATACCAGAGATCACTAATACAGACAGGGTGGGGGTGAATCTTTGAAACGGGGTTACAGATGATTCAATGGGCTAAAACATACATGTGGTGAAGAGACAATTCAATTAGATCTATATCCCATCAGCTAAGATTATAGTCTTGAATGAAGAACAATAAATATATAACTACAGTCTAACTACATACAGTATTCACTTAAATATGGATACTTTAAGATGCAGCACTCTGAAGATGCAGTATCAAGATCAACACTTTTTTTGCCCACATCTCCAAATGTTATCTTTTGGTGCCAAATGCACAGATTTAAGATGAATTGGTGTCTTATACAAATTATAAGATTTGGTTTTGTATAAGGAGGATTTTGGAGTTCTTAAAAGTTTTACATGCAAAAATTCAACAGTTTTTTTACAATCCTCTTCTGAGATAATCACATGTAACATTTTATCCCATTCCTTTATGGAAACTAATGAGCAATCTGTTAATTTGTCTCTGTGACAAGCTGATAAAATGTGCTTGCTGCTCCATATTCATATTCTTTCACGTTAGTTATATTTTCAGATGTATGGTTACATTTGTCTTTTTTTTTATTATTAGTTACATAGCCTCTTATCTAAACACAAAGAAAATGTAACCTAGTGAGGCACTCTATCTTCACCTGGATGTGTTGTCAATGATTTAAAATACATACGTTTAATAATATCCAATTAAAATAATGGTGATTAAAACGATGATTAAACACAAGTGTAAATCCTATAGTTCAGACACAAAGTAGGTGTCCAGGATCCAAAATGCGTGAAAGGGTATTATAAACCCTGTCACTTGCTGCATCTAGGATAGTTGTTCAAAGGCTAGCAAAGTGGAAACAAATGTCCACTGTCCTTAATTAAAGAACAAAATATGGTTAGTAATCGATGCCGAACTAGTGCCTAACAGTGTAGGAGTTCTATTTCCTCCTCCGGGTAAGGGAGGAACATACTCAATACCTTGAAACGTGAAATTCACAATGGCTCCCCTAGGGCAGCAAGAAAAGTGTTTGGGGACAGGATCATTGAGATCCTTCTTCAAAATAAGATAAAGATGCTCCATGATCCTAATTTTAAGGCATCTTGTGGTCCTGCCCACATATTGTTGACCACATCGACACGTAAATAAGTAAACAATAAATTATGTAATAAATGATTTTTAAAATTTCTCGTTTCACTGTGGAGCTAAAGGTATCTGTTGAGTTCATCCTAATTCAGATCTTGCATTTATTACATCTGAAGGTCCCTTTAGGGATATTGGATCTAGAATCAACTCCAGATGTAAAGAGACTTGGGGAAAGAGAGTTGGCTACTCTTTTAGCTCTTTTAAAAACTATGTTAGGACCCGATGAAATGAAAGGTTAAAGAGATAACACTCCCCAGTGTTTCTTGAAAATCAACCTAATTTGTTCTGTATTATTGAAACTGGTTTTAAGTTTCTACTATCATGTTGTTCTACGGTTGTCTTTTGATATTCAGTATCCAACTTAACTTGAGGGGTTATCAGCACTAATAATGTCTTAGGGCCTCATGCAGTAAGCGTTGATAAGGGAATTATCACCATTTTATAGCCAAAATTGGGTTTGAGATTCAGTAAGCGCCGATAAGTGCTTGATTTCGCCAGGTTTCGGAGCCGATTATTTTGTTATGGCCAGTCGGCTGCCGATAAGCCTGTTTTCGCCACTGATCGCCACTTTTTTAAATCGGCTGGATTCAACAAAAAAAAACAGCTTATCGGGGCTGATCGGCACTACGAAATTGAGATGTTATGGCCAATTTCTCCCGCCAACTAAAGTTGGCAGTTTGGACGGGAGAACGATCGCTAAGGCTGCCGGAACGGCACTTAGAAAAAAAAAATCTTCTGTACATCAATGGAGTCAATGGAGCGGGGACGTATAACAGTATAGTACTGTTTACGTTTCATTGCTCACAATACAAACGTCATTTGCATTACAGTGTGGGGGGCATTCCCTGCATTGTGTCACGGCTGACGTGTATTATTTGCATAACATTGTACTTTTACATGTTTTCAGCATTTGCGGGTCACATTACTCATCATGTGATGATGTGGCAAGGGAAAATACTATACTCAACTCTTAAAGGAGAACCTCACATCATATCACACATTTTAATGAACTGAGCGACAATTATTTACATGATGTTACACATGTCACACATGTCACACATACACAGTATATTCATCTTCCTTTACATTACACAATGCTAGTAATGTGTCACGCATCTTTAAACGTTCATGTACATCTGTATTCTCATGTTTACATATACTTTTGGGTCCTCCCTATTTTCATGACGTCACTTATTGGACGCTCAATCACATTGCATGTTTACATTGTAACCGTAGCATTACAAGCACTTCAACCTAACTTATACACACATGTACAGTAATTCAGCATTGGGACACCTTGTAAACTCATTCTATACCAACTATCCTCATTACACAAATGCATGCATATGCACACGACTATTCATTGTTGTCAACATGTCACAATAACATGGCTAATTACACATGTTACACACAACTTTTCCCACGTCAATCTCAGCCTTTTTGTCTAATTACATGACTGACTGTTGCCTTCAGAAGTTTTACATGCATTGCACATGCAACTATTATTTGCAAGCAATGTTTGTACAAAGCTTCACGTCACATCATTGGCAAATATCATCATTCCCTGCAGAATACACACAACAAATACTTATAACAACAACTGCACACAGCTTGCCACAGAAGTACTTTATTATGTTAATGTAACACCTTGCATTTTACTATGTCACCTGACATCATCACATACCTATTTAAAGGACGCCCATTACCTGATCATTCACAGCTACTCATTTCAAAATGTTGAGATTGTTTAGGAGACGGAGGAACATTCTTTTCTATGACATGCTTGATGATGAAGACAATCATATAGGGCAAGGGAGGGACACACCGAGGGACAGTGACAGTGACAGGGACAGTCACGCGGATACGACAGAGACAGGGAGAGGGACAGGAGATCAGAGGAGAAGACAGAGGAGACAAGTTGTGCCTCGTCCGCGTCTGTACAGGGAGAGAACCCTGTTAGATGGGATGAGTGAGGAGGAGATAGTAAGTCGCTATCGTTTGAGTTCAGCAGCAATCTTATCTCTTTATCAGGAGATAAGGGGAGATTTAGATTTTTTCACAGCCAGAGGTCGTGCAGTCCCTGGGCTTGTGAAAATGCTGTGCTCATTACATTATCTTGCTTCCGCGTCATACCAGACAACTGTGGGCATAGTGGGCGGGGTCTCGCAATCTACATTCTCGCGGGCCTTTACCCAGTTTCTCTATGCACTCAATAGACGCGCTAGGAATTATATTCATTTTCCTACAGAGGCAACAGAGTGGCTGGAAGTCAGGACTGGCTTTTATAATATAGCAGGGATACCATGTGTGCTGGGTGCAATCGATTGCACACATGTTGCTTTGATTGCACCTAGTCAGAGTGAGCATGTGTACCGCAATCGGAAGCACTACCATTCACTCAATGTACAGGTGGTATGTGATGCCACGATGAGGATAATGCATGTGGTACCCAAATTCCCTGGTTCCAGTCACGATTCCTCTATCCTGAGGAACTCTTCAGTCTTCCATGCGTTCGAAGAGGGACATTTTGAACATGGTTGGCTGCTGGGTGAGTACACATTTACATGTTCTAACACAAAACACATTTTTATTTAGGAATGTTGGCATTGTACAATTTGATCACTAATGTCATCTTATGTGTGCTCCATTCATTATAGGTGACTCAGGATACGGAATTAGGCCGTGGCTCTTGACTCCGGTGCTAAACCCTCAAACTGAAGCAGAGGAGAGGTACAATGCAGCCCATATCTCTACAAGATCTGTTATAGAGAGGACATTTGGCCTACTCAAGACCAGATTTAGGTGTCTGGACAGAACTGGTGGGGCTCTTCTATACAAGCCTCAAAAAGTGTCTGACATTATCCTTGCCTGTTGCATTTTGCACAATGTTGCACTCAGGCACAATGTACAATCAGACCTAGCTGAGCCTTTGGTAGACGAGCATCCCACCCATGTAGCTGCTGAAAATGAACAAACAGCCAGTGGTGGCCAGACACGCCAGAATCTCATCAATTCATTTTTTTCTTGTAAGTAAAAACAGATATGTTCCAAGTTATACTTTTATACTTACATTATGTTATCTTAACAATAATGTTTTTTTATATACCCTTCTGGTAGGACACAGATGAATATGGGTTGCACACCTTTCTTTTCTCTGCTGTGTGCACAAAGGGATGTGGCACCGGTATGTTATTGTTGCACAGGTTATAGAATCCCTCTTCAATTGTACTTTAGTTGTGTGTATGTGAATACAACTGGGGTAACAAAGCACTCATATTTTAGCATTGTGTTGTTCCTTATGCTAACACAATACACATATTATGCCCATACTCATTCATGCTTCTAGTATGCTTACATACAATGTTATTGGTGCAGTGTAACATGTACATCCATATGATGTGTACACCAGGCTGATTTACATTTTGAAAGTCATTAAATATACATGGTTGTTTACGGTACTGAAGATGGCATGTCAATGTTTGCTATTTATATATTGTTCCTTTGCATTATAGGTATATCTCCAGTATGACTGATCATGGTATGTATATTTGCTGACATCTCTCATAAGATGTGCCTACATCAATCTTCCTATAATTATTTGAAGTCAAAACCCAACATATTGTTTTAAACACAAATGTTACATATATGTACTTCCTGTATCATGTATATGCATTTAGCTACTCTTGAGCTTTCATGTGCATTGTATTAGAAAATGATTACTCACATTTTATCACATTTTATGTATGTTTCCTTATAAATTCCATTAATGTAATATAGAGCTGTTTGGAGACAAGGGGATAACTGTACTTATTTGTTTACTTACGGGAGCTCATTCATCACGGATGAAATTGACTGATCATAACACTCCATGCATGAATGCCTGTAATCACAACAATGCGTACTACATCTTATATTTAGCAATGTAGGTGTTTTTTAATGCTGGGAATTAATAGTCAACATGAATTTAAATTTGTGACATGTGTATGTATAAGTCACACGTGTGTGGATGTGTCCTACATGTACCAAGTGTAAAACTGTGAACAGAAAACACTATTTTGTTGCAAATGTTACTGTCATTTAGCATTTCTAATGTACCTATATGACAATGTTGGTAATATTTTTGCAATATAATTCACGTCACTTCATCATTATCATGATGATAATTATCAAGTATTCTCACAATTGTAACGTCAATCACGTGCACATTAGCATAGACACACTTTTTAAGACAACTGTTTGTGTCTGTATCAATTTGTGTAGGATCCATGTATAACACCGACAAATGATAACACCAGCTTTATTATGGTAGCTTATATCATCATATTGACTATACGATGTATTTTTAGATAGTTTAATAAACACAGTAAACTATAGTTAGTTAGGTTAATGAAATATACACAGAAACGTACTTCATTACATGATGTTGATGTCATATTCAGAACAGCATGCATTGTAGGGGACCACAACATCTGGCCAATAACATTAATTGCTACAGTCCCAAACCATTTTATCAACATACCCATGTAACAAGAGATTTTTAACAATAAAGGGCTAGTTGGTTGTAAGTGTCCTTTACATTGGGAGAAGGAGTGGCTCAGTGAGTAAAGACACACACTGGCACTGAGAGTTTGAAGCAGGGGAGTCTGGTTCAATTCCCGGTGTCGGCTCCTTGTGATCTTGGCCAAATCACTTTATCTCCCTGTGCCTCAGGCGGCCAAAAATAAATTGTAAGTTCCACGGGCCAGGGACCTCAGCCTGAAAAATGTGTCTGTAAAGCGCTGTGTACAACTAGCAGCGCTATACATGAACATGCTCATATTATAATTATTATTATTATTCTTATTATTATTGTTACATAGTTTCGACAGTCATACGTTCCATTACACAATAGAATACACAAATGTGTTAGCAGAGTGGGAATGGTTGTTATATATAAAACACACCATGCCATAAAATGATAGTAGTCATTAAAGAACACTCAATAAAAAATCATGAGGCACTATTTTGCAACATCATTATGTTAATTAAGTGCTTATGCAATATAGGCATAAGGGTATCACATTTTAAATTGTTTGTTAATAAGCGCTGCAAGCAATATAAAATTAGTTCCATATGTAGTATAGTAGTCGGTGGCTCCTCCTCACAATCATCTCATATAAAGGTAGACTCTTCTGAAATCATACATTGATCTGATAGTATCTTCCACGACATCTCTGAAATACAGCAAACACATGATGGTCAAAGATGGCACCTTACTATATATGTATCCGTGACAACGCGTTACACAGCTCTATATGATTGTGTACATACACACGTCACTCACTTATATGTTAGAAGTACAAGTGTACATCAGTATGTAATGTTTCTTTAAATTTGTAGCAGGCATAACTATGTATATGATGTGAACGTTGCCTGTATACTGAAAAATGTGCGCGCACATCTTAGTGTGCGCACGCACTTCACGCTTGGCTGCACTAACTGTTAGCGCATGCGCAAAACAAAGCGTACGTTGTGCGTTCAATACATCTTGAAAATACCATTAAACATAAAATCTTTATTTAAAATACAATGAATACGAAAGTACATTCGTTCTAAACGAGTACATCTGTATTCTTTTTAAACAGACGTGTTTGGACAGAAAGGACGGCCGATAACACAATGCGCAAATGCAATACGTGTGACGTCATGTTAAACCAGCGTGAAACGCACGCTAACACTCCTCCCACTCAATTAACATTCGGCTAACGCCCAGTGTACGCCCCCACTGTATGACACACTGCAGTTACCGTTACTATAACAAAACATGACAGCCAATAGGCTTTGAGGCGCGCACGTCGCTTGGGGGCGGGACTTACATCCGTAATCCTTTTTAAGGACGCCTTGGGCCATGACAAGGGTCCCACGTCATACGTGGTGGACCCGCTTTTAAATGTTGTAGATCTAGCATGATAACAAAACAGGTATGTGTTAGAGTTATGGTAAAATGTTGCTACTATGTTTAAAGTTATAGGAAAGTACGTATATTTATTCCGTCAGCAATGTGTACTACTCTTTCAGGTTCTACTATATTGTATTGGGAAACAATTTGTTTGTGATCGCTACATGTTATGCAGTCTGCTATGTTACGCTGTATCCACGCATTTAAAGGGAAAATGGTGGTTAGAAAAAAAAAAAAACTTTAAACGCAGAGTCAACTCATAACGGTTGTTATATTTACCATTCTTCTAGAATTAACTCTTCGTCTGGCTGCAACTGGTCGTTCCAGAAATGCAAGGCTTTTTCATCCACGCTTGACCCACCCGCTGAATCCAGTATGACACACATCTCCTCCATGAAGCGCTCATAGGAATCGCCACTGCTTTCTTCAAAAAATTGGTCGGGAGGTATGTTCATTTCTTCGGGTACCCATTCCAATGCTTTTTCAGCTGAAAGGCTTGGTACAGAATCATAGTAGTTATGTTCTTGTACAATGTGGGTTTCAGGAATGGAGGGTGCAGATATTGCAGCAGCTATCGATTCACACGGAACAGTAGTAGCGGATCCATTGCTATTGGCATTAGGAATAAATATGCCTTTAACCACAATATATGTGCCTTCTTTCACGGTGAAATGTTTTTCTTTGGCAATCTTCCAGAAACCATAGTTGTGTTCTAGCTTATCCTGCACACGTTCAAAAAAGTCATTTGTTGATAAAGTGAATCTTATTGATGAATTAAAATTGCGCGCATGCCGACGGTTTTGGTAATAAGGATATTTTGCTCGAATCAAATCATAGATTTGGCGTGTGCTTGCTTGATATCCGCAACTTGATAAAATAGCTTCTGATATCATGTATTTATAACCTAAATTCGGATTCATAATTGTCACCAATTCATCAGCCATTGCAGAGTAGCACAAAAGATGTGTGCAGGTATCTGTTCTTTGCTCATCAAAATGAAACTGCTCAGTGGCTAACAAATTGCTGTGTTTCCTTTTCAAGGTCAACAAAAGTATAAACTGTAACTCCTTATTCCAAACGCCAATTGGATTTCTAGTTATAATTGCTTGAAGATTTGTGGTTTGTGATAGCCGCATGTGGGACAAACATGTATCCTTTTTTTATCTCCTTTTTGAAAAAATTAGTACACTTTTCATTCAGTAACATTGAGTTTTCTTGCAAAATAACAAAGAGCACTGTGTGAAAATAGTGCTTAGACAGCCATATCAGTAAATTCACACACCTGCAAAATGAAATGTTTTTTTCCCACATCCATTTCTGTGTGTATTTGAAAGTCTGTTTAAGTCCCTGTCTGCATGAGTTTAAATACGTGTGTATCTATATATATATATATATAAATATATCTATCTCATAAATATATATATATATATATAAAGTGTATATTGTACTATGTGTATGTGTATGTGTATGTGTATGTGTATATGGATATATATATATATATATATATATATATATATATTATATATAAAAAAATAATTTTTTTTTTGTTTTTTGTTTTTTGTTTTTTATATATATATACCGCTCTTCTTTCTTGACTTCAATTCACTTAGCTTATGGGAAGATCATTAAATAGGTGCTTATCCATCCTGTCCCCCTTGGAAGCATTTATGTTTATTATTAGTGTGTAGCTATCTCTTACCCCAATATGACTGTGGGTTGTATCACTCTTGATACCATCTAACTCATGCCATTAGTACTAATATAATGCTCCACATGATATAGTGGATTATATAGTGTAAATACTGTGTCACATATAACAATCAGGATCACCAACAGTATAGATCTATAAGGGTTTACCAAGTAACGATTACTATGCCAATCATAGAAGTAATCTATACTATGTTCGCAATGTTTAATACCGAAGTAAATAAGTTTTTTCATGATCTGAATATGTTCTACCTAAGCCACAGGAAATTTTAATATGTTGTATCGGAAATATGATATGTGGTATGTCCACTTATAGCGTTTAATTTGGGTTTGTTGTTTATCAAAGATACCAGCTACCAAATTATTCATCTGTATTTAAGTCTCTGTTTCACTTAGCTATATATAGATTTGTGTATATCGTAATCTATTAACTCCTGACTCAATGTCTCTCATCTGTATATATAGTCTAGATCCAATATTTAGTAATACTCTTGTTGTCAGATCTGACTAAATTTTCTGGTCCCTTCATTATCAATAAGCTTGATGTGTCATTATGATGATTTGCCAATACACTATCCAAATATAACACATTATTGACTTCCAGTCCTAAGTACAAATCTCTCTATTGCTGGCACTTAAAGAGTTGGCTCTAAATTATTTGCTAAAAAGAACCTATGCCAATTTAGTGAGCTCTGGCAGTATTTAAAAATTGTATATATGCATATTCTAGCCTTAACAATGTATACAACTTGTCTTAATGGTAGGGGCATTAAGCTCCATTTAATTCACCTTCTAATTGTTCTTGTGTGTGTATGAAATTTTGTTGTGTTTTCTGTTACCCAACCTAGCGATTCTAGTTGTCATACAACATATATAGTGTCTAAATTTCTATTCTAATATCAATTGGCACAATTAGATATATGAGGTTAGCTTATGTTCCTCAATATGATCCCTGATTAGTTTATGTACTCAATATGATCCCTGATTAGATTAGGGAAACAAGAGATTATGGCATTACAGCCAATTGACTCTATAGGCTAAGGCATAAACCAGTATTGTCAAATGTATACATTATGTAATTATCTCTTCCTAAAGTACACATAGGTATCGCCAGTCTGGGTAATAGGAACATTTGGTTCATCTTGTGTTCACCATTCGTTTTTAATTAGTACCCGTCACGGAGGTAAAGTGTTTAATATAATTGTTTGCAAGCATCCAATCAGTCACAGGAGGTGGGTATATATACCAGGGGTGGGGAGACACAATGGTATTATGCCCCTGAGGAAGCCCTAGAGGAGAAACGCGTAGGGCAGACCCTGCAGTCATTGCAGGCATTGCAAACCGAGCAGAGTGAGACGCGCTGCAGAACGGAGTGGAGATAGCGCTGTGACGTCATTGGAGGTCGAAGTCTCGCGAGAATTGGAGCCGGAGCACGTGACGCGGAAGTAAACCAGGCTAGCAGCAGTGCAGTGGACCGGACAGCTTACTCTACGAGTGTGAGAGTCTCAATTCAAACTCTCAACTGCTTGAAATTATTTCACACCATGTGAGTGAGATACTGTTTGTTATTTTTTAGATAGTTTTTACAATAAAAGGTTTTATACTATTTTTGTTCCATTGTCCCTCTTCCCCTTCCCCCCCCCCCCCCCTCCCTGGTGAGCTATATCCCATGTTAAGGAGACACGCAGCTGCAGATGAAAAGGTGACCCCTGAAGCAAGCAGCAGTCGTGGAGAGTCTGAGATCCATGCAAACAGCAAAGAAATCCCAGCAGCAGTGTTCCTGAATCCCAGTGGTGGATTAAAGGCTTATATTTGGCTGATTAAGTGTAAGTGTATATCTTACCACCTTAACTCTGAAAGTAACAGACATACTGCCCTATGATATTTTTCTCTTTGTTTCTCTCCTGGCTTATTTGCGCCTAGGTCATTTCTTCTATATATATATATATATATATATATATATATATATATATATATATATATATATATATATATATATATAAAAGTAATTTTTTTTTTTTTTTTTTAAATATTGCTGGAGTACACACAACATATTGATGGCAGTAAGTAGGCCTTGTATGAAACCTATTTAAATGGTGATAAACATGAGTGAATTAAGTAATAAACATTTGTTTGCGCCCAATAATGTTAGAGGCTCACACTTAGTATACTTCTCAAACATTAGGCCTGTATTATTAAAATACTGTGTTTTCACAAGGAAGCATGAAGTGTATGTTTCTTGTAAATACATCTATACCAGTTTAGATAGCACTATATATACACACACACACACACACACACACACACACACACACACACACACACACACACACACACACACACAGTGTGTGTCTGTGTGTGTGTGTGTGTGCATATATCAATACATACTACATATATATTAGTATCAATTCAGAGATGTTCTTGAAACAAGAACACATAAATGATTAAAGGACAACATTACAATGGGCAGCAAAGGTAAGTAATATGTAACACAAAATCCTGCTGTACACGTACAAGAAAGATGTTTGCAGTTAAATAGGTGCTTTTATAATTGCATGAAAATAATATGCACATGCAATGATTACATCAATTAACACACCCAAATGCAATGTTTTGCTGCAAAGTCAATGGCAGCTTCTCTAAACTTAGCAACTGGCTCCTGGTGGACCATTACTGAACAGACGATTAAAACATAAATATTTAGAACACTATTCATTAATTAGGAGTGTAAACATTTCCAAAACTTCACGTGTACAAGAACATACTTGAAAGTTTGGAAACAACACAGTCTTCAGCATACATACAATAGTAATTAGATAATGTGAAGTCAACAAAACAAGGCCAAAGACATATTTTCTGAATTATAACATTTATTTTTTTTGTTCCTTTTGCGAGCGAGTAACAGGCCTGCTTGTTGTCTCTTGAATTTTCCTTTTTCTTTTGCCACCAACTTTAGGCACAGCAGAGCCACTTTGAGTGGCCTCTGGCACTTCACGGGCAGGGCTTGTGGGCAGTGACTCACCTACAGGGCTTTTGGGCAGTGACTGTTCACCTACGGGGCTTGTGGCCAGTGACTCACCTACAGGGCTTGTGGCCAGTGATTCACCTACAGGGCTTTTGGGCAGTGATTCACCTACAGGGCTTTTGGGCAGTGATTCACCTACAGGGCTTTTGGGCAGTGATTCACCTACAGGGCTTTTGGGTAGTGACTGTTCACGGACAGGGCTTGTGCCCACTGACACATGTGAGCTAGTTGGTAGACACTGCACAAGTGATGGTTGGTCTGTTTCATGTGTGTCTTTTGTTGTTTTTGACCAAAAACTGGTCAGTAGTAACTGCTTGTATTTTGTTTTTGTGGGCTCCTTTGTAGGTGTCAGCTGCTGATTTTGTACAGATGGCAGTGGTAGTATGTCGTCAGGAACCTGCACAGCAATCTCTGCTACTTGACCGGTAACATTTGGGCCTGGTGAATGAATATCAGATGAATGTGGTGAAAACTGACCTGCATGAACAGATCCTGGCTGGGAGGTGTTGAATTGTGGTACATTAGTCATTCTCCAGTAATTAGCTTGTGTTTGCTGAACAACTAATGCTTCGAATGAGGTGTTGATTTTTTGCAACTGTTTCGGCACTTCAATGAAGACTCTGTGGAGATGTGCCAATTGTGAAACTGTTTCTTCCTGCAGTGCAATCATCCTTTCCAGCACTGTCATGAAGTCAGAATGGCGACGATTTTCTGCTTCCACAATTTTTCCCTCAGAAGCTACAATTGCATCGTATGTCGTATTTGCTGGACGATTTGCCGGTAAAACAGTTTCAATTGGAACGTCTTCATGGTCACTTGCTTCTATTTGTGTGTGTATGGCGGTGGCGTCATCATCATCATCATCATAATCCTCTTCATCATGTTCTACAAATAAATGTACAAATTATTAAATGTCATGTTAATCTCTGCTGTGTTACTATGTAATTGTACTGTGTCATAAGTAACAACTAACATGTTTCCATACGTTTTATAACCTCACATTAAAAACTACCTTGACTTAAGAATAATGTTTGGACTCAGAATGAAATACTGTATGAGTGAATGAAAACTTGCTGTAAACTCACAACTCCTACATGATAGTTAACATCACTAACACAATACAAGTTGCCTTACACTTCATTTTCACTGACACTAAGTAATCCTATTTAAAGAAGATGTGCAAAACAAATAATGAACATGACAACATAACATATAGAAGAGCACATATTATATGGCCACCAACTGATACACTCACCTTCTAGGTGTGTTGAGCTGGCTGACCCAGGTGAAGACACTTGTTCAGTCTCAGGTGACACATGTCCTTCAGGGGCAACTATATATAACAATAACATAAGTTTTACATTTACATGTGTAAATATTGAACAAACAGTTATTGTATGTTCTGTATTTATGAGTACCTAACAGCATCATTTCCTTAACCCAAAATGTGTGTGTGAAAGTGAACATAAATAGTTGTAATAACAATGTACATGCCTGTGTACTTAGAAGTTTTGAGTTCCCTAACATACAACATACTATGGTTCTGCAGTAATGCGTGAGGAAAAATACATTAAATTTGTACATAAAAATCATATGTTGTGTAGTGATATCAGTATCATAATGTACATAACTATCATGAGATGACCATTCACAATGGTTATCATGAAGGTGGTCATATTGCAAAAAGTGTTGCTTTTGGTAGAGGATATGTGTGGTACATTAATATAAGATGTGGCACACATGAATGTGGCTGTGACTAAACAAGACAACACATGCAGTGTGTGATAATGTGTCGTTGATAGTAGTTCAACTATAGATATGAGTGAACTAATGTGTGACGTACGGTTTGATAAGTAATGAGTTGTTGGGGCATTTAGTAGCTAAAGTGAAGCTTTCAAATGAGTGTGATTAACTTCAGTTGTGCTAGTCAGGTTGTAAGAACGGTATTCCCTTCCCCAAAAAGCCTAATGAGCCACACCTTTCAATTACTTGAAACAGGTGAAAATGGTGTGAACTAAGTTGCCCCTAAAATGAGGCTGTAATTAGTGTGTGTGCTGAACCCCACCCCCTCTGTTGAAGTGTATGCTGTGATGAGATATTAATTGCAGCTGCTTTAACACAATGGTAGATGAGCTAAATAGTCGTGTGCAGTTTTGAAGTTATGAAAACAATGACATAAAATATGATACGTGTGCCTCATTATGCTGTCTGTATATGACTTAAAGCAAAAATGGACCTTTTCATAAACAACTATAGATGTGTTAGTGCAAGTGATGTTTGTAGGCCGTTGCATGCAATATATTTGATGCATGCTTAAAATAGGCAGTAATGTCATGTTTGTCGGAGTAAAATAAATAAATACACAATAATATTCTACATATTTCTGTTCTGTACCTGTAGCTAGTAATAATTTCTCATTAACATGTGTTACACATGTGTACTACCCTGTTGTTCCCCATCTTCGCCCACCATCAATTGCTTCCACTGCAGCAATGCATTTTGGGAATTCACATGTAAATGAGCACGCAATGGCACGTGCTATATTAGTTACTGCTTTTAGTAGGACTACAACATATATGTCTATTTAGATATATATATATATATACAGAATCAGACATATACATATATAGATGCAGGTATGCTTATATTGTGAAGACAGTATAAAAAGCAGTGTAACTATGCAAAATAACTGTAAGCAACGACACGCCTAGTACAGTAATATTTCTCACCTGGTGGAAATTGTGAGGGGTAAATTCCTATATCACGGTCACCAGGTAAGCCTTCCACGACGACGGGAAGTAATTTTGCCCGAAGCAGCTCCTCCAATGGACTTAATATGAGACGTTGTGGTGTGGGCCCACCTCCAGTGCCAGTAGCATGCACGCGTTGGTGTTGTATTTTCTTTTTCAATTTGGACCTAATATCATCAAATCTCTTGTGACAATTCCGCTTGTCCCTCACATGATTCCCACACGCATTGACACCAATGACTATTGTGTCCCACATTTCTTTTCTGCTTGCTGAACTTGTCCGCCCTTGAAAAACATATCAAATATATGAGGTAAATTAATAATAATATAAGCACCAGTTTCCTACACTGCTAGCTGTTCCAAGAGATAGCAAACATGCTGTTTTATGTGTAATATGTGAAGCACATGAGTATTCACTACTAAACCTATACATGTAAGCAAGGTTGCATTCATATTGTATGCAGTTATGGCAAATTGACCGCCTGTGTTTAGTTGTCCTTGTAAGGCATGCTAAAAAGCTGTGTTTCCAGACTAATTAACATAGAAAGATATTGTGAACCCATATTTGCATACTGTATGAACAAAACTCAGATGACCTAGGATCACATGTATTTGAATAATAAATGTAAATGTACACTTACCTAGTAAATGTCCATATATACTGTCATAGTGCTCCAGAATGCCAGTGACAAGAGCTGTATTTTCCTGGTCATTGAAGCGAGGATTACGTGGCTTCTCCACACGTTTCTTCCGAGCAGGTTTAGGGTCAGAGCTTGGCTGGTGCTGACTGGACTCTCCTTCTTCCAATGGAAGAGCCTCCAAAAGCTGCCCACCAGCAAGCACGCCACCACCATCCACCCATCAGCAACTGCGCCACCAGCAGCACTCCCAGCACCAGCACTCCCACTCCTAGCACCAGCACTCACACTCCTAGCACCAGCACTCACACTCCTAGCACCAGCACTCCCAGCACCAGCACTCCCACTCCCAGCAACAGCACTCCCACTCCCAGCACCAGCACTCCCACTCCCAGCAACAGCACTCCCACTCCCAGCAACAGCACTCCCACTCCCAGCAACAGCACTCCCACTCCCAGCAACAGCACTCCCACTCCCAGCAACACCACTCGCAGCACCAGCACTTCCACTCCCTGCAACACCACTCTCACTCTCAGCAACATCACTCCCCTGAACAGTACGTTCACTCCGACGCGTACTCGCACGAGTAGCACTCCCACTCCCACCAGCATCACTCTTCCCACGCTTTGCGGGCATACTTCCAGCACTCACAAAAAACAGACAACAAATGTACAGGCAATCACACGAAACACTTCCACATATAAAACAAGACAAAGATGTAAACAAAACAACAATGGACAAAGCTCACCCAATACACAACAAGTCTCTCAGTCAATATGCAAATCTTCAAACAGCCAGCTCTGTGCGTCTCTCTCTCTCTCACTCCCAACAACACAGAGAATGAATAGCAGTACACGTTGCCTTTAAATATGGCGCGCAATCCAAAACATGCTTGTTTCGCCTGATTCAGCAAGATTTGTGATTGGGCAACCTATCAGCACCGCGCCACGCACGCCGATACACCTGTGTGTGATCGGCTAATCATCGTGAGAGTGGGCGGATTTGTTTTCGGGTTGATTTTGAATGTATTCGGCACTTACTGCATACGGAGAGGAAAAAACGCCAATAACATGACTAATCGGTAAGATTGCCGATTTCACATAATCGACGCTTACTGCATGAGGCCCTTAAAGTTCTCTACTTTTGCTTAAACTTAGAGGTTTTTTTCCTTATGGCTCATATTGCAATTGTTACCAAGTATGGTTGCTAATATTTTATAGTTGGCGAGTATTGTTTTTTTGACTCATTTGTGTGGCTGTCAATCCACTTTCTATATACCGTTATGGATTATCTACTCACCTCATGTACTGGTCTTTTCCATGTAATGGTATTTCTGGCCCGGCCTGACCCACCCAATCTCACATTGGCCCCTGTGGTCTAACCGGTCCCCATTACAGTGTGATAGTGTCTGGTGGTGCACCTGTTGGCAACAGGACTCCTGAGTCTCCCGCATGATGGTGTGTGGGGAGGACCCGTCCAGACAGGCAGCTGAGGTAGTGTGCTGAGTCCTACCTAGTTCCAGTGCAGCGCCTCCACCTCATCAGGGTCCCTTCGGTCACTTGGGGATGGTCCTGGCGAGGAACTCCTCTGTGGTGCTCCTCTCTGTACATTCACTCCACACATGTACACGAGAGGGTTTGTGATTAAGAGCATCTTTATTGGTTGAGGTGGGCTAACTGCCCCTCGTAATTCCTTTAGCCACTCATTGTCCCTCAGTGCTTCCCTTTGAAAGGTGTAATTCTCCTTTAATAGGGATTCCCTATCCCAGCCGGGATGTCTTTACCCTGTGCCAGGTCCCTGGACACAGTCTTCCTGTTCAGCTACTATAACATAACTCAGGACTCAGATAGAACTCTGGCAGAACTCCCCAGAACTCAGATAGAACTCAGAACAGGACTCTTTTAGACACAGTGCTGTACCTTATGTACACTCTGGAAACTGACACACCTCTGACATCACTAACCATGGAGTCAGAGCATGTGACCACTCCCATCCATACACAGGGCACCCCACCAGGGTGTGAGGGCAAACCTCCATAATTACTGCTGGCATGCCCACAACTTACCAGGCCTTACTGTCAGCAGGAGAGATGACTGTAGCCATTTTACATGACCGCTACATTCTCCCCCTGGTGAATCCCATCGTCCTCGCTGGGACCTAAATTTAAATACTTTCTTCCAGGAAGCACTGTAACACATAACACATAATTGTTAACATCACAGATTGTCCATTATACAAAAAAAATGACCACTGTAACATCTCGCCAAGCCCGCCCCGACCAGCAGCCACGAGCCCGCAAAATGCCTTAGTACCCCCTAATAATAGTGGCTCGGGTCAGGTTTCTTAACCTCTCTACCACCCATGTCCAGGACCGTGACATGATAGTGCCTAGGCAGTCCCCTCTCGGGCCTATAGGTCACCCTGTGTTTGTGTATATTCCTCCCTATACTCCACACTCACATCAGGTGATCTATTCTGTCCTCTGCCCTCCTTCCAGTAACTTCACTCCCCTTGTTGACTAGGTACATCTCGATGGTTTCCCTAAGCCACCTTTCCCTGTTCTCTTCTATCTCCTCCATGAGGGGTTCAGGGACATAAGGGTACTCCAACCCGTGGGAAGACTTGTATCGAGCCATTATTGCCCGTTCCGCTCTACTGATCCTAATTAGGTCAGCCCTACCTGCCCTCCCAGGTAGCACCCATGACAGGGGTTCGTCAGGATCCACAGGATCGGACAGTGTGTCGGGACCCATGGGCTCTATCTCCCTGTGCTCAAGCTTATACCACCGTTCCTGCAGCTCCCTGTCTCGCTGTTCAGGGGTGAATTCTCCCTTGGCCCACCAAAAATCAACTACATCCTCCCTTCTAATAAGGAATCGCGTACGATCCATCCAGGCCGCATAACCTTCAAAGAGGGGCGCCCACCAACGGTGTTCCGTGAACCTACAGTATGTGAATCCCCTGAGTCACTCTCTTCCGCATCCCCCCATGAGAATACCCCCGATGTCCGTGCCGACCGTGGTACGGACCACCGTGATGATCCCAGGGCCTTGTCCTCTGTTTTATTGGTCACAGGAGGCAACCACCGGCCTACCGCGGCCTTGCCTAATTCTCCCCCTCCCCGAGAAATGCCCTCTGTAGCGCAACTGCGCTGTCTTTCCCCAGTCCGTCTCTCCTCCCCCCCCAAAGGTATGTCCACAAGTTCTAGACTAGGCGGGGACCCCGGGGAACATGTGATGGGGGCAGGGGTTTTACCTAGGGCGTGGGGTTGGGCGTAGGGGCAAGATGGGATATGCCACGGGACTACAATCCGTTCCCGGCTGTCCATGGACTGCTCCAAGGAGGATAGCTCACCCTCATCCGTCTGTGGGTCTCCCATCCAGCTCTTGGGCCTTTGAGGTGATCGGGGACCTTCACCCGATCGCCGAAGCGTTGCTGCATCTTTCCCGTCTGTTCCGCCGTTGCCACCGGAAATGATGTCCTCACCGGAACCGGAAGCGTCGCCATCTTGGGTAGGACCCCCATGCGGGATCTCTTCCTCGATGACGACATCCGGAAGCTCCGCCGTCGTCTCCACCGGAAGTGGTATCTCCTCCGCACGTGCGTCTTGGGCCTGGCACGGCCTTGTTTCCGCTACACCGTCTACCGGAGCAAGGTAAGTGAGTGGCTTTCTCTTACCATTCCGCAGGGGTGTAGGCGTCTCTCGCCCGTCGCCACCGTGTCCTGAGGCGGAGGGACTCCGTCTCTCGGCTCGCCGATCTGCGGGGGACGCCCTGCTTTCCAGGCTGCTACTAACACTACGGGGTGTCGTCCTCCCCGGTTCTGTCCTGGGCCTCGATTTCACCTCCGCTAGCTCGCGGAGATCCTCATCCGAGTAATCCCCCTTCCCTGACTTAGGGGTCACCGATCGGGGCGATAGTCTTTTCTCAGTGCGGTCGGGGAGTGACCCGACCGTCTTGGTTGCCGCTGACCCAGCCGATTTAATCGACTCCAGTCCCCTTTCTCCGGGACTTGCACGATTGATCCACAGTGCACCAGGGGACTCGGCGGAGCGCCTAGCCGTATCCCCCAGGGGGTCAGCAGATTGGATCGGAATGAACGTCGGCATTGGCCATAAGTATAGTGTCCCGCATTGTGGGCAGCGTGCCGCCGTGTTAACAATGCCTCCGGGCAGCCCGCATTGTAGGCAGAGCCCGACCACCGTCTCGGTGTTAGCCACCCTGACTACCAGTACCCCGCCGGGTACCGAGTAGGGCTGGGTGGAGACCATAATGCCCACAGTGGAGGAGCAGGCCATTCTTTTGGTAGGGACCACTTTCAGTATAGGTCTCTCCAGGTCAGTGGTTCCTCGCAACTGACCGGTAGAAGCTTCTGGGCCAGCCACTTCCTGCTTCGGCTCCTCCTTCCGCTGGCATAGCTGGAACCCGCCCCCAGGGGTTGCAATTATGGGCGGATCCCACAGGGGAATAGCATGCCCCTTAATTAAGGCCGCGCCTTTCTCAGTCCTGGTGGGCGCGGTCTGCGTTTTCGCGCCAATTTCCTCATCAGAGTGGGATTCTTGGGCCGCGGCTAGTTCCCGCCTTCTCCTGGCAGCTGCATTCCGCGCAAAATATCCCTCCTTTTTGCACGTTACCTCCGCGGCCGGAACTACTTCTTGTAGTGGCGCCGTCTGGATATCAGTCCCTGGGCCCAGTGGGTGCATTCCCACAGGCCATAATTGAAAGTCACTCCCCCTGGTGGAAATCAGGGGAGGGTCCCATAGACTAAGCGGTTGACTCAGCACAGGGGCCGAGTGAGTCACTGTCCATGAAGGCGCAGCCATAGCTTTCGCGCCATACCCCCCATCAGGGCGGGGCTCTGCTGTTCGCGCCATTCCCGGCCAGCTTTTTGCACGTTCTGTATCAGCCATTTTCTCTGCGACTGGCCCATGCGGTCTCCCTAGCAAGCGGGAACCACCATTTTGGTTGGCTTTTAAGCCCGAAATGTCAGTTTGTTTGATCTCCTCGCGGGGTTCCCCCCCAGTTATCACAATGTCCTCACACTCTTCAAGGGTGGCCCCTCGGTGTCCCAGACAGGACAAAAACGGGGCAGCAACAGCCTTCGCTCCACTCCAGAGCAGACAGCTCAGCGACAGTTTGCTCTTCAGTGGGGCGCACGCCACGGGTGCCTTCCCCATCAGCCTCTGGTCGCCATGTTGGGCTCTCCGCACCACGCGGATCCTCCATTCCTTGGGTTGTCACGCTCTCGTACCAATTATCGTACATGGGGCTCCGCTCTGCGGGGCAGCCACCACACCAGTACAATAAAGATTGCTCAGATGCACCACCACATGTGTACCTGATCTAGGCTGGACTCATGTTGCACTACCTCAGGCTAGGCTCACTCTCTCAGTGTCTGCTGTAACTCCTTCCTCCCAGTCTGTGCTCCCTATGGTAAGTGTCTGGAATGGGCTAGAGTACTCTGGCTCTGCCATGCAGTACTTGGGGCGTCTACCTCTCTTGGTCAGCCTAGCGCAGACCCTCTCCAGGATTCCTGACCACGTTAACAGGCTATCCCTTCTGGCGTCCTACCAACTAGCACTACCTCAAAGTGACTCGGTCAGCTATAGCCCGGCTCCAAACCCCTCACTCCTTTCAGGCCCCTAGGTCGTCCCTGCGAACTGACAATACCCTGTCAGCCCCTGACCACCCCTAGGTCCGTCCCTACGCAGCACAGAGTGGCAGCAGACGCTCTCCCTGTTTCCCAGTGTGCCTAGCTAGAGCCTGTCCTGATGACAGATCTGATCTCAGCAGCGCGCCTCCAAATGTAACGGTATTTCTGGCCCGGCCTGACCCACCCAATCTCACATTGGCCCCTGTGGTCTAACCGGTCCCCATTACAGTGTGATAGTGTCTGGTGGTGCACCTGTTGGCAACAGGACTCCTGAGTCTCCCGCATGATGGTGTGTGGGGAGGACCCGTCCAGACAGGCAGCTGAGGTAGTGTGCTGAGTCCTACCTAGTTCCAGTGCAGCGCCTCCACCTCATCAGGGTCCCTTCGGTCACTTGGGGATGGTCCTGGCGAGGAACTCCTCTGTGGTGCTCCTCTCTGTACATTCACTCCACACATGTACACGAGAGGGTTTGTGATTAAGAGCATCTTTATTAGTTGAGGTGGGCTAACTGCCCCTCGCAGTAATTCCTTTAGCCACTCATTGTCCCTCAGTGCTTCCCTTTGAAAGGTGTAATTCTCCTTTAATAGGGATTCCCTATCCCAGCCGGGATGTCTTTACCCTGTGCCAGGTCCCTGGACACAGTCTTCCTGTTCAGCTACTATAACATAACTCAGGACTCAGATAGAACTCTGGCAGAACTCCCCAGAACTCAGATAGAACTCAGAACAGGACTCTTTTAGACACAGTGCTGTGCCTTATGTACACTCTGGAAACTGACACACCTCTGACATCACTAACCATGGAGTCAGAGCATGTGACCACTCCCATCCATACACAGGGCACCCCACCAGGGTGTGAGGGCAAACCTCCATAATTACTGCTGGCATGCCCACAACTTACCAGGCCTTACTGTCAGCAGGAGAGATGACTGTAGCCATTTTACATGACCGCTACATCCATATATCTTATGGATATCTTAATATATGTTAACTATATTCTTGATTTTGAGTTGTTCATATACAATTCATAACGTCTTAGGTTATAGGCAGTAAAGGCCTTTTGGGGACATTCATACAGCACCCTGGACACATGGATTTATATCAATCATCTACACAGAGCATACATCTGATTTTTGAGCACCATTTTCCCAATTGTATTCTGAGATATATGATAGTTTCTTTAGACCATATGACATTGAACTAATAATAAGCTACATTGGCAGTAATCATTTAAAGTAGTATTACAGTTTTGGATATATTTGCCTTTAATTCAAAAATGGACTCATATTGTTCACTGTACAGTAAGCATGGGATAGCATAATTACTGTAGGAAGGCTACATTCAGATTTAGCCAATTTTACCTTTCCCGCAGTCACGGATTGGCAGAGGCATCTGACTGTGGCCATTCCGAGCAGCCACAGACAACCCAGTTCGTTAACATGCAGCTACTGATGCTGTCACTTGCCCCAGAGTCTCAGCTAAATGCTTTTTTTCTGTGGCTCCAGGGATAGTAGACCTAGCTACATCTATATGTGAAATTTTGAAATACAATGCCCCTTACTTCTTTATTAAATAATGCTATTTGTGCTGTTTAATTGCCATAATGAACAATAATGGCCACAAAGGACAACCCTGGAATTTGCCTTTATATAATCAGAAAGGATTAGACAGTATTAGATTAGTTTGTAAACTTGCTATAGGAGTACATTATAGACCTACATTTAGGATGTAGACATATAATTAACCCATTTGCTGCCAGATTGCACGCAAGTCTTCCCAGGGTTCAAATTAGTCTTACTGATTAAAGGTTGTATACACTTTTCCTTGCACTCTGGGACCAAAACGCTGCTGGCATTCTGCGGCCAGTACATGTCACCACCAGGACAATTCGCTGCTGGACATTTTGCAGTGAAGTCCATCTCGTGCGCTTTCGCGCCCGCTCCAACAAGAGATCTGATAGGTGCATGTTTAAATGTCCCACGCGGGACCTCTACACGGCCTGGCTTGTTGGAGCGGGTAGGCCGGCCACTCCAACGCACCATTTTTAAATGTCTCGCGCATGTGACTTATAGATAAACATCTGCCCTCTAGTTACCTAAAAGTCCTGCAAAGCGAAAGAGAGTTGGCAGAAGCAGGAGTAAAAAATCAGAGAGACTCATCATCATGTGTACAGAACAGATATACTGTCAATGAATCAAATAGTACAAGAGCGCCTGTTTACTAGCAGTCAAGAGGGTAAATCAAGAAAAGATAGGAACGTTAAAACGTACTAGTACTGTATAAAGCTAAAGAAAACCGTATTTATAAAAATAATGGGTAGTCCTAGAAGGTAAAGATGGGTGAGTTTTTCTTCGACATATGAATTTGCTGCGAATGAGGCATTTCTTCGCAGCCGATAATTTGTGGCTTGGATTTAAAAAGTGACACTAGCCTTCCTTCAAGTATATGCAATAACACCAGCCACCACTCTCTCCCTCTCTTCTCCAGAGAAAAACATATTTCAGGGTGTGGGTGAATCTAATGTATAAACTTTCAAAATCTATTACATTCCTTATGACATTCACAGAAAAAGGGGGAGAGGGGGTGAAATGAAAACGACAGTGGTTTCAGGGTCATTCACCCCCTCAAATGTCACACAGCGGATCCAATGTTACCAGAGAAACAGTAAAACATCCTCAACGCAAATTTTTGACACATTCACCCGTCTCTACTAAAGGGTACACATGCTACATTTATGAAGAAATTTTAGTTTAGCAACATGGAAGTACTGTAAGAAACACGACTGTGACAAAATAGGCAGCAATGCTTCCTAAAAATTCTAGGGCGCTCTGCCTATTCACATTAGGGTAACCCAAGGTTAATGGTGGGCACCGGGGGTTTGCCCCATGTATTTTATTATATGTTATGCTTAAACTACGTAAAACAGTGAGCCACAGCTCTCTTCAAGAGGTTATTGGCCTGCAGGAGTTAAATCTCTCTTGCAAAAGGAGCTGTCATCAGAATGAATTACTGTGCATCAGAATATGGTATTGTATGCCTGCCAAATGGACTCCGCCCCTGTCTGGGATTAGCAACAACTGGGGTTCCCATTATGTGAATTGGAACTCAGACTAATATAAGCAGGCCCGACGTGATGGAACAGTGTGTGCTGACAGGGGACTGTGGGAGGGTCCCTGTAGGCAGAGTCAGCAGATGGGAACTGAGGAGACCAAGTTCTGGATCTTCGGGTTGCATCTCATCGCTGCAGAGGGGTATCACTTAGAGGAACACTGCCTGGAGTGCCAAGCTGTGGTGGTCTTCAGACATACGTTTGTGGCGTCAAACTAATGTGGGTGACAGTGCCCCCCCCCCCCCAAAAGGGCTATGTACTGTAGCTAGGAGGCTACCAAGCCATGTTTCCCTTTGTATCCTAGGAAGGAGTTTAATTTGTTTTGGCGCATTCAGCTGTGGTGGGTAGGGATCCCCAGTGTACCAGCTACCAACTACCTTGGTCTCGCTAGTCATGAAGGCTACCAAGTCACATTTCCCTGTTTCCGGTAAAGGAAACCACAACAGATTGTGGATAGAGGCTCCTCTTACCAACCCAGTAATTAGGAGGCTACCATCTGTTGTGTGTTAGGTAGCCCGGGGGCTATTAACCACTTTTCCCCTTATTATTTTCTGTTGAAGTGCTGGGAAGTTACCAGAGGATTGGGGGTGGGTTCTGCAGACTATTCAGGCTCAAGTTGAGCCCTCACAAGGACTTAGTGAGCCCAGGATCACTTAGCTCAGTTGGCATCCTGGAGGACTGTGATTCCGGTCTGTTGTGATCATTTACCCCCCCTCCCACATGCATTCCTCTTTTTCTATAGCTGTCCTGTATCTGTCCTGGCTGTTGCAATCCATGTTGTTGTGGCCCCATACAATAAACCCGACCCAATAAATGTTTATTATTCTTCCTGTGTCTGGCCAGTCTAACATGTGTCTTGGGTATCCCTAGTGGCTAGTACAGGGTTGAGCCTATCTTCAAGGGCTCTGGTGGCAACAGGTACTGAAAATCTGGGGCACAGATTGGGGACCTCTGATAGTGAGCCAAACCCTAATGTGACAATGACGTTGGTCCCGGGAATACAGTATGTGAAGACGAGAAAAATACCACAAATAGTATAATGCGTTCATACAGATAGAACTATACTTGTTAATCCTATAGAGTTAAAACTCACACTATTATTCTCTTGAGTTTTATGCTTGTCTCACGGATATTACGTAATCTCTGCTGTCAGTCAAGGAGGTCCTTTTCTTATCCAATAACAGGGTTACTGTAAGGAACATAAAGACACAATGCACAGTCTGTATGATCCTCAAAACAATTTAATGTAGCCAGGTACCCCCGGGCTACAAATTTCCCTGTCTAACACATAAGTCCTGGTACCAGCGCATGCAGTGTTAGGGTTAATCTCTGCCCTACTGCAGTAAACAACTGCCTAGTAGTTACAAGGGGGTGGGCCAAGGCCAATTACTGCCCATAATAGGGTCGTCAACCTGGGACCCTCCCCTGTTAACAAAAAGGGGCTGCAGCTCCAAATTTCGTTTCTGTCTCTCTGTCTCCTCAGTGTGAGAGGTATGTTCTATTCTTCCCCCTCTGGGGGAGAGGAGTGCTATTCTTTCCTGAACCAGGGACCTGGTGTCAGGCCTTCCCTCACGCAGGGGAGTGGAAGCAGCTACCACATGCTCCACCAGGGAGTGTGGGAGATAAGGAGAGACTCTTGGGGCCTCAAGCTCCAGGAGTTGGCTCCACGGACACAGAGAAGAAAGTATGTTGTATGATGTCAGTGTGTTATGCTGATGTATGCTTTACAGAATAAAGAACACCATTATGTTTTACTCCTGCCTGAGGCTGCAGTCTTTCAGGAGGAGGGAAATAGGTTTTATGGCAGGGACTGCACCTATCTCTGATAGGCCCTGCTGGAATGGAGGCGCTGCACCAAGATGAAAGTTACAGATCCAAAAGCCAGTCCTGTCTATCCCCACTAACACCGGCAGACACTCAGTATCCTGTAAGCCTAAAAGGTGAGCAGCAAATCTAACTCCAAACAAAAAATGACTCCAAACAAAAAACATGGAATGGATGTGCAGACCAAAATAACCTGATAGGAACTCCAGGCTCTTGGCGTGCTTGAAAAATGCACTGTCATGGGGCAGGAGAAATGATCCGGCTGACAGTAGAGTTCGTCTGTCACCATCTCTCCACTGCACTGTATGGATGCGTCTCTTGTCGGTCTCCAGGTAATGAGTCAGAACACCCTTCTCCCCTTTGCTGACCCAACCCAATGCGTTTCGCAAACTAACGGGTTACTACTTCCTCAGGAGTAAAACTTCCCAAGTCTCTCTCTTGCTTTCCTTTATAGTGTGGTCATGGGAAATGTAACCTTTTGCAGTCCAATTCATGCATTAAAGGTAGCAATAGTCCTACATGCTTGGTATTGATTTGATAAAATAGCAAAAGAGAGCTCATGATGGGAATATCAAACAAGAGGAAATGGCCACTGATGATGTTTAGTGAAGTTATCAACAATAATAACCACAGTATACAACAAGAAAGACATACCTAAAAGATAATTGATGACTAAACATACATTATGATAATAAAATAATTAAGTAAAGCCTCAAATACATCCATATACCAACAGAAAAATAAAATAAATCAAATATAATCTATAAAATACCTAAATAATCACATAATTAATTAGCATAGATATAAACAAGTGTAGCAGGGTACCCTCCTTGCCTCCTCCCTGGCAGTGGTCCCGTCGCGTGGGAGGGTTTAGTGAGCTATTTCTGCTATGTTGTGGTTGGCGCGGCCATATACATGGGGACTGTGTGTAAGGCAACAGCCATCTTGAGGTTGGCGCTGCAGGAAGAGGAGGTCCTGTCATTCAGGATCTCCTCAACGGACTGGAGGCGGCATTCTCAGTCCTGACAGAGCCGGCAAAGGGAGAGGTAGTGTCCCGGGAGCTAGTCAAGCCTCTTTGGACTAGGCCAGAACCGTTCCCCCGTAGGCCCCAGCTAGCTCCCCTACACAGTAGTGGAGGGTTGTAGGGCTGGCCAATAGTAAGGGACTTGCCCCTTAGTGTGCAGACAATTCAGTAGAGCAGACAGAACCATGGCAGAGGATTCTCCAGGCCTGGTGGAACGGATGTGCTGTGCTACCGGACGTAAGGCGAGACGGAGATTGTGTCGGAGGTCCTGCATTGTGCGCTTACGGATGCGGCTTGTCTGAATATACCCTAGTGTACCCGAGTACCCAGGAAGGTACCCACACCACACGGGGAGGGTAGCTCTGCCCTCGCATATATTTCTGGGAGGGACTGTTCTGATGGACATTGGGTTAACGGTGCTCAGGGCACTCTCAGTACTTTGGGGGACGGTTACTGTGATTGTGTGTGTATACTGTATTGCTGAGACTATGGGAATATAGTAAATAGGTTGCATATACTTTGTGTGGATTGTGGTTATTGGAGGCATATCACATAGGTATACCGGTTCCCGTAAGGGGCTATCCCACCAACACAGGGATCCTCACGAGTAGAGGCGCTGCACCAGCCACCCGAGGCTCCCCAAGTATGGAGGCTTAAGCCTCTTGTAAACCCAACAGGTTAGCACCATAACACCCGTATCAGCCAAATATCCCTAAGGAGGGAAGGGGTGTTACACAGGCAAATATGGTGGAGGAGCATCTAATCCCCAAAGTTACTCTCTCTCATCTATGGCAGAGTCCAAGGAATTAACCCTTGGTGATTGGGCTTAGTTCACCAATAAATTGAAAATGTTCAATTAAATGTGAACGCTACTTTACAAAATGGAGTTAACAGGGAAAAACACCTACATTTAAAAAAAAAGTGTGTGTTTATTTTAACTCAATTTAACTCCTCGTGGATTGCCTGTTAATGTAATGTATAGCAACTTTTTGCACCCTGCAAACCCTGTAAGGGTTAACGTCCATAACATTTTCTACTAACATATTCAATGTATGTGCTTACACACTGCACTTATTAATTTAAATTGGGACTATCTTTCTCACAAAAAGTGATTTAAAAAAAATCATATCGTTCAAACATTATCTTAAAAAAACAATTTCATAATTAAGACCTTATCTTATCTAATAGTACGAAATCTCTTGTATTGTGAAATCAGGCTTTTAACTTCAAGCAAAAAGAAACGTTGATGGAAAGAGATAGACAAAATCCAATTTGACTATTGCAAACAATTTGACACATCAAAGAAATGAGTAGGAAAATTGTCTTTCGAAAAATCTGACTAAATGAAATGTTGTCAAATGTGGAAAAGCAATTTCAATGCAATCTAGCCATGTCAAGTGATTCTCTACCTACATTGTTTTGACAAATTGTGAAGGGAAGAGACATTCTCTCTTTTTCACTATCTATAATAGTTGTTCAGGAAAGTATTTGTAAAAATCATTTTCATGTCTTATAAATACACTATAGGGCCTACTTATTAAAATGTAATAAAGGTTTTTGTATCTAAATCGTATATGTTCCTTACGAAAATTCTACTGCTGTATTCATCAATCCGGTGTTGGCAAATGGAACTTAAAGTTGTCGAGTTTTTCACTCCATTTCCTGAGTGACTAATGAGTCAGATGGTTTATAAATGACATATTTTTTCTGCATATTACTGCATGGCAGACTGGTGTTTGGGTCAACTTGCATATCTGCAGTACAGTGTGTTTAGATAAACGGATCCCTTTTATTTTGATCTTTCTGAAAAATCCCAAAATGTTTATGAACATTTGAGCAATTATAGGTCTACAGAAAATGTTGGAGAAAGGCTAATGATCAACTCTATCTACCAGCTCAAAGACCAGGGTAAATAATATCAATAGATGGCAGATACACACGTAGACTAAGGTACAGACAGAAACAAAAATAGAGAATACTAGGGTACTCTCTGGAAATAAATCCACTTTGTTGCACACCACAAAATAAGAAAAATTAAATAACTTTATTAAATCGAGGGGTTACTTAAAATATATATCACTGTACAAAATAGAGACAGTGATTAAAAATATATATAGCATATAGGTGTAACTACCAACAGAGCTTCTTACTAGTACTGGTTGAAATCATGCCTGGGTAAGTAGCAAAGGAATGAATGGACGAAAGTGTAGAAATAACACCTCAATCAAAGTTAGCAAATGCGGACCGATAAAGGTATATAACACACTATGATTAGGAGACCGGTCACATAACCCCCAAAGAGGTGAATAAATGTGGTCACCAAGAGGGTGAACCTTAGTGGGAACTATAGGATGGTTGATAATTACCCAATATTTTAATTCACAATTCAAATATGATGCTCACAAGTACAAATGTACATCTGATGGACAATGGCTAAGATGATAGATATGGAGATTTAACATCAAGTTATCCCATAAGCAAATTCCAGAGACTATGACATTTGCGGTGACTTCATAACACTTAGAACAGATTTCTATCAATGCTATAATTGTCACCACACATGTCGTAGTCCCCGGAATTTGCTTATGGGAAACTTGACGTTAAATCTTCATATCTATCATCTTAGCCATTGTCCATCAGATGTACATTTGTACTTGTGAACATCATACTTTAAGGCGGCTATATATTGTCATTTCCAGCGGTCTGTGCTGGATGTCTCACTTTGTCATCTGTGCTTGGGATGTACTTATAACCATAGGGAGCACTCTCTATACAAGGCTATTGATGATGACTTTTGGCTGATTTAAACAATCGTGTGATGCAAGCGCTTAGCACTTCTTAATATGCTTTATTGCACTCTGGACTAAGTTCTCGCGCATGCGCACTAGGCAATTTGTGGACGAGTTGTTTCCAACAGCTAGCACTTACGCATTGAGTGTCTGTCAGGTAATTGTATTTGTCTACACATTTTCACCACTTGATCGCCAGTATTTGACCTAATCATGCGCACTAGGAAATTCGTGGATGGGATGTTCCCAACAGCCAGTACCTGCGCATTGAGCGACTGCCAGGAATTTTTATTTTGTATTTTGCTTGTGCATGCGTATTACTCGATTGCTAACACAAATTTACATATGCACGACTAACACCAACCATTTTGGGGCATTTAAAACCATAGGAACAGCTATCCTTAAAATATTCTGTATACCGAGCCCTTCGCTAATTGCCCCTGACGAAGCTCCATAGCTGGAGGGAAACGTGCGTCGGGCACGTCTATTGTGACATCAGACACCATTATGGGTCTGTTATAGGTTATTAGGTGTTTTCTAGCTACCTTGAGCCTTGGAGGGTTATATTGTTAATCTCCAGCCTGCAGCATATCCAGTGTTTATTTCTACTAGATGCATTACTGATCTTTCATCTGGTATATGCCTTCATAGCAGGGCATTGTATTTGCTGTGTTTGGCATTTGTTAGCCCCGATGGCACATTCAGTTACTATCATTGTGCTATCTATATATTACATCTTTTGCACCTGGGTTGTTAATTCACTGCACTAGCTTTATCATCAGTTTGTGCAGTGTTGCATATATTTAGGCTTGCAACATATACTGTATGGCTAATTATCAGCCATCCTAAAGTTCCCTCTGAGGTTCACCCTCTTTGTGACCACATTTGATCACCTCATTGGAGATTAAGTGACCCGATCATCACATCATACTGTGTGATATATGTAACACCCCTACCCCCATCCGGCTGCAGAAGATAGGGTGTACATGCAATCAGTCTCACTCTTGCACTGAAAACAGGATTTCTATTTGCTTCAGCGTAGTGTAGCTCAGTCAGTTTTACCTTTGGTCTCAGGGTTTCTCCAGTGGATCCAAGCCATGCTTGTAGTGAGGAGTAGAATAAGTAGAAAAGGCGCCAAAGACTTTTAAAACAGGATGCTTGCTTTATTGTCAGCAGACACCACATAACAGGACAGGGTTTCACCTTGTCTCTCTTGCAGCAGTTCCCCCCCCCCCCCCTGCCTGCAGTTCCTCCCAGGACCCAACTTAACCCTGGATAAGAGTGGAGTGGGCTCAGCCCCAGGTCCCTACTTAAACCTGGCTATAGCCCTGCTCCCTGCAGCATGGGAATCTCTGTTGCACCGGGCACCTAATACAGTCTGCCCCAGCACATTGCCTCTCTCTCTCTAGGACAGGTCCCCACCTCTTATACCCCTGGGGCATCAACCTTTCCCCTTCTCTGTCTCTGGGCAAAACATGCTGTAGCAATCTGTCACCCCCCACCGGTCACATGGCCTACTAGAACTTTCCTAGCTCTGAGTCATGCCTCATGTGCCTGGGATCTGCAACATTGTATCTTATTTCTGAGCCAGCTCACATGCAAGACCATGTGTAATGGGTTTAACCCCTACACTGCCAGAGTGCTGCCCTAGCCTGCATGCTAAAAGGGCCTGGTTTTAGCAGGGTGTTAGACTCTCCCCGGGGGCAAATAATCTCGCCGCCCTTGTGAGAGGCAACGTGTGGTATAGCATCACAAAACATGCCAACCGGGCACAATTATATAATAAAAATACAGTTACCATAATACAAAGGTACAACATCACATTACATAACATAACAGGTCACTTCTGTAAGAAGAACCAAATTGTACAGCAGCATATCTCAGATATAATATTCATCATCACAGTACACATATTAATAAATGTCACAAGCATTTGTGTGGACTATTTATTATACAATTTAGAATCCATTCATCCGAATGATCCAGGCTATTAAAGGTAACCTCCTAATAAGGAAACCATATTAACAACATACCGCAATTGTCACAAGCATTTGACTCTATTATATACTGGTCTTATCTCACCAAACGATGGCAGTACATATTATAACCTTCAGTGATACCTTAAAACATGCGAATCCCATTACAACAAATGACACGAGCATTTACAGAAATATACACAGTGGCTGAGGAAGTATATCTGCAACCATTTATCATGCAGCTACAGTACTTCATACAGCTGTATTATCAGGACGCAGCCCAGATGCTGACACATAGACAATAGAAACAGCTTCCTAACTATCTTTCCTAGACTAGTAGGACTTTATCTGATAATAACCAGGCCCTGGCAAAAGCCAGCATAACACTTCTCCTTAGTAGTAGGAACATATGGAAAATCCCTTACTACAGTACAGTTAGGGTCGAGTAGGAAAGACAATCATTAATAGTCTCTACTCTCTTTATGGTGAGTTTTCCTGGTTCCCCACCACTTGAAATCAGGGACAATTTTACTGCTCACAGATAATTCTGGTTACCTCCCTACAAAGAGCACTCTGCAGCGCTTTATATACATTGTCTTTCAACATTAAAGATTCTGGCAACTGCGGGAAGCCAACCCCCTAAAACACTCTGTACCTCTGCTGCTTGATAGCTGCCACCTGTGTGGGTATAATGCAGGCAAAAAACCGGGCGCTTACCTTAAGGTATTAGTACAGGGTAGAGAATAAAGTAAAATACTTATCCCAAAACCAATGGATGTAGTCTTTCACAGTGCAATCCGTGGCTTGCGATGAATTCCTCTGCTCGACCCCAGAGAGGGGTATCCAAACCCTCAAGGTATAGGAGAACGAAAAGGAAAAAAGGGGGAGCAAAGGATTAGATGGACCTATATTAACATTACTCAGATGACCTCATAGCATATCTAGCTGTTTAATAAAGGTGGGGTGACGAAATGACAGTATATGGTAATCCAATACTCACACGGCCCTGTGTGAGCACATATGTGTAAGGGTATCTTGTTCCTGGTATCCACTTCTTAGCCCAAATGTTGTTCAGATGGAAGGGGGGGGTTTAGAAAAAATAATAATACACTACTTACACGGCCATGTGTAAACTCAATCCTGGGAGAGAATAATGTGGGGTTGTCTGATGGACCCGTCCGTGGTACTTCCCGTGGCAACGTATAATCAGCTGCTTGCGGGCAAAGTAATTGCTGGCGGTTCCCCTTCCCTCACACGTTCCAATCCTCCCCCCTCCCCGATTCAGGAAACGGGGATGCGTGGGGTAAAATGATAGCAGGGCGTCAGTTACAGTCTTCAATTAAAAAATTAAAAAAAAATTAAAAAATAAAAACCCTAACCCCCAACGGTCTGAATGTTGATTTGGACATGGCTGCGTTCGTGTGAAAGTGAATGGGAAAGAATCATTACACATATTCCCATTTTTTCTTTCATCATCCACTTTCTTTGTTCATTTGCCCCCCCCCCCCCCCCCCTCCAAGGTCCTCTTCCCCCCCCCCCCTTTCCCCCCCCCCACCACCCTTCTCTTTGCTTCCCCTTTCACCCACTTAATCTATTTACTAAAATATAGGGGTTGATGGGAACAGGTTACCAGAAAAACTGTGTCTTAACCAATATAACCCTGTTTTTTGATTATAGATACACGGATTACCATCTACTGTGTATAAATTGCATCGACCACTAAATTCAGGTCCATATTCATTTTAAAGTGGAAAATATGAATTTGAGCATAAACACCATTATTTTTAGGTTCATTTATACTTATCATCGCAACAAAATTTTTAACATAATAGTTACACATATTTTAAAGATTTATTGAATAGTATGAGTTTTTTAACTTCGACGTGGAAATTTATTCTCTACCAATTTTTTCGATAATAGCAGTATGCATTTTTTAAGTTACATTGTAATGTAATAAAATTTGTAATGTAATTGAATTTTAACTTATGAAAGAAGAATGCCCTAGAATTAACTGTATTTTTAGTGATTGCTAGGATGCTTTTAAGAGTATTTTATATTTGTATTTGTTTTTACCTATATTCATTGTTGTACATCATTATCACATTTGATTAAGTCAGCAAGTCTCCATTTTTAATGTTTTTTCATAATGTTTTCTATAACACACTATAGCAGCCCTGCATATGAATTAGATACCACAACCACAATGGGGGTATATCCCTTTAAGGCAGATAACAATTAACTGACCATGTTTAACCAATATGTATGATTAATGGGGTCTATATAAGTTAAGAAGACCCCCACCATTTTACATTTTGAGCCTGAGGAAGCCGTCGAGAACGGCGAAACGCGTTGCTCTAATTCACCACATCATTTTGGACGTTGGAGGCATCCGTAGCCAGTGGAAGCAGACTGCAGTCACAGCCGCGTCAGAAGTTTCCATCACTTCTGAATCCGGATACGGAAGACAGCGCAGCTGGAAGGCGACCTGCAGCCACGCTGATCGGAGTGCCACGGGGTGCTCTAAACAATATTCTGTGAGTCTTTTTCTGTTTAAATGTTTAATAAAACGCTCATTTAATTGAAGACTGTAACTGACGCCCTGCTATCATTTTACCCCACGCATCCCCGTTTCCTGAATCGGGGAGGGGGGAGGATTGGAACGTGTGAGGGAAGGGGAACCGCCAGCAATTACTTTGCCCGCAAGCAGCTGATTATACGTTGCCACGGGAAGTACCACGGACGGGTCCATCAGACAACCCCACATTATTCTCTCCCAGGATTGAGCTTACACATGGCCGTGTAAGTAGTGTATTATTATTTTTTCTAAACCCCCCCCTTCCATCTGAACAACATTTGGGCTAAGAAGTGGATACCAGGAACAAGATACCCTTACACATATGTGCTCACACAGGGCCGTGTGAGTATTGGATTACCATATACTGTCATTTCGTCACCCCACCTTTATTAAACAGCTAGATATGCTATGAGGTCATCTGAGTAATGTTAATATAGGTCCATCTAATCCTTTGCTCCCCCTTTTTTCCTTTTCGTTCACCTGTGTGGGTATAAATGTACCTTTCTCCAACCAATTAAGTAATACTTTTGTAGCCGTGACCCCGGATTCACCCCATTGAGCGGGAGGTTGCGCTTGCAAATAGTAGTTGTAAAAGCCCGCGAAGGAGGAGAGTGCATTTGGCGGGAGAGAGCCTGTCCATTGACCCAGCAGCCCTGCGGGGAGGGTCAGGTGAGAGAGGCTAGCCAATGGGCAGAGGAGGTGCCAGAGATATAGGCAGTGGTTGCGCGCATGTGGAGCCAGAGCTGATTGGAGAGGAGAGGAGACGGAGAGTCTGTGAGGGGAGGTTGAACCGCCCCGGCGCAGGCCAGGTGCCCCAGGCCCAGCTAGCCCTGAGTCACCTTGAGACAAGCTGAGCTAGGGATCGCCTTAGTAAGGTTCCTGTTCCCCTAGTACTGTAAGTTTTGACCGGGACTATATCGTCGAGAGGGAGGTCTGGGCTCAGACCCCCCCCCCCCCCCTGGAGTTGCCGGAGTCCGGGTGGGAGCACCCCGGACCCTAGAGAGAGAGAGATAGAGCGGTGTCAACATACAGAGACTCTTTTTGAAGATCGTGGCAGTTCCGAGCACCGGAGTGCTCGGCAGGTATTTCATCAAGTGCACCAACTGTATCATTCATTCACCCGAGACATAGTGGCTGCGCAGTCACCCATACACACACCTAGGGCCTGCTGTGAGCGGGAGGACTAATCCGTAAGGATCGGACACGTTGTGGGCTCACCCGGTGGCAGGTGTGGGGGATTATTGTTGGCGTCCGCCGTGGCGCAGGTTGTGGGGCGTCCGCCGTGGCGCTAGGAAATGTGGACGTCCGCCGTGGCGTGTTATATACTGTGTATCCGTATATAGGAATGTTATGGCATATAATGTACTGTGAGTTTGGTCTGCAAGTAAAAGAGATTGGTTTTAGAGCTCGGCTGTGTAAGTGTAATTCTTGCATATACGTCCTGCGAAGACCCACTCCCCCTTTGGCGGGAGCTGTCGCAGGTGGAGGCGCTGCACCGTTATAAATATTGCGCGCACCCCAGGCCCTCCGTGGCAGAGACTTAGGCCCTGTGAGCCAGCAGGTAATACAGCACATAGTAACAGCTTGCAAGTGATAGGAAGCAGGGTTACACTTTCTTCTCACTCATGTCTGGCATAGGATTAGCAGACATATTTTTAAGCATACATTTCAGAGATACATTGAGAAACACATTTTCATTATCATGCATATATTTCTGAGACATTCCCATGCCCCAACGGGGGGGTGATAGACTGAACACGCTCAACAGACGAGAGATGTTCTGGATATTCAGTATGAATACGCTTATTCCATCTGGAATAAACCAAGATTGGGAATTGGTTCATTTTCTTTAGATATTAATATTATTATTATATATTATTTATTAGTATTATGACTTATCTAATTAAACTTTATATTTCTTTTGTTAGGATTTTTTAGGTGTTTATATATTTTTGTATACTTGATTCTGCTATGACATATAGGGATGGATTTAATTACTTGATGATTTATTATGATCACTTTATACAGATATTTAGCAATATGTAGTATATATATTAAGGTTATTGTTTAAATATAGGTTTAGATCTATTTATTAACATTTGGATTAAATAATTTTGCTTAGGTCAATCATATATATGTACATGAGTACAGTTGTTCTTACTAAGGGCATACTGGTATCTCTCTAGATCTATTCCAATTCATGTCATTATATTATTTATCTATTGTTCACCATTAGGGGTTAATATAAGTGTGTTTTTTATATACTATTATATCATTACTGTTTTGTTTATTTCATTATTTAGTTTAATCATGTACAGTGTTAGATCTGTTTTTAATTCTTTTTCTTTCTTTTTTCATGTCTTTGGTCAAATAATTTTTTCAATACATTGTTTTGTCTTGATTTATTAGGTTGATAAAGTTTTCGCTGCTTTGAAGTCACCATTCTGCAGAGCGTACCTTTCTGTCCATTCAGGGCCTCCGTAGTTTTCTAGTTCCGATCGCCATCTTGGATTTAGATAGGAGACCGAGTGGGGAGGAGAGATGCTCTGCAGATGGAGTCTCAGTTAAGTGGCGATTTAGGATGCTTGTTTTTAATTAGTATGGTCTTGCAGGAGCTGGGTGGGCTGTCCATACTTCAACGGGCACCCGTAATTACACCCGACCATGTGATCGGGCGGGCCCGTTTTGGCGCGAACAGACTGCGCAGCTCAGGCATATATAAATGAGATATTGTACACACACAGGTTACTCTTTGATAAAGCGCTTATACAGCGCGAAACGCGTCAGAGTTACCCTCTGTTTTTGTAGCCCGGTCTACCAATGCCATAAATTAAAGCATTTTTTACATTTTCAAGCAGCCTCCAGCCCTTTCATTTTTTCTGCAGTGCTCCACCATTTTCTTCTCTACTTTGATTCATCATATTGGAAGGAGGCACGCCACACCAGTCCAGGAAGGTTTCGTGAGTTACTTGTTTCTGCAATGGCAGTATCATTATTCATGTTTCTATCATGTATTATGCCTATGGGTTGAGGGGTGCCGTCCCATAAGTGGGTGTGGGGTGTGCTCTCTTCATTGAGGGTACATTTCACACACCTGCTGTGGTGCTTGCATACCACTCTATTACCCTATCATATGGCAATCAAGTGAGCAATCAGTGCCTTATATACTGCTAAAGAAGCTAATACTTGCCTGGACACCCATGCTATATTGCAACAATACTACAGAGACATTTGTAGCACCTACAGGGATTCATTTCCCATACCTACTATTTCTGAGACACATTTGCTTCAGCAGGCCCACATTTACCCAGACTGTCCAGCTCACCAATGTCCTAGTTCCCATGGGTGCAGTTACCTCCAGCTCCGGAGTAACCAAAGAGTCCTGGCACACAGTCCCAGCAGCCTTAGCAAGCAATAACTGTCCCGCTCTCATACTCACTTGCGATCTGTCCTCTGGGATTGCCGACACCAACGCAGCTTCAACAGTGCCAGGCTCACGGGCTCTTTAACAGTGTTAGGCACAGGAGCCTCTTGGAGTGTTCTGCACTGCAGCAAAAATGTATTAGTATCAGCGCCGTTGACCACCAAAAATGGGATCCTCACTGGAACAAAGACAGGCAATGCCTCGGACAGCACCATCACCACAGGTAGACAGCAGTAGAAGAACAGAGTTCATCAATAGTGCTCTAAATGACTATGGATAATGAAAATAACAATGTCAATACAGGTATTCTTGATAGAAGATGTCTTGATGCAGGCTATTAATATACAGGTGAGTATTGGGTATGTAGGTGAGCGCTGTGTAGAGGACATATATATTGAAGTCCTAGAGGTGTTGTGAATGAAGAGTGTTAAGCTCCATCACATCACTCCTAATGAGGACAATGTCACACACGCTTGAACCACCCTAGTGTATACCTCCAAAAATAGAATAAAGGATAAACTCACATGAAAAAAGCCTGGTTTCTTCTTGTTGGTGGCGTGCATCCGGAAAAGTGGTAGATAGGTGGGTATTCTGCTGGAGGCAGTGTGTCAGAGCACAGCCATAAATGATCAGGAAAGCAGCTTGTGGTTAAAAGATATTCTTTATTCGGACATCATGGTGCAGTCAGGAAAATGGAGGGAGCTCTTACGCGTTTCACGCCTCGTTGGCGCTTCGTCAGAGAGTGAAAAAGTAATGCTGGGACCCCCTTGATATAGTGCCTCTCATTGCGTTTCAAATTGCTCACAGCCGCGGCTCGATTGGCCGGAAGTGACGACACCGGAAGTCAGGAACCGGATGTGACGCGACGGGCTCCATGCATGGATGGTTTGTTTACAAGCTGAGCTTGTAGTCATGGAGATCGCAGCGTCATCACTCCGTAGCAATGGGGAAATCTTAATTACAAACGGGACCCAGCATTATCACCCCACCATACAAAAAACATACATAATCAAAGGTGGTGGTTAAAAACAACATCTAAAGCATATAAACTATGCATAAACTGAAGGACTCTTTGTAAACAATTTGATATTATCCATAATGTATGGTTGCAATCATATTTGTAAACGTTTTTGAGTGTCTGGTGACATATGTAAATAGTTTATAATGATAAACTTTAAATCATTGATCCGGGTTGTATAGTCTATATTGCGATCATACATGATGGATTAATATATCAGTAAAAATCTATTGTGCCAATTCTTTGCATGAAAGTATACATTTGGAACAGTTGCACAGATTTACTCGAGGTGATTTATGAAAGACTGATGACTATATCTAAGCAATGGGTGAAGCATATGTTATACATCTCGTTATAATTATATTCTATTATTTTTAAGGAAATAAAGGCAATATGAGAAGAGCAATGAGCTTTCATTAACTATCTGACATAGTGAGCAATTTGAAACGCAATGAGAGGCACTATATCAAGGGGGTCCCAGCATTACTTTTTCACTCTCTGACGAAGCGCCAACGAGGCGTGAAACGCGTAAGAGCTCCCTCCATTTTCCTGACTGCACCATGATGTCCGAATAAAGAATATCTTTTAACCACAAGCTGCTTTCCTGATCATTTATGGCTGTGCTCTGACACACTGCCTCCAGCAGAATACCCACCTATCACCACAGGTAGACTGCCCTCTGGGACGTTCGACTCTGGAACAGCAGCAGCAGCATCCTCCACAAGGGAAAGAACAGGAACGGCAGGAACCTTGATCAGATAAAGTGGACACAGCGGCACCGCGTCCTCCTCTGCACGGCACTCTGGGACGCACGAATCCGGCACAGCAACCAACTCTTTACTGGGGGACTCAGAAAGGTTAGGTACCTTGTCCTCCCCCAGGTTCTGTAGGGGCATAGTCACTGGTAGTAGCAGGGCATTTTCCCCGCCGTTACAGACGGGTGAACTTTTCTCCGCAGACTCAAGATCAGCATCTTTGCTCCAGGGAAATAGAGGCCAATCTCTATCGAATAGATCAAAATCCTCAAACAGGAAGATGTCCATCTTTACAGTCTTTTTCTTTCTCAGCCCCATTTTGGCAGTTCCAAATGTAATGCACTCTCTCTCTCACAGAACAATTTCTTCCCACTGGGAACTCCAAATATAATTGTACTGCTTGCAAGAATTAAAGTCCATTCCCATTAGCCCAATTCACTGCAGCTCCAAATGTAAAGGGGTGTTTGCAACAGTTAGAGTCCAATTCACTGGCAGCTCCAATGTAAATCTCAGCAGATAATTGTAAGCATGGCAAAACAATTATTGGGGTCCCAAAAGTTTCAAACATGGACCCACACAGTTCTTCACTCCTCTGGCCAGTGCATAAAAGGTAATCCACTCCTCAAGCCCCACGTTGGCAGCGTCAAATGTAACACCCCTACCCCCAGCCGGCTGCAGACGATAGGGTGTACATGCAATCAGTCTCTCTCTTGCACTGCAAACAGGATTTATACCTGCATCAGCGTAGTGTCGCTCAGTCAGTTTTACCTTTGGTCCTGCAGTTCCTCCCAGGACCTAACTTAACCCTGGATAAGAGTGGCGTGGGCTCAGCCCCAGGTCCCTACTTAAACCTGGCTATAGCCCTGCTCCCTGCAGCATGGGAACCTCTGTTGCACCGGGCACCAAGCACAGTCTGCCCCAGCACATTGTCTCTCTCTCTAGGGTGGGTCCCCACCTCTTACACCCAGGGGGTTTCAAGCTTTCCCCTTCCCTGTCTCTGGGCAAAACATGCTGTAGTAATCTGTCACCCCACCAGTCACATGCCTACTAGAACTTTCCTAGCTCTGAGTCATGCCTCATGTGCCTGGGGTCTGCAACATTGTAGCCTATCTCTGGGACTGCTCACATACAGGACCATGTGTAATGGGTTTAACCCCTACACTGCCAGAGTGCTGCCCTAACCTGCATGCTAAAAGGGCCTGGTTTTAGCAGGGGGCTACATATACATTTACCAGTCCACATTTGTTAACTTTGTTTGAGGAGTTATTTCTACACTTTTGTCTATTCATTCATTTTTTGCTACTTACCCTGGCATTATTTCAACCAGTACTAGTAAGAAGCTCAGTTGGTAGTTTTATTTATTTATTTATTTATAAAAATGTTTTACCAGGAAGTAATACATTGAGAGATACCTCTCGTTTTCAAGTATGTCCTGGGCACAGAGTTATAAAAAATACATGGTTACGATAAAAGAACAGGGATATACAGGTAATTCATAGACATTTCATGGACAGATAAAGTTGGAAAATTGGGTACAGGGGATAAAGGGCTTATGTGTTTCAGATAGAAATAGAGCAGCTTCAACATCACTTTAACATCAACTAACATCAGCGAACGGCAGCAAATGGCTCACGCCCTTTGGCTGCCCCTCGGCTGCGCCAAAGGCTGTGCGCCTTTGGAGCAACGCAGATGTACGCTGGGTGGGTGAGGTTGAATCTGGTGCGTCTGTGAACAAAAAGATCTTTTCTTTGTCCCCTTGTCTCATTAACATTCCAGTGGTGGGGTTGCCGATTCAACAAAGAACAAGCACATGTTAACCCTTAGCACGCTGGTCCTGTGCAGAGGGGAGCAGTTCTTGGGGGACCCTCATCAGGCTGTGCGCCTTTGGAGCAACGCAGATGTACGCTGGGTGGGTGACGTTGAATCTGGTGCGTCTGTGAACAAAAAGATCTTTTCTTTGTCCCCTTGTCTCATTAACATTCCAGTGGTGGGGTTGCCGATTCAACAAAGAACAAGCACGTGTTAACCCTTAGCACGCTGGTCCTGTGCAGAGGGGAGCAGTTCTTGGGGGGCCCTCATCAGGCTGTGCGCCTTTGGAGCAACGCAGATGTACGCTGGGTGGGTGAGGTTGAATCTGGGTGGGTGAGGTAGTTACGCCTATACTCTGTATATATTTTTTATATGTTTTATGCAACCCCTCGATTTAATAAAGTTATTTAGTTTTTCCTATTTGGTGGTGTTCAACAAAGTGGATTTATTCCCAGAGAGTACCCTAGTATTCTCTATTTTTGTTTCTGCCAATTACAGGTTTCACAATAGATTGTTACATTTAAGAATGATGTGATAATCTAATAAATATTCTTTGGAATTGGTGACGGCATGATGACCTCATCATGTGCATACAGTAGTTGAAAAATGGTGTTTAGCAAAGATAAGTACTGTATGTTATCTGATAAAGGATGGCCACTAGGAGGATGGAAATATCTCATTTATAAAACTAGGTATAATTCAGGAGTGGGAGCAGCTGGATTACTGTGTTATCAATTTTGCAATCAGACAGTGGCATTCTCGTCTTCAGGGTGTGTGTGTTTTAGCAGAATGAGGACATTTTGAACACACTATTTGATCCATACTTTGAACTCAAACTTTATAATAGTCTTAGTGTTTCAGATTAGATTACAACAGTTTAATACATTTATGAGCTATGAAGGAAAACTCCTATTTCTCGTTTAATGAAAATGAGCCTACCGCAGTGTATCTAGTACTTGTTGACATAATACAGTGACATCAATTTAGTTAAAATCAGTTGATTGTTTACATTGTGCTTCTTATATAGTGTGAATCTACATAAACAGACCTACAATTGTGCAACTTTTCATGGGGATTGAGCAAGAAATACTGTATATCAAATGTGATGAAAAACGAAAGGGTCCTTTTTTTTTAACCTGAATACAGTGTACTGTACAGTATATCATGGAAATCATGTAGAAAAACAATTTGGCCATACGACCTTCGAACATAAGAAGAAAACAATATAAAATACAAATATAATATTTTTTTATTTACCCCTTGCTAAAATTGTGATCTTAATTATATAACAAAAACATACGTTGTTTTTGACCAGGAACAGGTTATAGTGAATTTGGTATTTAATTGATCAATACATACAATATTACTACATTACTAAACTCAATAGTTTAGTAAACTAAGCTGTTACGGGTGTGAGCCTAAAGGCAGGAAGTGCAAACGTTGAGACAGTGAGTGGATACAGCTGTAGGAAATGTTTAAAGTAACCCGTCTTCCCAAATCAGTCGATGTAGTAAGGGGCAATGGTACCCGAGAATGAGACATTTGAGTCATTTTTAACAAGGAAGTTTGGAAACAAACTCTCTGTTCCAATTTTGCACTGTGTGCACCAGTTTGTCATCTCAGAATAGTTAATAGGAAGATTTACATGACACACCTACGGAATGGGATAGAACAAATTAATGTACCTCTTTGTGTCCTTGTTTTTCTCTTATCTGAGGTGGATTAAACCTCTCTTGTTAACATTCAGATTAACAAATTACAGTACTTACACAAAGAAAAATTTATGATGTGCAGCAAAGCACACTTTTAATTTTCATCGATGCAGTGCACACTGTAGCTCAAATTAAGATTTCCAAAAAGCCTCCCTAAAGTTGGCATTGGAGGAACCAAAGAAAGAACCAAAGTGTCATCATAGGTAAAGGTATTAGCATTGGATCCAGTGTCTTTAGGGAAATTAGTACATACACGCATGATTATAGAATGACTGCTTAGTGTTAAAGTAATGTGACTATCCTATAACTACTGTACCTAATGTACTGTTCTTACACACAATAAATATTTTTTTCCACCAATCGCATTATCTCTTTCAGTATGTGCTTAGTTTTATTGATCCAAACAAATCAGGGCTCAAGTTACTGTACAGTAGATCTTTTCTTTGAATTTTTGACGATTATAAAGCTAGGAAACTATACACTGCTCATCTTGAATTTACTGACAATTGGGGTGATGTAACAAGGCATTTTGGGAGCAAATGTGTAGCTAATAGTATCAAGTCCATAGTGTCTATTAACATCAATGCATTAAGCCACTTTGCAGTTTTGCTCTGTGTGCAAATGCCTATGATTTGAAGCAGTGTCTACGGGATGAGTTAGGGAAGAATGAATTGATGCACATATTATAACATTCAGGGCATGCTAGTTTGGGGCAGATGATACATTCAATTTTAAATCTAATGTTACAGTGAAATCATACACCATCAATACTCATATCACCTGTAGGTCAGAGTTTATAGTATACAAGCATACATTTTTGTGTTTTATGTTTCTAAGATCGCGGGAGAATAGGAGAAGTGGAGGGCCCTTACAACACTTTCGGTGAGAGTCTTTGGGGATAGCGCGCACTGAATCCTTTATCAAAAACCTAAATACACCCTATGGTAATAAGTAATACTACAATAAAATTTTATACCAATAAATGGATTTATTATACGACAATTCAGCTTATTGATCATTGATGTATGTATGAAATAGTATTAATTAGTTTACATCCACCTTTTGTTTAAAAAAAATTGTCCCCCAGTTTTCAATATTTTATACTAATTTTTATATATTTATATATACTTTTATATGGAGTAAAAATACCATCATGCATTTGCATGTATTTTAAAAAGTTTAGAATTACTACGAGTGCATATACATAAAAAGAATGTCATAATTGCTTTTCGTAATATTTGATCAAATTTAGTATGTTTCCTTATCCCTAATTGCATTTTAAAGCATATATAGAATTTTGATAATGTGTCCATGTGCAATAAGGATTTTATATTGTTGATTCCTGTCTAAAAACATGTGTTGTCTTGATTGATGCCAAGATATATACTGAGTCTTGAGAAGGGGGGGGCACACTCCTGACGGAGCTCTTTGATAGCGAAACATGTAGAGTGTTAGTCCCTGAGACACTCTGATTCTCCAGACACGTTATTCAGCCAGTGAAACCGCAACCGGATGTGACATGGACAGACCAGAAGTGACGTATCGGGGCACAGTGAAGCCTGCAATACAGATCAATCGTGTGCAAACACCCCAAGAGAAGCTGTGAGGGCACGAGGAGACGCCAGCACCTGGGGGAAGCACACAGTGCAGCAGGGAGCCTGTTCTAGCACTACCACAGAGACAAGACGAAGCGTTGGCAGTGAGACTATCACGCAGTCAATTGTTTTACACACAATAGTGTTACATGCTGTTTTATGCTGCACACAATGTGAGTGCGGTTTTTAGTTTTTAAACATATAAAGTTTAAAAAAAAATCCATAACACACTGAGGTTCCAACTTCCAAACCCCCCCAAAAACAAGCTTGCTTGAAGTTGTGGCGCGCATTTGATTACCTGCCACATCATGAGTAGGAATATCATAAGAGCCAAGACATAATACAAAGCCATCTTGTACTTTCATCTGCACTTAGTTGTGTTTTCTTGTATTTCTTCCATGCCCCCCTGATTTTTGAAGACATATTATATTAGGAAATTCTGCATCTTTACCCATCATTCTATTTATCTTTAATCTAATAAAATCGGAGTGCAGTAAGTGACAAGCTCAAATAAATTACGTATTAAACAAATATACTACAGGACCTAATAATACAATATCCTAGATAATATAAATTGTGATATATACAGATACAACAAAAATATTTTCCTTTCTCTTACATGTAGCACTGCCCCCCCCCCCCCCCTGGTGGGAGATGCACAGCCTATGCTACCTAGTGTAAGGTGCAATACCTGTTAGAGTCAGGAGAGCTGAGTTGGATCTGCAATATAATGGAGATTTGAACCGGCTTAGGTTCGTTCTCTTGGTGTTCAGCTCCTCCAGCCATAGTGGGTTCCAGGGTGTCTAGAAGTCACAACTGCATTCTCTCCCTCCTGCCCAAGGACTGATACTTAGACAGGAGTGTCATAACAAGTGTCTTTATTGCATGGCAGGCATCCACTGCAGATCTCCATACAGCGATGCAGTCTCAGAGATCCCAGACCTCTGGATGGTGATGGCCCCTGATCTTACAGGGCCTCTGTGGCTGAATCTGATGTTCCCTCAGTCCAAAGACTGAGGGTGAGCACGCTCATCCTGCCATAGGAGAGACTGACAGCTCTCTGCCTCATAGCTCTTCCAGAGCAGGAACAGGACTTCCTCTCTCTTCCAGAGCAGGAGCAGGACAGATTGTTTTGTCTCTGCCTCTCATTAGGAAAAACAGGAGGGGCGGGCGCATGGTCTATACCTATCCCTGATAGGCTTACACAGACCATGAGTCACAACCTTACTCCTGTCCATCAGAGAGGAGCAAAAGGGGGGTCAAAAGCCCACAGATTTGACCTGTTAAAGCCTGCAGCTAGCAGGGACTTACATAACAGGGGGAAAGACAGGTATAAAGAGACATACCCTGTTACATATGTACCACATGTAGCCCCCCCCCCCCCTCTGGGAGATCCACTGTTTACTACCATGTGGTGTTGAGGCATACCTGTAGGTTCAGGAGAGCTGGGCTGATCTGCTGTGTTATGGAGACCAGGACAGGCTTTTGATTTCATCTTTAGTTCCTCTCACTGGTGCATGCGCCTCCAGCAGTAGTGGGCTCCAAGGAGTTTGGAGGTCAGCCCCCACTACTGCACTCTTTCTCCCCGTGCCCAAGGACTGATACTCAGGCAGGAGTATATTAGAACAAGGTGATCTTTATTTGGCAGTCACTGCAGGATGGTCTTACAGCGATTCAAGGGTTCAGAGGATTCCAGGCTTCTGGATAGTATGGGGCCTTAGGCTGAATCTGATGTTCCCCCAGATCAGAGTCTGGGGTGAGCACACTCATCCTGCCATAGGAGAGACTCACATCTCTCTGCTTCTTATCTCTTCAAGAGCTCAAGCAGGACTGAATACGTTTTGGCTCTACCTCTTCCTCAGGAAGCAGGGGTGGGCTCATGGTCTGTACCTATCCCTGATAGGCTTACACAGGCCATGAGTCATCACCACACTCCTGTCCATCAAAGAGGAGCATGAGGGGGGTCAAAATCCCACAGATTTAACCTGTTACTGCCTGCAGCTAACAGGACGTACATAACAGGGATAACAGGGGGAAAGAAGGGTATAATGGGACATACCCTGTTACACATACATAAATTGTTTTGCACTATTTTTGCTTCATCTTTTTCTAATTAAAATAGATTTATTTACCTACTATAATCTTCTAAATATGTGAGTAGGAGACCTAATTTTTTTTCACACCACTGTTACTACTTTTGTCACAGTTTGTGATCTTTTGCAACTATTTTTGTGTTTTTATTATATACCCCCTGGTGGTCTTGTGCTTTGATATCGTTGTATCTAATAATATCTACCAAGTCTAAGATGGCATAGACTTCCCTGCCTAACAATCTCAGTTAAATGTGGATGTGACGGTAAGGGGGTAACAAGGCTATACAATTAAGGTCAAGTCCACCTTTTTACCCAGGTATCCAGGAGGAGGAGGAGCCTATTCTTCATGTAGATGTTACACATTTTTATGTAGCCCAATAAAGATTATTTTATTTTAACTATTTTTGGCCGGTGAGTTCCGCTTTTTTCCGTGGTTTTTGACGTCACACCGATCCCTTCTTTCTCTACTATCAAAATACAATAGTTTGTTAAGGAAAGGGTTACAGAGTAAATAAAGTTAGAATGAAGTAGCATAAAAATAGACAAGCACTATTCCCGTCTTCATTATTTTTTCCATGTATTTTGTACGTCACGTTTATTTTACATTTCATATTTATTAGCATCTCATATAAAACTACAGTACTCTAGCAGAATAAAAAGCATTTCATATGATACTATGAAAATAAACTATTTCTGCCTGAGTATCTCTGAAGTTCTAATATATTCCAATATATCATTGTTGTGTGTTCCATAAAACTGAAGTTCCAGACAAATGATTCCACACAAGGTTTTAGGTGAAATTTATTCCAACAAATCTGATGAATTAATGTAAGCCTTCAAACAACCTTGCTCTGCTATTTGTGTCACATGAAAACCATTTAATAAAAGATCACAAATGCTGTGTGTCAGAAAATTGGAGTATGTTTTAATATCAGGTTATCATGAATCAAAGTGAAAAGTCATTTCATCAAATCAACGCTACATAATTCATCAAGACATGCTAAATTCAATATTCACATCTATTATGAAATGTACTCTGAAATTCACATTCTATGGTAAACAAACTTGTCACCGTGCATAACAGCTAAAGTATTGTGTTGGTTACTACAATGAAGCTTCGTCCTGAAGGCCAATGATTCTAAAATCTGTAAAAGCTCAACTCCTTTAAAAAAAAAAAACCCAATGAAATGCAGTTGCAGTGGAATAAATTATGTGTATAAGTATCAAACGGCATTTTCCAAATTCTCACAGTAGCAAAGAATTAAGCACAAAAGACACATTAAGCACAGCAGATGCTAATGCCAATTATTGACTATGGAGACATAGTATATGGCTCAGCACCTCAAACCCACCTAGGCAAACTTGACACCCTCTACAATTCAATTTGTCGTTTTGTTCTCCAATGCAACTACAACACACATCACTGCGATATGCTCAAAGAACTAGATTGGTCATCACTCGAGTCTAGGCGCAAAGTTCACCTTTCCTGTCTTGCCTTTAAATTCTTCATGGGCAAGCTACCCAGCTACCTGAACAAGCTCCTCACCCCTACCACTTGCAGCACTTATCATCTGACATCAGACTCCAAAAGACTGTTCATGGTCCCAAGGCTCAACAAAGTATCCGGACGTTCCTCCTTCTCCTACCATGCACCCCAAAACTGGAACAACCTACCAGAGACTCTCACATCCACCACCAGTTTAAATTCTTTCAAATCTAAGGCTGTCTCACACTTTAATCTGGTCTGTAACTGTTTCATACGCCCATAATATATATTTTCTTTAACTATGCATGCAATGTCTTGTAAATAATGTATACCCTGTTCATTTATGTAACTGTATTTGTAACCATGTATTATTTGTTTTACTCTGGGCCCAGGACATACTTGAAAATGAGAGGTAACTCTCAATGTATTACTTCCTGGTAAAATATTTTATAAATAAATAAATAAATAAGACCCAGATCCACAAAGCTCCGGGGTCTTCAAAACTCCCTAACGCAGTGCTAAATGTTGTTTTCAACGGGCCCTTGCACCAGTATAATGGACGTTAGTGCTAATTATATGCAAAAGAGGGGTTCCAACAGAGCTCTATTATGTATATTATACATACAGCTCAACCCCGTTATAACGTGATCTGTTACAACGCGAATCCGCTTATAACGCGATATATGTAGCCAAGTATTCCCCCGGTTCCCAAGGCACCCAGTTTCACCCTTTTACCTCCGCTGCTGCGGGGAATGATGTGAGGGGAAGTGCAGAAGACGATGGGTTCACCGGCGGCTCACTTTGCAGGGCGCCGCCATTGCTGGTTGTGCGCGCATCTCTGGAAGGTCGCGCATGCGCAGGAGACTCGTGGCAGCCAATAGGAGTCGCGCATGTTCAGCACTCCCTGCGCACGCGGCCCCAATGCAACATAGACTCGGCAAGGACTACAACTCCCATGCTGCACAGGGAGAGGGCACCATGTGATCATTGAGAGCCAATAAACTGCAAGACTCCCTGGGGGGAGTGATAGTCTTTCACGCGCTGAGAGACAGGAAGAGGCAGTGAAGACCGGGACCTGAATGGTGCAGGTAGTTTCCACAGAGCTGTGCTCCAGGGACTTAGCCAGAAGTTACCACCAATGGCCCAGTTAGTCCCCTGAGACACAGTAGAGACATCTATTGCAATATCTATAGGGAAAGCCGTATGGTAGGGACCTTTCCACCATTAGCATTTGTGTGAGAGGTGCTGCAGGACATTGCCTGAAGGAAAGTGCAGCTTGTTATCTGAAAGCAGATCAGGACTCCATATTAAAGACGGCTTAAAGGGATCATCCGGCTGGAGGACCTTCAGAGAAGTCAGCCCGCGGAGACATCCAAGAGAGGAGCAACATTCCGCGCCGCTGAACCACGTCACAGAGTTACAGATTGCTACGGGTTATCTTGGTCTGGACCATGACCAGGAAGGTATTAATAAGTGCACCACCGGGCCCCAACACAGGGAAGCGCGCTATCCCCCACACATACACTCTTGCTTGTGGACACTCAGGGGTTAAGTGCCCAGGCAAGACAGTACTTGAAAGGAGGGGATTTCCATCTGGGGGGTATTATTGTGGGGTTGTACATTGAGTTACATGCTGTGAATGTGTTATGGTATATGCAAACATACGTGACTAGTAAATACTGTTCATATACAATTGTGTGCATTTACTTTGTATGTTGGTTCCGGTGAGGGAATACTCCCACCACGCTGGGATCACTTATCGGTGGAGGCGCTGCACCGTGCATAAGTGTATCCCAGGCTACCAGTGGCAGAGGCTCAGGCCTCCTGTTAGCCATACAGGTAAAAGTAGCATGCGTAGTTTCAGTACCCAGGGGGTACAAGGGCTACACATATATATAACAGTGGTCGACAAACCCAGTCGCCCCTCTTTGCGATTGGCCCAAGCAGCGCACGTGCTGCTGTTTAATTTCCCCCGCTCGCGCTGAAGGAGGAAAAAAAAAGCCGGAGGCGCATTCATGTTGCTGCGGGAGATTACCCCACCTCCGGCTCTCTGACCAGTGTTTTCCCTCCTCCACCATCGCTCCCGTCAGTCATAGCAGCCAGAGCACGCCTCCGCTCGGGTGCTTGTTGCACGCATCCCTCTCGGAGCTCCCCTTTGATTGGCTGGCGGCGCCTGCGGTGTCCTGAGGGGTTGAGCAGCGCTGTCACTATTGTTGATAGCGCAGCACTCGGGGGGTTGTGCTGCTGCCGAGGAGGAGGACAAGGGGAGAGAGGAGAGCCCCGGGCAGGTAATTACAGTGGGGCCCCCGGGGAGATCAAACCCTCAGTTCCTGTCTCATGTGTGACATCCCTTGTCTCCTGTGTGTGTGTGTGTGTGTGTGTGTGTGTCTGTGAGTGTGTGTCTGTGAGTGTGTGTGTGTCTGTGAGTGTGTGTCTGTGAGTGTGTGTGTGTGTGTGTGTGTCTGTAAGTGTGTCTGTGTCTGTGAGTGTGTGTGTCTGTGTGTGTTTCTGTGAGTGAGTGAGTGAGTGTGTGTGTGTGTGTGTGTGTGTGTGTGTGTGTGTGTGTGTGTGTGTGTGTGTGTGTGTGTGTGTGTGTGTGTGTGTGTGTGTGTGTGTGTGTGTGTGTGTCTGTGAGTGTATTTGAGTGTGTGTGTGTGTGTGTGTGTGTGTGTGTGTGTGTGTGTGTGTGTGTGTGTGTGTGTGTGTGTGTGTGTGTGTGTGTGTGTGTGTGTTTCTGTGAGTGAGTGTGTGTGTCTGTGTGTGTCTGTGTGTGTCTGTGTGTGTCTGTGAGTGTATTTGAGTGTGTGTCTGTGTGTGTCTTTGAGTGTGTGTCTGTGAGTGTGTCTGTGAGTGTGTGTGTGTGAGTGTGTGTGTGTGTGTGTGTGTGTGTCTGTGAGTGTGTGTGTGTGCCTGTGAGTGTGTGTGTGCCTGTGAGTGTGTGTGTGCCTGTGTGTGTGCCTGTGTCTCTGTGAGTGTCTGAGTGTGTCTGTGTGTGTCTTTGTGTGTGTGTCTGTGAGTGTGTGTCTGTGCGTGTGTGTGTGTCTGTGCGCGTGTGTGTGTGTGTGTGTCTGAGTGTGTGTCTGTGTGTGTGTGTCTGTTTGTGTGTATGAGTGAATACAGACACCCAGTCAGTCAGTCACAATCACCCACCCAAGTGACAGTCACCCACCCCCTGTCTCTCTCTCTCTGTCACACTCTCCCCCTCCCTCTCTCTCTGTCACACTCTCCCCCTCCCTCTCTCTCTGTCACACTCTCCCCCTCCCTCTCTCTCTGTCACACTCTCCCCCTCCTCTCTCTCTGTCACACTCTCCCCCTCCCTCTCTCTCTGTCACACTCTCCCCCTCCCTCTCTCTCTGTCACACTCTCCCCCCTCCCTCTCTCTCTCTCTCTCTCTCTCTCTCTCTCTCTCTCTCTCTCTCTCTCTCTCTCTCTCTCTCTCTCTCTCTCTCTCTCTCTCTCTCTCTCTCTCTCTCTCTCTCTCTCTCTCTCTCTCTCTCTCTCTCTCTCTCTCTCCTCTCTCTCTCTCTCTCTCTCTCTCTCTCTCTCTCTCTCTCCTCTCTCTCTCTCTCTCTCTCCTCTCTCTCTCTCTCTCTCTCTTTTATATACACACACACAATTATGAAACAAGGACTAATTGTAGTAAAGTATAAATATAATACAATCAATAAACTGTTATGTCAAAAACAAATGTTGTTATTAGTTCTTACTAGGAATTTATTAAATTTCCTTTTTAAAAAGCGGGGTTGGAGGCGGGGATGAGGGCAGGCCTGGGGGCAGGCCTGGGGGCAGGGATGGGCGGGGCTAGGGTGGGGTTATGGGCGGGGCTAGGTGGCGATTAGATTTTTTGGTTCGGTGAGTAGATTTTTGGGTGATTTGTCAAGCACTGACTATATTAGTTGAGTGCATAATAAATGAGTACATCCTTATTAGGACTAACAACTGAAATTACAGGGCAAGCTTTCGAAAGTTCTACTCTCTTCCTCAGGTCAAGCAATACCGATTTACAAAAGATTCCATGAGTTTAACACAGATGTAAAAACCCAAGATAACAATCAAGGCAAATGAGGTAGAGAAGGAATGGCAGAGGAAATAGTAAATAAAAAGACTAGGCAATAAACGGATGAAAGTTATAGTAAGAAATAGGACCAGGCATCCATCAGCAGTGTGAAGGGGGTGGTAGTGTAGGGTGACGAGAGGGGGGGGGGGGACGAGGAGAAGCAGATAAATGGTAACATTAAAAGAGAGGCAAGGAGAAACATTACAAACATTGCACCAAAAATTGTTCTGCTGACATATACAGGAGAAGTTGTACCTATGTAAGGCATCACTAATGTTAAAGTGGCGCGTAATGGGCAGACTGATAAATTGCCACTGTTTGTGGTAAACGGAAAGTATACAGTTCCATTGGGTCGCTCATGGCTTGGGAAGATCCAGCCGAATTGGTTAGAATATACAGTATATAATGGTAAAAAGAGAAACAGGTCTGACAACTGTATTGAAGAAATATGCTAAAGGTTTTTAAGATCATTTGGGAAGCATGAACGGAATCGCTGTTAAACTGAACATTGAAAATAGAATGTTGGAAGAAGAAAGTTTCTTTTATGGCTGGCTCGCCATTGAAAATAGAATGTTCCTGTTATTTGTATATAGATCCTTGTGTATTCTTTCAGTAGAAATAAAACATCGGACAAAGATTTCTTAGCAGTTTCTAATCTTTATTCTTAAAGACAAAAAAAGACAAATAAACTTCAGATATACTGGCAAAAATGGGCATACAAGATATGAGAACGTATGGCATACTGTATGCTGCAACTGATGGTATCGTTCATCCGTTGTGACAAAATGGTTGTAGGCAAAACCTAATCAAGAAATCTACTCGTTAGCGGCACAACTCTATATATCAGTGTTAGTGTTCAAAAATTAAAGAAAATAAAACAATAACATATTTTCCTCCTTGAAAAATACTTAGCAGAAAGTCTGGGCACAGAGTCCATATTCGTGTCTTGGACTTTGACACATTCCGTTTTGTATCCAAAATGTTCGATCAACAATTCACTTATTCTACAAGTTAACAGATTTCAAAATGTTTTTACAAATGGATCCTAATACATCAAGGTGATTCACAGAAATCTTAAAAATAGAACATTTTTCTGGGATATGTGATTCAGCAATTACATTTTTTGGAGAACCGATAATTAAACCTTTAATAACATAGTGCTAATAATAAAAAAGGAAACATTACTAAACATACAGTATACTGCGTTAATACAAATAGCAATAAATTAGAATATATCATAAAATATAACAGTTTTGTCCCAACGCCTCTTTCTTTCCTAAGTCCTAAACATACAACCCATTCCTTGAATTTGTACTGGTGGATTTGTACATACAGTATAGAGTTACTGTAATTATTTTAGACACTAATTGTTTGTTTTAATTCTGTCTCCTCTCTTTCTAATGTTACCAAAATATTCACATTGACCTTGCTTCTCAGCTCTGGTACTTCGTTCTTTGTTTACCATTCCACTTGTCTTACAGAAAAACACTACAGATGGCAAAAAAACAAAACCTTCAGAACTAGAGTGTAAGCTCCTCTTCAACAAGAAAATCTGTAATACTGTGATTGATACAAACATATTTTCTTTTTTTCTCTTTCCTCTCATGTGGCAATGATAATGTCAACCTTAAAACCAATCTGCTAAATTTCACACATACATTCCATACACTCTTACATTTCAACACAAAGATCAAAATACAAAGCAGTAATAGAATGAATAAACAGATTACAAATTATATTTTTTTCTGTGTTATTCTTAAAGCTAAACATTATCTTGAATATACAGTATTGAATAGTCCTACACTATTGACTTGTATTGACAAGTCTGTACTTTTAACCTGGGAGTGTATAATTAAGATCTAACCAGTCTTGGGCCTCGTCCAGGGTGGCGCTAAACGGGCGGGCGTGCTCGCGCTCGCCACGATGAGACACATTGCGACAATGTGTGTGGCCAGAGTGAGCGGGCAGGTGCGCCTGCTTGGCGCTTAACTGCTTGCAAATTTGAATTTGCTGCTCGCAAGAGCATCACGTGAGCGGTTCGCCCAATGAGGGCGAACCAACTCCGTGACGTCGTGGACGCGCGTGCACCTAGACAACCATGAATCGCCCGGCCGAGCAGGGCACAGCGCATGAGTGCCAGCGCACCAGTCCCCTACCTGGCCGAGCCCTTACTGTACTCATGGCCAAGGACCAACAGGCTCAAATACTCTGCTAATCTCTGATTTGTCCACGGCCCCCGCAAACAGAACATTTTGCCGTCTGGGAGGATTAAAATAGTGTTTATCATCCCAGGCCAGACAGTTTGTAATAGCTGCACAGAGGAATCCTAGAGAGAAAAAAATCTCGTTGTTTCTCCCTAGTACAGTTCTTACTGACCTGCCCCATGATGACATAGATGCCCGAATATGGGCTTCTGGGTCATGAGGGGGAAAGGTAAAGGACTATATTCGGTCATCTACTTCAAAGACAGGACACTTAAATCATTTTCCTATACAGGTTTGAAGCAGGTGGTCTCTGGAGCTTTAACCTCATTAATTACAGCTCTCGGGACCCCCTGTTTCTGGAGATTTAGACCTCCATAGGGGCTCCTGGTAGCCGCTGGGGTTTAAAGCTTCAACATCACGTGGGACAAAAGGAAGCTATCACACCCAGAGTGGCAACCGGGCAGGGATTATTTATTATGGGTGTAGCCCATAAGGTAAGAAATGGGGACTATATATCTTTTTCCTACTGGTGTAAGTCCTGCAAAGGGCAGGCCGCCAGTAGTTATCATGGGTTTCCCCCCGCTTCAAGCCCTGACTTGATTGATGGAGGTAGGCCCCTTGACTCTGTGTGGAAGGCATGAGACACAGGGGAGGGACCTGCTGACATCATTAGGGGTGGGGCTGACTCAACTTAGTCTTGCCTGTTCCTGTAAGAGACAAGCAGTTCTGTCCTGGGAGCAGAGAAGTGTTGGAGTGACTGACCTGAGAGGTCATGATTAGAGTGATACCTGTGATAGGAGGAGAAGCTAAAGACCAGCCTGTTTAGAGCTGATAGCACTATAGTGCGGTGGACCAATGCCCCTCACCCTACTCAGGGGGTGAGGGGGGGAACCTATCCACACCCAGAGTGTACACCCTAGGGGTAGGTGTCAGGGGTATTGAAGCCCCATACAGCCCATCCTGCAGGGGTACAGCCTGGAGGAGAAGGAGTGGAGGACAAGACCCTGTACACTGTACATGAACAGCTGCTGTGTATGAACTGCTGCTGTGTGCTGCTACAGAGAGAATAAAGAAACATTGCTGCTTTTATCAAAGACTTGTGTGTGAGACTGAAATCTCTCGCCCTGAGACCAGGGCTTCTCTGGGAGGATTTCACCCTACCCCTATAGGGCTCGCCAGAGATGGAGGCGCTGCATCGTCGTTGCTAAGAAGATGAAGGCATATACCCCAGAAGCCTGTCCCTGTTGTCCCCTATACCATCGCGGGAGACTCAGGCCCTCCTGTTCATCACAGGTAAGCACCACCCACATACATGTAACCAGCTCTCACTACACCCTAGGGGTCCAGTCTGCGACCGGGGGGGGGGGGGACATGGGTTACATGGGTTTTGCTTTTTATTGACCATCGGGCAGCGATTGGTCATTGGGCAGGGATTGTTTGGTGCTGCAAAGGATGAGGAGGGTGAATGCATTCATCCTGGCAAGGGTAAGTAACACATTTATTTATTTATTTAGGGTGTCCATTGATTGCCAATGTGTGTATCGATACCCTGTTGAGGGTTTAGGTAGCCACAGTGACAATCAATGGATTAAATGGCTAGTGTGATTGTTACGTGATTATTTTATTTATTTATTTTATTGCAATATCTATTTTGTAAAAGTAAGTGTATTTTAATGCTTTTGATTGGGCAAAAATGCCATTAACCAGATTTGCCTAATAGGCCTAATACCCATTACTGTGTGTGTGGGGTGGGGTAGGTGGGGGGGCAGGGGGTGGTGGTAATGAAGGGAATAACCCCTTAATTACCTTAATTACAGCTACAGCAATAAATTGTGATGTATATATATTTTGCTGCACTTTATTTAGATTTTTTTCACACTTTATTTACAAGGGCACTCCTGTTTTTTAACCAATTTTATCTGCCCTCTACCTCATATAATGTAACCCCTTAGGCACCACATACATGTCATGCATCCCATGCTATTCAAACAAAACATCAAAAGGGCGCTCCTTATGTGAAATAACTTAAAATCGTATCAGGGATAAACTGGAAAGTGAAGTGAATAAGTGAACAAATAAAATCAAATAGTGGTATACAATAAAATCATTAGTATGGTCGTAAAGGAAACTGTCCTATATAGTTTCTGAACAGTGTTTAGTAGAAAAAAGGGGAGTGCTAAATCTCACGACCAGGCGTATCAAGCAGCGGTGAGACCTGCCTCTCGCCAAGAGGACTCTTATCTGATCCTGTAAAGTACTGTGTTTATGCTCTAAAGATGGGAGAAAGTGTGAGTGTACACTATTTATTGTATCACATTTTTGGCACAGACCATATGATCTGCAGTATTGTTTTTTCTGTTTCCTCTTTTTGAAGATACAGTATGCTGTCTAGGGAAGAGGAGTTCCGTCTAAGCAACAACTGATTTCCCTTTAAGCTGCGAGAGAAGGAAATGAACCATATGGTTTATATTGTATTTTTTTTCCCTTACCTTGAATGTTAGAATTAGTTTTCTTATACATAGGTTTCTATTATATCTTCCATTTAATCGCCTCAATTGCTTTAATAGCCTTATTACACAGAGGAGATTTAGAGCTCCCCTTTTTCTACTACTCCCATGCTATTGGCTATATTATTGTTGTGTTTCCTCTTTAATCTTTCCAGTGGAAGAAATACAAAAGGCTGAGTATAAAATTGGTAGTGTAGGACCTGCTGAGATGGGTTTGCTGCGAAGTGGTTGCAGGCTTGAAATGCTTTGGCCAGAGGATTAAACTGAATGTTCCATACTTTTGAAGAACAACAATAGAAAAAGCATATAGTAATGAACTAAATAAATTGTCATATTGGATATACATTGGGGCGTCTTTGTTTATCGTCACGTACTATGCCAGCTATCCGGACATTTAGATGATATCATCTCTTGCTCATGTATCAAAACCAGTTTAATAAAGAGCTGTATCCAATGTTCTCTGTATGGGTGCTAAATTTCTTTTCATCAGGTTTCTTAAAAGCATTTATAGCTTGTTTCCATAAGGAACCCCATATCTCAGTGCACACTGAATCTTTGGGCTGGACTAGAGGAACCTTACATTCATTAGCCGTTCTCGGATGAAATCCATATCCCTGCAAAATTTAAATAGGTTTCGGATACATACGTAACCTGAAGTTTAATCATAGACTCCGTCAGGAGGGAAAACCGTCAACTGATTTAGCCCCCTTCTGGTGACTTCCATAACTTTAGCATTTCCCCCCTAGCAGGAGCTATCTATGCATCCTGGACATGGAGTCACCTCTCCGGGCTCTTTTTTGTCTTCCATGATCACGGTTAATTCCTTCCTGAATGCTGTTTTTAAGAGTATCTCTTGTCCCCGGTCTTGGTTCCTTTCCAGACAAAAACAGTCTGGGTCCGTCTGGAAGATTACTGGATCTTTGCTGTTATTTCTTTAAGTTTCTTTGGTTCTTTGATCTAGATCACTTCCCTTACAACAGTTTAAGCATGATACTCACCCCTGTGACTGGGGCACACCCTCTATCTCCTCTCTGAAAGTCAAGTAGATCATAGATTATAGCTGGCTCTGCTGTTGAAAATAGTCTGTGTGTTTTCTTGCTCGAATGTTGAAAAAAAACTTCTTTGCTGTAAGTACAATATGGCTATGTACTGGACAGGCTCACCATTGAAAATAGAATGATTGCGTAAAGCTTCTGATATTATCTTCTTTGACAGCTAAATCACCTGGCTGGCTCACCATTGAAAATAGAATGTTGGAAGAAGAAGAAAGTTCTTTTGTTGTCTGGCTCGCCAGTGAAATGGAATGTTCCTTTTATTTGTATATACAGTAGATCCTTGTTTATCCTTTTAGTAAAAATAAAATGCTGGACAGAGATTTCCTAGCAGTTTCTAAACTTTTTTTTGTAGAGGCAAAATAATACAAATAAACTTCAGATATATTGGTTAAAGGCAAAAATAGGCATCCAAGCTACAGTATGAGAGCGTATGGTATTTGTTGCCCCTGATGGTATAATTAGTTCGTTATCACAAAATGGCTCTAGGCAAGACATAATAAAGAAATCTACTGGTTTGCAGACAAACTCTACATAACATTCTTAGGGTTAAGTAAGTTCAATATAGAAGAACCCCGCTTCAGCTAAGAACAAAGTAATAGTGTGGGGGTAAGGTAATAAAGAAGCAAGAACCCACTATAAGCACTCAATACCCCCTGATGTATGATGTGAAAATTAAAAATAATTTTTAATGCTATACTAATTAAAATAATGGGTGTTAAAATTCAACAAATGACACACATATATGATACCCTATGATGAATATATATGATATTCCGGGTAACTAAGTAAAGCGACAATTTGAGGTTAATTGGATCAAACTGTCCCAGGGAGCCGCTATACAGTAATCCCTATTAGTGGTTAATTAGGTGTACGCTGGTATCAGTGAGGGGCTGTTCAATACCTGTCTCAGGTGTCAGACAGGTCCCAGATGGTGAAGGTGAAATGTGAAATGGATCATAATATGCTAGGTACAGACCAAAAGATCAGTATTTCAAACCAGTGTGTGCTCACTTTGCAAATCATGAATCCATAAATGGAAAGTATAGACTCTCTCTACAATCCAACATGTAGCCACCTAACAGCAACTGGTTAACTCCTGAATAGTAAAGGAGTGGGCTGTTAAACACAGAACACAATGTGCAGAGGCTCATAGACTCCTATAGGCAGTGTGGTTATTAGTATACCTGTGCACATATTAATGAATGTGCTTCCACTGTCAGGAGTGCTAATGCCACTATAAAGCTGTGTATGGTGGAAAGAAACCTATCTAGTATGCAGAGAAAGGTTTCATGTTGGATACATGTAGTCACCTAACAGCAGCTAATTAGCTCCAAAATAGTAAAGGAGTGGGCTATTAAACACAGAACACAATGTGCAGAGGCTCAAAGACTCCTATAGGCAGTGTGGTTATTAGTATACCTGTGCACATATAAATGAATGTGCTTCCACTGTCAGGAGTGCTAATGCCCCTATAAAGCTGTGTATGGTGAAAAGAAACCTATCTAGTATGCAGAGAAAGGTTTTATGGTGGATACATGTAGTCACCTAACAGCAGCTAATTAGCTCCAAAATAGTAAAGGAGTAGGCTGTTAAACACAGAACACAATGTGCAGAGGCTCATAGACTCCTATAGGCAGTGTGGTTATTAGTATACCTGTGCACATATTAATGAATGTGCTTCCACTGTCAGGAGTGCTAATGCCAATTTAAAGCTGTGTATGGTGGAAAGAAACCTGTCTAATGTGCAGGAAAAGGTTCCTTGGTGGGTACTCAGTGAGAAAGAGACACTGTTATAATACTGCCACAAAGCAGCACTGAACACACTGTTAGTAAACTGCTAAATGAGCATATGGTATACAGATCCAGTGAAGGTAAATCAGTCACATACTATTTTGGAGCTAATTAGCTGCTGTTAGGTGACTACATGTATTTACCATAAAACCTTTCTCTGCATACTAGATAGGTTTCTTTTCACCATACACAGCTTTATAGTGGCATTAGCACTCCTGACAGTGGAAGCACATTCATTTATATGTACACAGGTATACTAATAACCACACTGCCTATATGAGTCTTTTTAGCCTCTGCACATTGTGTTCTGTGTTTAATAGCCCACTCCTTTACTATTTTGGAGCTAATTAGCTGCTGTTAGGTGACTACATGTATCCACCATGAAACCTTTCTCTGCATACTAGATAGGTTTCTTTCAACCATACACAGCTTTATAGTGGCACTAGCACTCCTGACAGTGGAACACATTCATGAATATGTGCACAGGTATACTGACAACCACACTGCCTATAGGAGTCTATGAGCCTCTGCACATTGTGTTCTGTGTTTAACATCCCACTCCTTTACTATTCAGGAGTTAACCAGTTGCTGTTAGGTGGCTACATGTTGGATTGTAGAGAGAGTCTATACTTTCCATTTATGGATTCATGATTTGCAAAGTGAGCACACACTGGTTTGAAATACTGATCTTTTGGTCTGTACCTAGCATATTATGATCCATTTCACATTTCACCTTCACCATCTGGGACCTGTCTGACACCTGTCTGACACCTGAGACAGGTATTGAACAGCCCCTCACTGATACCAGTGTACTGTACACCTAATTAACCACTAATAGGGATTACTGTACACCGGCTCCCTGGGACAGTTTGATCCAATTAACCTCAAATTGTCGCTTTACTTAGTTACCCGGAATATCATATATATTCATCATAGGGTATCATATATGTGTGTCATTTGTTGAATTTTAACACCCATTATTTTAATTAGTATAGCATTAAAAATTATTTTTAATTTTCACATCATACATCAGGGGGTATTGAGTGCTTATAGTGGGTTCTTGCTTCTTTATTACTCACCTTAGGGTTAAGTAATGAAAGAAAATAAGAGAACAACAGATTTTCATCCTTGAAAACACTCATCAGAAAGTCTGGCACAGAACCCCCATTTTTATCTTGGCCTTTGACATTTTTTACCTAAAATGTTCTATAAACAATTCACTTATTCTACAACTCAACAGATGTACCAATTTCCTTTCAAAATGGATTCTTAAAACTCTGACAAGACAAAATAGATTCTGAATCACAGAAATATATTTACAAACATCATGTCTGACAGTCAACCTAAGTGTCCGAAAGTTAGAACCATACCATATGCCATCAGACCAAAAGTTGAAGCTGACCTGAAGTGCATGGGCAAGACTGTAGTACCAGTTACCCATAGGGATTAGGCAACACCTGTTGTCCCAGTAATAAAGAAGGTTGGCTCCATTAGGATCAGCTGGGATTGTAAGATCACCATTACTCTGTGATGTGTGCACAACAGTACCCACTTCCCATACTGATGACCTTTTCACTAGTTTGTCTGGAGGGCAGGAATTCAGCAAGATTTATTTGTTTCAGGTATATTTAGATGTACTTTGATGAAAAGTCACACTGAATTGTTGACCTTTGTGACACACAAAGGACTTTATAGAATTTGCCGCTTGACTTTGTGGATAATATAGATTATTACACTATTAGCTCAACTATAGAACTATAGCAGGTTGCAATATAGTACCTTTTAATGATGGCCACTTTGTTAAAAAAAAAAAAAATCCCCTTGCATTCCGCCAAAGGTTCCACCGATGTTATAGCTCCAAGATGACCATCACAGAAAGCTTCTCTGCAGTCACTTAGCCTGTTCTTAGAATTGCAGTTTTCCATTACATCTATACAATACAGATAATTGCGACATCATTTTTACAGTTTATGTTTCAGTTGTTGATATTCACCTTACTCTCAGCCCCTTTTCTTGAGAAACGTTTTAATGTTATGAGCCATATGGCTGTGTGTCACATCTTAAGTGTCACATTTAAAGTGTATGTTTCTGTGATCTGAATTCTCCTACCAATTGCAGCATAATTTAAAATCTAATTAACTATTTGGGTATGTTTCTGTGAGTTGATTAGGTAAACTCTCCCTTAATTGTTAGTCAAATGCATGTGATCAGAGTACTTATGACAGTCTATCTTGGCTGTGAGCCATATGGCCGTGTAACATCTTAAAGTGTCACATTTAAAGTGTAGGTAGAGTTAATTTTGGAGTTGAAATTAGAGGTGAAGATTAGAGGAAGAACCACTACCACTACAGCAACTTTACAACTGTGAACACTTGACTTTCTGTATGCTGTGATTATTTGCATGCTTCCTATCCTCCGCTTCCTATCCTCCACTAATTGGGAAGTCTATCTTCATGCATCCCAGTTGCTTTTCTGTTTACTGTTTCCTCACACCTTCGTGAACTTCTCTGTTCTCTCCAACTTCCCCACTGCCCACTGAACTATTATTTATACACCTCTCTCCCAGCAACTTCTTTACCCCTCAATAAAAAGCACCCCCACAAATCCTCTATTCACATTCTCTATCTACTCCTTCCTGCTGATGGTGATCTCCCCTAAGCCTGAATGCAGACATACACACCTACAGTCACTACTACCAACCATTGTGGCCAAGCACTGCAATCTACAGCACTTATTCCCTCACCTGATGTCTCTGTAAGTCTCCCATCATAGATTGCTCTTCAGGGCAGGGATTTCCTTTCCTATTGTCTCATTTTGCTACGCTTATTGTATTATTATAATTCCCCTTACTGTATTCTTTGTTAAACACTGAGTACACTTTTGGCGCTATATAAAGACATACAATACAATGTTGTTTTTTTGTTTTGGAAAATCCCAAACCGTTTGTCTGCAGAAAACATAATCACATCGAAAAGAATGTTGACTTGTTGGGCAGAAATAGATTAATGATACATACAATAACTATGGCATTCCAACATTTTAACTAATCGATTTAACACAAATGTATACTGTATGTTACTGCTTTTGTTTTTGCTTGATACACAAATGTATTATAATACAAATGCTAATTTCTCTCTTGTACTCTTATTTCAATTTGTCAGCTAAATTCTGATGCTGGCTTTCACACATATAAATATAAAATTAATACAATATATTAGAAAAGAAAAAATGTTTTCTTCATCCATTTTACGGTGTCCCCTGGTGTGCTGCTACATTAAACATATACTTTTTTCCACTGGGACTGCATGTTACATTATGTCTTCTATTCCACCTTAGAAACATGATAAACTGAATGATGAGTGTGTAGCGCACTTTCCCCCACGCTATGGGAAATATGGCGGCTACGGTGTTTGTGGTCCGTTACCTGTGGCTCACAGGAGGCCTCAACCTCCGCTGCGGGGAGCCTGGGGTGTACCTGATTCATCTGGTGACAGCACCTCCACCTGCAAGGGATCCCAACGGGGTGTGATAAGCCCTTACAGGAACAAAACCAATAATACACACACTAAAGAATATACTAACAACCTTTACTGAACACAAGAATATTGGTACCCTGTACCACACAGTATGATAGGCCAAACCCCGTACCACCAATGAGTGTCCCCTAAGTACATAGGGTGATTGGCACCAATAACCTGGTGTCCGTTTCCCCCAAAGTCAGGGCCCACCCAAACGTGTAGGAGATAGCGCTATCCCATGATGTGTTGGTGCACTCAGTTGGGTACCTACCAAAGGCTGCATCACCCGGGTAATGCCGATGAACAAAAGGATCCGTCTGATCCAATGTTGTCGTCATCCGCGATGGCATCCGCCTCTGTGTGGGGTGAATTCCGGCGGGGATAATATCACTAGAGTCTTTTACAACTGAGATAGTCTGGTCCCAGACCACAGGCCGCAATCACTGTGTGGCCTCTTCACTGTGTCCCTTACACAACAGTAACTGGGGAAGCATCCCAATCTAAGGGGCCTTCCCTGAAGCAACCACAAGCTGTGATTCGGGGCCTAGCTGCGCCTAATGAGGCTCTCTGGCCTAGTGCAGGGGCCTACTGACACCCTGCACCAACACCCTTACCCTCTGATGTCCCAGCTCCAACTGGCGTGGTCTCAGGCACACCAAAAGTATCTATCCGGCGAGCAGTGGAATCCTACAGCCCTATTGGCTAATGCGCACCATGTGTCCCTTGTCCCAGAGGCTCATGGGACATGTTGTCCCTGCATAGAGCCTTTCCCTATTGCTCGCCGCTTGCGCTACCTTCTGAGCATGCGCGGGAATCATCGAGACGGCAGCCGGACTGTTGAATTATACTGCGCATGTGTGCGCAATTCAAGATGGCGGCCCCCGCTAGCCGGTGACCGGCTCGCCTCTCCAGCTGCCACCGCAACCTCCCCTGCCAGCCGCGCCCCTCCCCACTGCATCGGAGGTAAAGGGAAGCCGAGGGAGCCGAGGAGGACCTGGCCCCAAGTGTAAGAAATCCAATTCAACGATAATTATATTGTAATGAGTGAATCCGTTATCAATACATAGTGTCAAGTGTGTCAGTATATATTCTGATATATCTTTCATTCATACTGCACCGACACACTTTATTCGAGCAAATACCCGGTATGTACCTGGCAGATACCTGGAATGCGCCGCTCCTCACCTCTGACAAGCCCCGTTGCATTTGCCTTCCCAGCCTGGGTTCATGCCTGGCTGATGGGCGGCTGATCTGTTAAATGATAATGATTAGGATTTAATAGGCTGCAATGCTTCGCGTGTCTACCAGATGGCATAAATTCATGAATTGTAATGCAGTATATATATATATACTGTGCAGTATTGCAGCCAGCGGGAATAAAATGCTTCAATCCCTGCTTGGAAAATAACTCAATGCACTCGGGCAGAAAACAGTCACAAACCTCAATACACCCGGGTATACCCGAATTCGTGGGACTAGCCAAGCTCGAATAAAGTGTGTCGCCAGTGTACATATTATATCTTGATTTGGTATATATTCTGATTTTCTATTCAGTTACATTGGAGGGTACAGCTGTCCCAAGATCTCTGTAGAAGTGAAGTATTTTAAGTAAAATAGGTGTGGCTAATGTCTTCTAACAAGCAGCATCTATGATTAGACAGGAAGGTATATGGCTGTTCTGAGATGTTTAGAGAAAGGACAGCGAGAGACAGACAGTTGCCATTGACAATTGATGATATGTTGAGGAAATCATGTCAGACAAGAAGCTTGAGTTCCTTATATGTTCACAAGGAGATATTGGGACATCAATGGTATCACATACTGTACAGTATGTAAATACCATGTTAGGACATATTACTGAAAGTTAAGATGACTGACTGGGTCGTTTTGTCTGGATAAATAGCCAACAGTGTTAGCTGAGATAGGCTGGGAGACGGACGGAGAAGCACAGGATGATTGATACCATCAGGATAGGAGGACATAGGATTTCATGATTGTCCTGGAACAGGATTCTTTATTTCTCTGTATTTTTCCTGCTCTCAGGCTACCAGCCCTCCCCAGCTAAAGTTACATTTTTCCCCTACTCTGAAGCAGTCAGACCGGTGTATATTACAGCATAGTTGTTACAAGTAATCCCCTTTTACACAGCCTCTTGTCAGTTGCCCTGGCAACCTCCCAATGCTCATATTTGAGATTGGTTTAGTCCTCTCCCCCTGCTTTATCTGCATATAGTTATGCCCCTTAGTGGGTTCCTGTTTGACAGGAAAGTGTGCTCCCTCTCTTGATCAAGCAGCCAAAGTGAGTAGACACATCTTTCACTGCTCCCTTAGAAATAGAAGAACATTGTGTGATTTAAAAGGGGATGAGTTAAGCTACATGGATTTACTCACATGCTGCATATGAGTCTGGGTCCAGAATAGTAAAAAGGATACCTTGTGCATTGGGATTCAGCACAGAAGGCTTCAGCTTCTACAGCCATACTGCTGGGTGGCAAGCTGCAGTAATACAGCTTCCTGGAAGATCAGATACAGCACTACAGCTCCAACAGCTACACAAAGCAAACAGCTTTATACAGCTACATAGAGCAAACAGCTTTATGAGCTACACAGAGCTGCAGCACTGCCACACATATCAGTGCATTATACCCAGCGCTATCACTCTCCTATCCTGCCTGAGTCCACACTCTGCACAGCAACACAGTGAGGTACAGCCATCACACTACCCCTGAGCTGCGTCCCCACGGCTAAAGCTACCAAGGGCCATGCCACCGGACACCTGCCAAGACACGGGTCAGAGCCACAGACACCTGTAAGTACAGCTACCGCTATCCTGACAACTGCAGGACACCGACCAGCACCATCTGAGACAATTGTCCATTGCTGACGCAGGTAACAGACCACACGCCACACACACTGGCTAAAGGCCTACATACACATTCAGCATGGCAGAACTCAGATCCTCACCAGACACCATGCATGAGAGTGACAGTTCAGACACCACGCAGAAGAGCGACAACTCAGACGCTGAGACCGCTACTCAACTGCAACAGACGCAAGAAGGCACCAGGCCTAAGCAGACATTTACTCTTACACGAAAATCCCGTGAGAAATATGAAGCTGAATTTGACGCGCACCGCGCCAAGTTAGAAAAAGCCTGGAAAAATACTGAACTTGAAATGTGTAATGCCACAAATACTAATGTTCAAGAAACACAGATTAAGCAAGCTATAGCGCAATTGAGGTCGGGCTATAGGCGTTACCAAATGCTATCACGGGCTTATCTCTCCTACCTGGCAAAAACAAATACTGAAGATAGCCTGTGAGAGCCTGATCTGCAAAGGGCCGCAGACCTGGAACGTGACAGCCTAGTACAGACCGCTATCACAGAAGCAGAAGATCAGAGAAAAGACCTTTTGATGGAGACCGCATCACAGCGCTCCAGCGCATCCAGGCACTCATTAAGGTCAGTAAAATCAGCGCAATATAACACGTCCAGCGCCAGCGCAAAGGCTACCCAGGCGCGAGCTACCGCAGTGGCCACATGGGCTAGGGCCGAATGTGGTCGGAAAGAGGCAGCCATAAGGGCAGAAAGAGCGCACATAGAAGAGGAGGAGAGACACGATAGCTGGGGCTGCCGCCACCACTGCAACCACCACAGCCACCACCGCCAAAGCCACCACAGACACCACCACAGTCGCCGCAGCCACTGCGCATAGTAAGGCCGAATTGGACGCAAACTTAGAAGCCAAAAGTAAGGAAGAGGACGCCGCCACCGGAGCCCAAGCTGAAGTCTTAGAAGTAGCCGCACGACAGGATGGTGGGGAGCGATCATACAGCCAGATAGCCTCAGAGGATCCAGTCCAATGAACTAAAAGAGCCTTCCCAGTTTAAACACTAGCGCACCATCTCTACACGATGAGGAGGACATCACAGATGCCGAAGACTTGAAAAATTCACGTGAAGAAGATGCTGTTTCTTCAAAGGCACACGCTACCTGGAATAGCCACAGCATCAACAGTGATTCACACACCAGCAGGCATACGGATGCACTAACACAGGCTCGCAATACAGGTATGCCTACATGGAGAAACACAGCTTTTTGCACAAACCAGCAGTCATCGCACACCCATACCAAGGAAGAGGCGACTACAAGGCCCCTCCCGGCAACCATATCAGAATGCAACTGACCACATCCTCCGAAAGACCAACACACTGATGTGTTAGGCCTAACAGACATGGGCAAATACATGATATGGCGTGATATGGTGCAAACAGGACTCACCAACTTTGACGACCGTCCTGAGAATTACAGAATATGGAAGTCAACATTCAGGGACGCAATCCAGAGCCTGGGCTTCTCTGCAAGTGAAGAACTCAGCCTGCTAACCAAATGGCTGGGTAAAGAATCTGCAGAGCATGCAAAGAAGCTCAGGGCAGCAAACGTGAACCGCCCCAAGTAGGTCTTGACTTAGTATGGGAAAGGCTAGAGAAGTGCTATGGTAGCCTTGAAGCAGTCGAAGATGCACTCTTCACGAGAGTCGACAACTTCCCCAGAATTATGGTCAAAGACTTTTCAAAGTCACGAGAGCTTGGAGATCTGCTGCACGAATTGGAGTTTTCAAGAGCAGACCAATCTCTATTGGGTCTCATCGTCTTAAACTTTGCTGGTGGAGTGTAACCATCTTGGAGAAGCTACCTTACGACCTCCAAGAAAGATTGACTTCGCAAGGTTCAAAATACAAAAAGGAGAAGCAAGTCGCCTTCCCCCCTTTCTCATTCTTCTTGAGCTTTATTCGCGAAGCAGCAAGAACAAAAAATGATCCCAGCTTCATCCTAGGTACACCAACTGCACCCAGTGCAAGCAACCTAAAACATGAAGGACCGGTGACAAGATACGGTATCACCAGAACGCCTATCTCGGTCCACAGGACAGACGTGTCTCCTGAAACATCTACACGTCCCAATCATTCTACTGCTCAATGCAGGGAGACAGGGGATCCAAACAGGGAATGCCCCATACACAAGAAACTACACCCACTTAACAGGTGCTTTGGATTTAGTATTAAGTCCATAGAGGAACGCAAGAACTTACTCAGAGTTTGTAGTATGCTTCAGGTGCTGTGCTTCCATAACCCATCTAGCCAAAGACTGTAAAGACATCAAATGTGCAGTGTGCAACAGCGATAAAGCACATAACATCTCTACATCCAGAGGCGCTGACACCACCAATTCAACAAACCTTCCTCCATGGCAAAGCATGGCAGGGAGGAAAGGGAAGAGAAGTCAACATCTGTCACATGTCAGTGCACCGAGGTTTGTGGAGAAGGACGTGACCAAAGGTCCTGCTCCAAAATATGCCTTGTCGCAGTATACCCCTTGGGACAACCTGAGAGGGCTATTAGGATGTACGCAATCATCGATGATCAAAGCAACAGATCATTAGCGAAGTCAGAGTTCTTTAGCTTGTTCAACACAAAAGACAATGCCTCACACTACACACTCAGAACACGCACTGGACTGACTGAGACAACAGGGAGGAGAGAAAATCGCTATACCATATGTTCAGTGGACGACACCTATCCCCACACTCAGAGTGTAATCACATGGTGGCAAACAGGAATGAAATTCCCACACCAGCCGTGGCACGTCATCACCCACACCTTAGGGGAATAGCTGACCACATCCCACCGATAGAGCAAGATGCCAAGATTTTGCTACTGCTCGTCTGGGACATCCTGAGGGTGCACAAAATCCGCAAAAAGCGCAATGGACCCCACTACGCCCCATTTGTGCAAAGACTTGACCTAGGATGGGTGATAGTGGGTAATGTATATATTGGCAAAGGGCACAAACCAGACTATGTTGATGCCCACAGAATATAAACAGAACGTGGACACACATCCCTCTCCAAACCATGTCTTTGTTACGCCTGTGCTGCCCGCAGACCAGACCCATCCCTTATACTGAGGTGGGGACATATATGTGCACGCACCCGTAGCAGAAGGAGCGTGTCCGGAGTGTGGTGTTTTGGGGTTGCCTGGCCAGGTGGAAATAGCTGTAGCAATACTTGCCGGTACCGGGAATAGAGAAGTAGTAGTTGCCGTTAGCCAAGGTCAGGGATAGGAGAGGTCCGAAGGTCGGGGTCCGAAGGTCGGGGTCCAAGCAGTGGTCCAGGGGACGTGAGAAGCTGCGTCGTCAAGGGGGAGCTGGGGTCGAGAGCCAAAGAGAGTAGTCCGCCAAGCTGAGTCGTAACCTGAACAGCAAGACAATTAAGAGAGCCAGAATAGACATCCACAAGAGATACTATGTCGAGCGATATGTGAAAGGTAGGACAGGTACTATATAGTGTGGCTGACCAATGGGAAGCGGAGGCAGGCCTGGAGGAGCCAGAGGAGCTGTCCTGGATTGGTTCCCATGAAAGGCAGCCAGGTGGTAAGCTTTAGGGTTAAATGGTAACCAGCGCGTGGGCAGGGGCGTGGCTTCACTGCAAGAGCAGTGAATAAATTATCTTGGGTTGGCACGTGCTCTGTAACGGGAGGGGACGCGCGTGCTGGGGCAATGGCAGCCACCCGAGCACCAGCCGCACGCAGAACAGCGGCCGCCCGACGGAGAGGACGGGGGAGCCCCCCAACCACGGAGGCCAGGCGGGAGCGGCAAGGAAGGTGCCCTACAGCAGCGGGAGCCGAAAGAGGTGAGGGGACCGCCGTGACCCCCGAGTCCTCACAGTACCCCCTCCCCCTTCAGGGTCGGCCTCAGGACGATCCTTCCATGGTTTTGATGGAAACTTTTTCTGGAAGCGTTTAAGAAGTTCTGGTTGCGTGAATGTCATTAAGAGGTACCCAAGACCTTTGTTCGGGTCTGAAGCCCTTCCAATGGACCAAGAAATGGACTTTACCTCTCGAGAGATGGGAATCTAGTATGGCTTGGACCTCGTACTCTTCGTTGCCCTGTATGATCACTGGATCAGGTTTAAGAGTGTGGTCCAGAAAGAGAGGACTAGAGAGGAACGGTTTGAGAAGTGATGTATGAAAAACATTAGGAATTCTCATGCTTGGAGGTAGTTGAAGGCGGAAGGCCACCGGGTTAACCTGCTCCATGATAGGAAATGGACCCAGAAACCTAGGTGCTAATTTTGGGGAAGGGGTTGTGAGGTGGATATTCTTGGTAGACAACCAAACCTTATCCTCTGGCTTGTAACTGGGTGCAGGTCAGCGATGACGGTCAGCCTGGATTTTCGAAGTCAGGGAGACATTTTGAAGTGCTGATTGAATTTTAACCCAAGAGTCCCGTAGGTGGGAGATGTGTTCATCCGTCATGCCCGTATGCCTGCAGACATGGCTAGACCCCAATACTGATGTGGGAACGGTATGATACCACACACCCACAGCAGTGGGAGCAAGCCCGGAGTGTGGTATGGCATTGCTGGGCCTGTTGGAAGAGTTGTTAGTTTATACTTGCAATGCTTGGGGATGTCCGTAAGAATAGTCGTGTCCGTGTGCCAAAGTTCAGGAGTCCAGAGGTAGAATCGTCAGAGTATATAGCCAGGTCCTAGGAAGCCTAGTAAGCGAAGTAGTATGCGTAGCAGGGTTCAAAGGGATACCAGAGAGCAGAGTAGTCCAGGACAAGCAGGGGTCAAAGCCAGGGAAATCCAAGATAACACAGGAGCAGGTAACAACAGGAACACAGAGAGAGCACAGCATAGGTCAGGTACACACAGGGAAACAGGAACTATGCAGAGCGAGGAAGAAGTGGACAGACAGGGGTTATAAAGGAGAGCATACCAATAGGAGAGAGGGGAGGAGTAGAGAAAGAAGTGGGAGATGACAGGGATAGGACAGGGAGAGAAGAGGAGGAGACAGAAGGGGCAGTCAGGGGAATGGCCTGGAGGGCTTGGGAGGCAGAGACATGGGGAACAGGATAAGAAGAGCATGTGCGCGCGCCCTCTGTAAGCTGGGGATGCGCGCGCACAGGTTGCAACACAGAGAGGGACCGCACGGAGCAAGGGAAGGACGCGGGAGGAGCACGGAGCCCAGAGAAGGGGAACGCGCGCGTGACTTGCGACCGTGAGACGGCATGCAGGGGCAGAGAGGAGGGAGCAGGTGGGTCAGGGAGACCAGCGGAGGAGCGTGTGCGCACGCCCTCCGTGGGCTGAGGGAGCGCACGCACATGACGCATCACCAGGCGCGCGGAACGCCGCGGGCACCACGCAGGGAGGAGGCAACGGGATGGGTGCCACCACAGGGGAAGGTAATGCGGGCACCGCGGGAGAGAGGGAGCGGGGATGATCATAGCAGGGACTCAGGGACCGCGTGGGTATGCGAGACCTGCGGGGAACGCGCTGCGGCAAAGGGAGAGAGGTGAAAGGCAAAGGAGAGGAGTGGGAAGGAGTAGAAGGGGCAACAGGAGATGGGAGAGAGGGACAAGGAGGGGAAGGAATCTCCTGAGTCGTCACAGTTTCCCCCCCTTGAGGATCAATCTCCGAGTGATCCAACCACGGCTTGAGGGGAAATTTCTGATGAAATAGAGAAAGTAGCCTTGAGGCGTGGATGTGATGTGCAGGTATCCAGGAACGTTCCTCAGGCCCGTAGCCCTTCCAGTGTACCAAAAACTGCAGTCTATTTTTAGACAAACAAGAGTCGATGCGAGACTGTATTTCGTACTCCTGTTGGCCCATGGTGGACACAGGATTGGGTCTCCGAGAGGGGTCCGGGAAATGAGGACTGGGAATAAATTCTTTAAGGAGGGAAACATGGAACACGGACGGAACTTCATTGTTGGGGGAAGATCGAGACGATAGGCTACTGGATTAACCTTCTCTAAGATTTTGAATGGTCCCAAGAATCTAGGGGATAGTTTGGGTGAAGGGATTTTTAACCGAATATTTTTGGAAGACAGCCACACCAGATCACCAGGTTTGAAGGAAGGACCCCTTTGACGATGGCGATATGCCTTGGTTTTTTGTTTGGCAACCGCAGACTGTAAAGACTTAAGGATTTTTTGAAGTGAAACTTCTTTAGTGGCACCTATTCTGATGGAGTAAAACGGGAGAGTTGGGGGCAAAATATGAAACGGAAATGACGTCACGGCTCACCCCCTCCCACCCCCTCCCCCGCGCCTACTGTGACATGCGGCGCTCCTAACGGCCGCCGTTACCCCCACACGTCAGTTGCCATGGGTATAGCAAGATGGCTGCTGCAGAGCTTCCGGTGCTAGAGTGAAAGGTGTAGCAAGAAGGCAGTCGCATGGATTTTAAATCAGACTCAGTGAGCCACTGCTCAGCCTCTCTCCTCTCTCCACTTCCCTGTGTCCCGCTGACTGAGCGCCGCCGGGGCCGAAGGAGCAGGAGAGGAGCACTGGGATCATGGAGGGTAACCGGGAGGAAGCAGAGCGGTGTATCGCTGACATGCCGAATTGCCGATGGACAGGAAGGGAGGAGGGAGGAGGGAGGGGAGGGAGGAGGGAGGGAGTGATGAGATCAGACCTGGCAACGATGTCCACATTAAAGGATATCAAAGGAAGAATAGGCTGGGGAGAGGGACATCACATTGAAAACATCACAGTCCTACTGATTCTGTGTGTGTGCAGCGAGTAGCAGGGCAGGGCAGAAGTGGATGTGCATTCCCTGCCCTTGCAGCCAGCCGTTCAGTGCCTGTGTGTGTATGAATAAGGTACAGTCAGTGTCAAATGCTGCTGATGCTGCTTCTGATGGTGAGATATAGCTGCATGCAGCTCCTGGTTTCCTTTTCTCTCTGCTAATATGTACTGAAGGAACCATCCAGACTGGCATGAGCCTTCAGCAGAACAATTAAAGACTGTCAAAACAGGACACACTAAACACTGGAAATCTCAGTGGTAGTAAATACTAAGGAAATAGCAAGGTATCTGTATGACAAATCTCAACTGTCAATCCAAATGAAATATAACATTCTTCTGTGTACTGGAAATATCTGATCTATACAAAGTCAGCAATATATCAGATTGTAAAATGCAGTGATCACAGTACTAATACAACCTCAGTGGTGCTGTGCTTGACTGCAGGAGAGAGCACAGTTATTTGAGCAAAGGACACTATAATAATGGTACTAATTTTACAAACATGGTGTATTCATGCAGAATATAAAGGGTGAGACTAAAAACACATCTCAGTCACCCGCACACTCACAGTCACCCGCACACTCAGTCACAGTCAAATGCACACTCAGTCACACGCACACTCACAGTCACATGCACACTCTGTCACACACACACACTCAGTCATACGCACACTCAGTCACACGCACAGTCACACGCAGTCACAGTCACACTCAGTCACAGTCAGTCACAGTCACACTCAGTCACCCGCACAGTCACAGTCACCCGCACAGTCACACGCACACTCAGTCACATGCACACTCAGTCACACGCACACTCACACTCACCACACACTCACAGTCACCCGCACACTCACAGTCACCCGCACACTCACAGTCACCCGCACACTCAGTCACCCGCACACTCAGTCACATGCCCACTCAGTCACATGCCCACTCAGTCACACGCACACTCAGTCACATGCACACTCAGTCACAAGCACACTCAGTCACACGCACACACGAGGAATTCACACATAGTGCAAATATCTAATACAGGGGATGTGTGCCGAGCACGCGCATTCTAAGTCAAATTTATTTGCGTTTTGTCAATGAAATTGTATTTTGATTTTTAATTAAAACATCACCAACACAAATACAATTTCTGTGACAAAAGTCAAAGAAGTTTCACTTACTATGCGCGTGCACAGCACACACAGTTTTTTGAGCAAAGGACACTATAATAATGGTACTAATTTTACAAACATGGTGTATTCATGCAGAATATAAAGGGTGAGACTAAAAACACATCTCAGTCACCCGCACACTCACAGTCACCCGCACACTCACAGTCACCCGCACACTCACAGTCACCCGCACACTCAGTCACAGTCAAACGCACACTCAGTCAAACGCACACTCACAGTCACACGCACACTCAGTCACATGCACACTCTGTCACACACACACTCAGTCACACGCACACTCAGTCACATGCACAGTCACACGCAGTCACAGTCACACTCAGTTACAGTCACACTCAGTCACCCGCACAGTCACAGTCACCCGCACAGTCACACGCACACTCAGTCACATGCACACTCACAGTCACACGCACACTCACCCACACACTCACAGTCACCCGCACACTCAGTCACCCGCACACTTAGTCACATGCACACTCAGTCACACGCACACTCAGTCACACGCACACTCAGTCACACGCACACACGAGGAATTCACACATAGTGCAAATAGCTAATACAGGGGATGTGTGCCGAGCACGCGCATTCTAAGTCAAATTTATTTGCATTTTGTCATTGAAATTGTATTTTGATTTTTAATTAAAACATCACCAACACAAATACAATTTCTGTGACAAAAGTCAAAGAAGTTTCACTTACTATGCGCGTGCACAGCACACACAGTTTTTTTCCAGGATTCTTGTAAGTTGGTGATATGAGAGTTGGCTGCAGGAACACCAGAAGGAGAAGGTCAGAGAGGGAGACTACTGGGTTGGAAGCCACAGTTGATAGAGGAAGGAGACTCCTGAGTAGACCCGTCCTCAACGAATTTATGGCAAATTCGTCCCATGGTAAAAGATCCACCCAGTTATCTTGTGAGTCTGATATGAAGCATCTTAGATACTGTTCAAGAGTTTGGTTTATCCTTTCAGTTTGACCGTTGGTTTGTGGATGGTATCCAGAGGAAAACAAGAGAGAGATACCCAATCTTTGGGAGAAGGCCCGCCAGAATTTTGAGATGAACTGAGACCCACGATCCGAGACAATAGAAATCGGAACGCAATGCAACCTGAAGATCTCTCTGGAGAAGACGTCTGCCAAGGTGGCAGAGTTGGGAAGGCCCTTGAGGGGAACAAAGTGTGCCTGCTTCGAAAACCTGTCAACCACAATAGTGTTCATCCCCTTGGAAGTAGGTAGTCCAACAATAAAGTCCATCAAAATGTGTTTCCAGGGTTGTTCATTGATGGGAAGTGGTAGAAGAAGTCCAGAAGGTTTATGATGGAGAGTTTTACTCTGGGCACATACTGGACAGGCGGAGGTAAATTCGAGAATGTCTTGATTCATCTTAGGCCACCAAAAAGTCAGTTTAATGAGATATGCCGTCTTTTTGAAGCCTGGATGACCAACTGCTCTAGAGGAATGACCCCCAAAGTAACACTTTATGGCGAAAACGTGGGGCAGCGTAGAGACGTCCTTCTGGTACCCTGAATCTGCTGGGAATATGCGCTTGTGCCTTGTTGATCCCATCCAACACATCGAAGTTGTTAGCAGAAATTATGCACTTGGCCGGGAGAATAGGTTCCGAGATTTCTTTAGCTTCAGTCTCAGAGGCAAACTGACGAGAAAGGGCGTCCGCTTTAACATTTTTGGTCCCAGGAATATACGAGATGGTGTAGTTGAAGCGGGAAAAGAAGAGTGACCAGTGAGCTTGGCTGGAGCCTAGGCGACGAGCCCCCTCAATATATAACAAATTTTTGTGGTCAGTGAGAATAGCGATTGGTTCTTTGGAACCCTCCAAACGATGTCTCCATTCTTGGAGAGCCAACTTAATGGCCAAAAGTTCGCGATTACCGACATCATAATTCCTTTCTGCTGCTGAGAATTTCCGTGAAAAAAACCTACAAGGATGGAGTTTCTCTTGGGGAGAAGTCCTCTGGGAAAGAACTGCGCCAGCTCCTACATCTGAGGCGTCAACCTCCAAAGTAAAGGGGAGGGAGGTATCCGGATGACGAAAGATGGGAGCAGACACGAACGCCTTCTTGAGAATCTCAAAGGCTGAGATGGCCTCAGGTGACCAGGATAAGACGTCGGCACCCTTTTTGGTCAAGGCGGTTATGGGAAGAGCAATAGAAGAAAACTTTTTGATAAACTTCCTGTAATAATTGGCAAAGCCAAGAAAACATTGCACAGCCTTGAGCGAATTAGGGAGTGGCCAGTCGAGAATCGCCTTCAGCTTCTCTGGGTCCATGGAAAAACCTTGGCTGGAGATGATATAGCCTAGGAAGGCCGTGGAAGCCTGGTGAAACAGACATTTCTCCATCTTGGCGTAAAGACGATTAGAACGAAGCCTGGAGAGCACAAGTTTGGTATGTTGAATGTGTTCCTCCAGATTTTTAGAAAAATAAGAATGTCGTCTAGATAGACAATGACAAAAGTTCCCAATACATCACGGAAGATGTCGTTCATAAATTCCTGAAACACGGCCAGGGTGTTACACAGCCCAAAAGGCATAACATGATATTCATAATGTACAGAGCGTGTGTTTAACGCTGTTTTCCACTTGTCTCCCTCCCTTATACGAATGAGATTATAGGCACCCCTTAAGTCAAGTTTTGAGAAGATAGAGGCCCCTTGGAGACGGTCGAACAGTTCAGAAATGAGCGGAAGAGGATACCGTTTTTCACCGTTATCTTATTAAGTCCGCGGAAGTCGATGCAAGGCCCCAGTGATCCATCCTTCTTCTTCACAAAGAAGAAGCCTGCCCCGGCAGGAGAGGTAGAGTTGCGGATGAATCCCTTTTCCAGATTTTCCTGAATATAAGTAGTCATGGCCTTGGTCTCCGGGATGGAGAGTGGATAAGACTTAGACTTTGGCAGGACAGTCCCAGGGATGAGGTCGACAGGGCAATCGTACGGACGGTGAGGACGTAGAAATTCTGCTTGTACCTTGTTGAACACGTCCAAGTATTCATGGTACACAGTAGTCAGGGACAATCGATTGGCAGGTACGGAGTCCAGACCGGCAAGCAAAACCACGGGAGGATCCGCTGGCACAGCATCTGCGGACGAGGGCCACTGGATAGGCAGAGTACCGGACCAATCAATGCACGGATTGTGGAGTTGAAGCCAAGGCAATCCTAAAATAATATGTACGGAAGGGGATTGGAAAACGTCAAAGACAATTACCTCCTTGTGACCATCAGCCAGGGTCATGGTAAGAGGAATAGACTCCCAAATGATGAAAGCCGGCTGGAGCGGTCATCCGTCAATGGCCTCAAGGACAATAGGGCTCTTCCTTCTGACCATGGGAATTTGATTCTCCAATGTGAACTGCTGGTCCAGGAAATTACCACCCGATCCAGAATCAATGAACGCTTCCACCTTTACAACAAGGTTGGGACCCTCCAACGTGGCCGGTAGCATAAACTTCTTTGGGAGAGCTTCGGAAGGAGAGGGGTTAGGAGAGACAGTACCCAGTAGAACCCCCTCTACTTTTACTGGGTGTGCCCGTTTCCCGGCTTCAAGGGACAATTCTGGAGACGATGTTCTGAGGAAGCACAGTAGAAACACAGCCTGTTCTGGCGCCGCCGCGCTCTCTCGGTTGCATGGAGTTGTTGACTGCCGACCTGCATAGGTTCCGGTGCCTACAGGGCCAGGAGAGGAGTAGTGGGTGACCTGTGAGAAACAACAGAGGGAGAAGAACGGGAACAGTGTCTCTCGTGACGTCGCTCCTGCGTACGCTGATCCATGCGTACGCTCAGGGTGATGAGTTCCTCCAGGGACGTAGGCCAGGCATAAGTAGCCAGATCGTCTTTCAACGTATCTGAGAGTCCATGCCAGTACGCAGCGGTGAGGGCCTCATCATTCCATTGTACTTTGGCGGCCTGCATACGAAACATGATGGCGTATTTGGCAGCTGATCTTCGGCCCTGAGAAATATGAAACAGGGAGAAGGCGGCTGTCTCGCGCCGTGCGGGGGTATCAAACACAAGTTGAAATTCACGTCTGAATAAAGGATAATCTTGCGTTATTTCGCATTTACGCTCCCATAGGGGAAAGGTTCAGGCAAGAGCATCTCCGGTGAGCAGAGCGTATATATAAGCAATTTTAGCACGGCCAGTAGGAAACAGGGAGGGAGACATTTCAAACTGCACCTCACATTGGTTTAAGAAACCACGGCAGGTGCGGGGGTCCCCATCGTAGCGATTCGGAGAGGGGATCCATGGACCAGGGCTGGCATAGGTAGTAGCCATTGATGGCACAGAAGCCGTGGAACTCCCCTGACGGGAGAAGGTGGCCAATTGCTGGGAGACAGTGGACAGCTGATCGCTAACAAAGTGTAAGGCCTCTATAGTAATACTTGTACCCACCTCAGATGGTTCTGCGTTTGTTGGGCTCTGCATAATGTCACGCCTGTATGCCCGCAGACCTGGCTAGACCCCAGTACTGAAGTGGGAACGGTATGATACCACACACCCACAGCAGTGGGAGCAAGCCCGGAGTGTGGTATGGCGTTGCTGGGCCTGTTGGAAGAGTTGTTAGTTTATACTTGCAACGCTTGGGGATGTCCGTAAGAATAGTCGTGTCCGTGTGTCAAAGTTCAGGAGTCCAGAGGTAGAATCGTCAGAGTATAAGCCAGGTCCTAGGAAGCCAGAGGTAAGCGAAGTAGTATACGTAGCAGGGTTCAAACGGATACCAGAGAGCATAGTAGTCCAGGACAAGCAGGGGTCAAAGCCAGGGAAATCCAAGATAACACAGGAGCAGGTAACAACAGGAACACAGAGAGAGCACAGCATAGGTCAGGTACACACAGGGAAACAGGAACTATGCAGAGCGAGGAAGAAGTGGACAGACAGGGGTTATAAAGGAGGGCAAACCAATAGGAAGAGGGGAGGAGTAGAGAGAGAAGTGGGAGATGACAGGGATAGGACAGGGAGAGAAGAGAAGGAGACAGAAGGGGCAGTCAGGGGAATGGCCTGGAGGGCTTGGGAGGCGGAGACATGGGGAACAGGATAAGAAGAGCATGTGCGCGCGCCCTCTGTAAGCTGGGGATGCGCGCGCACAGGTTGCAACACAGAGAGGGACCACACGGAGCAAGGGAAGGACGTGGGAGGAGCACGAAGCCCAGAGAAGGGGAACGCGCGAGTGACTTGCGACCGTGAGACGGCATGCAGGGGCAGAGAGGAGGGAGCAGGTGGGTCAGGGAGACCAGCGGAGGAGCGTGTGCGCACGCCCTCCATGGGCTGAGGGAGCATACGCACATGACGTGTCACTAGGCACGCGGAACGCCGCGCCGCGAGCACCACGCAGGGAGGAGGCAACGGGACGGATGCCACCACAGGGGAAGGTAATGCGGGTACCGCAGGAGAGAGGGAGCGGGGAGGATCATAGCAGAGACTCAGGGACTGTGTGGGTATGCGAGACCTGCGGGGAATGCGCTGCGGCAAAGGGAGAGAGGTGGAAGGCAAAGGAGAGGAGTGGGAAGGAGTAGAAGGGGCAACAGGAGATGGGAGAGAGGGACAAGGAGGAGAAGGAATCTCCTGAGTCATCACACGGCTGGTACTCCAGAGGAGGCATTGGAAATATGCAGACGAGCTGGGTGGAATCCGTAATTAATAAAGAAAGGCGTCTCACGAGTGGATTCATTCCTGGAGGAATTAAAGGCATACTCAGCCCAGGGAAGTAATTCCGACCAGTCATCCTGGGAGTTAGAGATGAAGAACCTTAAATATTTCTCGAGGGATTGATTAACCCTCTCGGTCTGCCCGTTGGATTGAGGGTGATATCCAGAAGAAAAAGAAATGCCCAGTCTCCTGGTGAAGGTCCTCCAGAATCTAGAAACAAACTGAGAACCTCTGTCTGATACGATGGATGTGGGAATACCATGGATCCGGAAAATTTCCCTGGAAAAAATATCGACTAGGGCGGGTGAGGAGGGTAATCCTTTGAGGGGAAGGAAATGTGCCATTTTGCAAAACCGATCCACCACTACTAGAATGGTGTTCATGCCATTCGACCTAGGCAATTCGACAATAAAGTCCATGGATATGTTAGACCAGGGGTGCTCCGGGATGGCTAAAGGCATAAGAAGACCATACGGTTTCTGACGAGGTGTCTTATTGCGTGTAAATACCGGACAGGCCCGAGTGAATTCAAGGATAGTTTTGGCCATATTGGGCCACCAGAAGGTGCGACGGATGAGGTCCAATGTCTTTTTGAATCCCGGATGTCCTGCCGAACGGGAGGTGTGCCCCCAATCCAGAATCTCAGGAATAAACTTGGGCTCTACGTACAAAGTGTCCTTCGGTACCTCGAGATCTCTAGGCAGGTGTTCTTGAGACTTGATGATCTTTTCAAGATTCTTGAACGCAGCGACCGCGAGGATCTTTTGCTTGGGAAGGATGGACTCGGTAGTCTTTTCTGGTCTTTCTTCTGAAGAATACTGTCTAGAGAGGGCATCCGCCTTGATGTTCTTGGTGCCGGGAATGTCGGACAAAATCAAATTAAACCTAGAGAAAAATAACGACCAGCGGGCTTGGCGGGAGCCTAAGCGGTGGGCACTCTCGATATACAAAAGGTTTTTATGATCCGTGAGAATCGTAAAGGGCTCTTTTGACCCCTCTAGAAGATACCTCCATTCCTGAAGAGCCAACTTGACGGCCAAAAGTTCCATATTGCCCATGCCATAGTTCCTCTCAGCTGGAGAAAACTTCTTGGAGAAAAAACCACAAGAGTGGAGTTTATCCTGGGGAGAAAATCTCTAGGATAGAACCACGCCGGCCCCGCAGTCTGAAGTGTCTACCTCCAGGGTAAATGGAAAATTGGTGTCCGGGTGACGGAGGATGGGAGCTGAGACAAATGCTTGCTTCAAAGTTTCGAAAGTCGTGACTGCTTCAGGTGACCAAGTTGAAGGATCCGCTCCTTTTCGGGTCAGTGCCGTGATCGGGGCGATGATGGAGGAAAAATTGTGAATAAATTTCCGGTAATAATTGGAGAACCCCAGATACCGCTGAATAGACTTGAGGGAATCGGGTTGCGGCCAGTCCGCTACAGCTTTAAGTTTCTCTGGGTCCATGGCAAATCCCCTGTTGGAAATAATATACCCAAGAAAGGAGGTGGATGACTGGTGAAAAAGACATTTCTCCAACTTGGCAAACAACCGATTCTCTCGGAGGCAGGAGAACACGAACTTCGTATGGGTAATATGATCATGTAGCTCTTTTGAAAAAATAAGAATGTTGTCCAGATAAACAATTACGAAAAGGTTAAGGACATCCCGAAAAATATTATTGATAAAGTTCTGGAAGACCGCCGGGGCGTTGCATAAACCGATGAGCATCACAAGATATTCGTAGTGGCCGCTATGGGTGTTGAAGGCGGTCTTCCATTCATCGCCTTCCCAGATGCGAATGAGATTATATGCCCCGCGAAGGTCTAGCTTAGTAAAGAGGTTAGCACCTTGAAGTCTGTCGAAGAGTTCAGAGATGAGTGGGAGAGGGTAACGGTTCTTCACCGTAATGCGGTTCAGGCCCCGGTAGTCTATACACGGTCTGAGAGTACCATCTTTTTTCGTAACAAAAAAGAATCCGGCCCCCGCGGGCGAATTGGAATGCCGTATAAAGCCCCACTTTAAGTTCTTGTGAATATATTCGTCCATGGCCTTCGTCTCAGGAAGAGAGAGGGGGTAGGACTTGGATTTAGGCAATGTGTATCCAGGCACCAAGTCTATCGGACAATCGTAAGATCTGTGTGGGGTAATAACTCGTACTGAGTTTTGCTGAAGACATCCATAAAATCTGCGTATGGGGCAGGTACATCTCCTTTAGGGTTGGATGTGGTAGCCAGCAGTTGGGGTGGAAGCATGGGCGTCCGCAGAAATTTTTTCAGGGGGGGGCATAATTTATAACCGCAGCGCAATGGCGGTCCCGGCTGCGGCACAGATTGGTCCCGATTTGGGAGTGAGACGGCTTTCATTGGTAGGTAGTGTTACCAATGAGAGCCGCATCACTCCCGAGTGCTACCAATGACAGTGCGCTGCGCTTCCTCCTGCGTAGCAGCATAGGCTAGCCTACCACTAGCTGCCTGCCGCGGCACCAGGGGCACCTACCCACCTCCGTCCCAGTCCACCCAGAGTCTGTTTTTGGTGTTTATAACGCCGTTAACATACTGTACGGCGCCATAAATGCCAAAAACAGCCCAGGACTGCGAGTGATCCAGGCAGAGCCGCCAACAGAAATCATGGGGCCCAGGACAAATGAAAGGAGCAGGCCCCCCCGAACCCATAGCGCCCCCCCGAACCCATAGCGCACCTACCACGAAAAAATATCTTTTAGAGCGCAACTTTTACTTAACTGTTTTCTTATTGTGATACAGAATAAAACATTACAATGCAACCTGTTTATTTTTATATTTTCAACAAAAGACATGTGTCTGCCTGCCTGGGTGGGTGAATGACAGTTGAATGACAGTGGGTGAGTGGTGAGTGGGTGAATGACAGTAGAATGACAGTGGGTGAGTGGGTGAGTGGGTGAATGACAGTGGGTGGGTGAATGACAGTGGGTGGGTGAATGACGGTGAGTCGGTGGGTGAATGACAGTGGGTGGGTGGGTGAATGACGGTGGGTGGGTGAATGACGGTTGAATGATGGTTGAATGACGGTGGGTGGGTGGACGGTTTAATGACGGTAGGTGGGTGGATGAATGATGGTGGGTGGATGGGTGAATGACAGTGAGTGAATGACAGTGGGTGGGTGGGTGAATGTTGAATGTGGGTGGGTGAATGATGGTGGGTGGGTGGGTGAATGACGGTGGGAGAGAGTGACTGGGTGACAGTGACTGGGTGGGTGGGTGAGAGTGACTGGGTGGGTGGGAGACAGTTACTGGGTGGGTGGGAGACAGTGGGTGGGTGGGAGACAGTGACTGGGTGGGACAGTGACTTGACAGGGACTTGGTGAGTGACAGTCAGTGACTGGGTGGGTGACAGTGACAGTGGTTGACGTTGACAGTGGGTAATGGTGACAGTGGGTAACGGTGACAGTGGATGACAGTGACAGTGGGTGACGGTGACAGTGGGTGATGGTGACCGTGACAGTGACTGGGTGGGGTGACTTACCTTGACCGGGTGGGTGCAGCTTGTTGCCGGACGCTTCCCCCTCCTGCCCCCGATATCCCCTTCTGCCCCCGATATCCCCGCGGCAGCTGCCAGGGACGGGAGGTGGGCTTGGGGAGGGGGCGCGGGAGGAGGGCTCGGGGGAGGGGGCACGGGAGGTGGGCTTGGGGGGGCGGGGGCAAGGCCACGGGAGGTGGGCCGGGGGCACGTGCGAGGTGGGTGCGCGGGAAGCTGGCCAAGGGGGGGAAGCGGGCCGCAGAGGAGCTGGTACTTCCCCCTCCATCCCACGTTGGGAGCGGGAGGGGGAGCGGGCCGCAGAGGAGCTTGGCTTGTACTTCCCCCTCCATCCCACTTTGGGGGCGGGGGGAAGCGGGCCCTGCTTGCCCTGTGCATGCGCGCTGGGACCGCGGGAATCGGCGCCATTTTTTTAAACTTTTTTATTTTTTTTATTTAATTAACTGGTGCTCGGCCACGCAGGGGGCCCGGCCTGACCCACGGGGCCCGGGAAGCAGTACCCTTTGTCCCCCCTGTGCCCCCCCTGTTGGCGGCCCTGGATCCAGGGGGGGGCAAGCGCCCCCCCTTGCCCCCTCCTGCGGACGCCCATGGGCGGAAGTACAGCTGGTGGAAAAGATTCCTCTGACCTTGACCTCCGGACAATGGGATCTGGAGATGTCCAATTGATGTTCGGATTGTGCTTCTGCAGCCACGGTAAGCCAAGGGTGACAGGTGTTCCAGGAGCATGGATTACATCCAAAGCCAGGGTCTCCTTATGGGAATGAGAAGAAAGGGTGAGGGGACTGGTCTCCAAGGAGATGAAAGCCGGGTTGAGAGGGCGGCCGTCGATCCCTACCAAGGCAACGGGAGTTTTCTTCTTAATAAGTGGAATATGGTTCAATTCCGAGAATTCTTGGTCCACGAAGTTTCTTCCTGTGCCGGAATCGATGAATGCTGTAGTAGAAGTCTGAAAGGTAGGACCAGAGAGTGAAACGGGAATAGTAAACTTTTTAGGAAGTTCCATCTTGGAAAGGGGGCAGGTAGAATTAGCACCCAGGAAGCTCCCCTTCATACTCACTGGGCTTGGTCGTTTTCTGGACACTGAGGACATTCGCGAATCAGATGCTCAGAGGATCCGCAGTAAAAGCATAATCCACGAGTCTGCGGAATTGTTGAATAGGGGCCCGAGTGCGTTGAACTCCGAGTTGCATCGGTTCCGGGCTTCCAGAGCGGGCAGCGGAGAGATTGCAGGTCTCGTGGTTGAAGAGAACCTGGGAAAGGGGGCATGAAAAGGCACAAATCGAAAGTGTTGGCGCTCGGAGCGGCGTACCTGGAGACGTTGATCCACCCGAATGGCCTGGGAGATCAGTTCCTCCCCAAAAGTCCTGGCCTGGGTTGTGAGGCAAGCTCGTCGTTTACGGAATTCGTTAGTCCTCGCCAGAAAACTGCGACTAAAGCCTCCTGACCCCACCGAGTCTCAGCTGCTAGGGTCCTGAATTGGTTCCCATGCAAGGCAGCCAAGTGGTAAGCTTTAGGGTTAAATGGTAACCAGTGCGTGGGTGGGGGGCGGGGCTTCACTGCAACAGCAGTGAATAAATTATCTTGGCTCGGCACGCGCTCCGTAATGGGAGGGGACACGCGCGCAGGGGCAATGGCAGCCACCCGAGCACCAGCCGCATGCGGAGCAGCGGCCGCCCGACGGAGAGGACGGGGGAGCCCCCCAACCACAGAGGCTAGGGGAGCGGCGAGGAAGGAGCCCTACAGCAGCGGGAGCCGAAAGAGTTGAGGGGAGGTCACGCTGCGACTGCCGTGACCCCCGAGTCCTCACAGTCTTGGCCATATCAAGTGACACGAAGGTCTAGCAAGGAAGAGAGACAAGGTCATACCCCTGAGAATCACAAAAACATTGTCATATCAGGGGAATGTGACAATGGCCCAGGATGTTTAGTGATCCAGGCGACAAAAAATGATGAGTCAACTCAACAACCTCCTAAAGGTGATCGACAAAGAGATCATCCAAAATAAGAAAAACTAAATCGGACAATCCTCCTGCGAGCAATGGCACATGTCAGACGCACAGCCATTTCTCGGTTGGTGGCAAAACAGCCAGCTGTCAAAACTGGCATCTACGCAAAGGCTGCATACTGTCAACAAAGTCACAGAAGCAAAAAAGACTGTTCTCTGACACGTTCAAAAAGGAACAGTTGCAGAGACTTTGACAAAGAGACATTGTGGACTGGTGCGCCTACTTGACCTCCCTTGCCAAAGGGATTTTGGAGCCAGTGGTACCAGCCGGCACCACATTGTTATGTGAACATGGACTTGATACATTGTTATTGTATTTTATATGTTCCACATATATGTCAGATATAGTGGTATCTACTGATACCAGACAGGGAGTGTCCTGGAACAGGATTGTTTATTCTCTGTATTTTTCCTGCTCTAAGGCTGCCAGCCTTCCCCACCTAAAGTTACATGTTTTTCCCTGATCTGAAGCAGCCAGAACTGTGTATATTGCCACTTAGTTGTTACAAGTAATCCCCTTTTACACAGCCTCTAGTCAGTTGCCCTGGCGACCTCCCAATGCTCATATTTGAGATTGGTTTAGTCCTCTTCCCCTGCTTTATCTGCATATAGTTATGCCCCTTAGTGTGTTCCTGTCTGACAGGAAAGTGTGCTCCCTCTCTTCATCAAGCAGCCAAAATGAGTAGACACTGCTCCCTTAGAAAAGGAAATCCTTTTTAGATTCCCCTCAGAGAAGCACTTCCACATAGCAGGACACCTTCCTCTCATAAGGCAATTCTCCTCACAAGGGACATCTGCTATTACAATCCACATACAAGAACTTTTATACTTCTGTTAACTCCCCTCTATAAAGTTGAAGAAAATAGAAGGACTTTGTGTGCTTTAAAAGGGGACGAGTTAAGCTACATGGACTTACTCACATGCTACATATGAGCCTGGGTCCAGAATAACGATGAAGAGAGGGAGACAGGTTAAAAGCGAGATGGAAGAAAAGAAGGTTTATCATATTAACATCCACCCAGAAAAGAAAGAAAACTGTGCAACCATTTTTAAGAATGCCATAATATATTTGGAACATCAACTGCCATTTTGTACTATTTTTATGTAAGTACTGTAATTATCTTCAAAATAAACGTTTTGTTTTTATGGGATGAACCAGAATTATTGAGGTCTGTTATGCTGGCGTAATTATGAAAAAGACATTTAATTTTTTTTAATTTAATCATACACTAGTTGGCAGGGTTGTTTTTCACGAGAAACATTTCCTGTTATATCTGGCTGCCACACACCAATCTTTGCTGTGCCAAAAAAATGAAGCCAATATTGTTTACCGAGAATGGAAATGTATCCTGTATTTTTTTTGGGAGTACATCATTGGCAGTGAGTTCTAATTGTTTTCACTATATGCATTTAACAGTGTTGTGCCACTTTTCTCTTTATCTTCTTGCTACAGTATATACCAATTCATTCTCAGAGACTGAAAAAGTGCCACACAAAGCGTCAGGACCCATATTCTAGCTACGGGACCCATATTCTGTTGGGATTTCTGACTGCATCCAAGCATCAATCTCTACATCTCATGATACACTTTTTTTTTTTTTAATTAAGAAATAAAATTGATAAATATGTTTATTTTATTGGTGGTAGGTGAGTATTGGCACTATGATTTATTTTACATAGAAGTGTCCTAACTTCTGCTCTCTTTTTCACATTTACACTCGGAAGTATCGCAGATTGCTATAAGGTCATGTCAAGGTATGGACAATGTCACGATGTAGAAATGAATTCAATGGCCAAAGCAAACAGAGACAAGAGTTCCCAAGGAAAATCAGCAGCATCAACCAGGATCTGGGTGCATAATACCAGAGGAAATAGCAGAAGAGAAGTCAATCAAGCCAAGGTCGGGCAGGCAGAAGACAGGATCAAAGTAATGAATTTTATTTTATTTTTCTTGTGTAGCGTTGCTAGTTTTGCATAGCGCTTTACAGAGACATTTTGCACAAACAGTCCCTGCCCTGTAGAGTTTACAATCTATGTTTATGGTGCCTGAGGCACAGGGAGATAAAGTGACTTGCACAAGCTCACAAGGAGCTGAAATTGGGAGTTGAACCAGGTTCCCCTGCTTCAAACTCTCAGTGCTTGTCAGTGTTGTTACTCACTGAGCCACTCCTTAAGCTCCAAATCTGGACTATTTAAACTCGTATCAAACCTTTAATGATGCTAGAACCAATATTTTAATGATGCCTACGTGTATCTACGAACCTGATGGGATTAATCTGATTATCGGTGACTTATTTGTGTACAGTATCAATGTGTTCGTCTAAATATGAATGAACCATTTTTTTCACATTTGTTTTATGCCACTGGGTGGGAACACTTGTTATCTTGCTGTACACTTTGCTTAAATGTTGACTCATTTGCAGGAGTTTTATGAGTAACATAATGCAAATATTTTATTATACTGTGTAAATGTTTTCTTCTGCATCAGAAACTTTGCTTCTTCAGATCAAAGGTGGCACAAACCTCCCTGGCTAGGAATATACATTCAATGTAAGAAACTTGATTATTGGGCTTCTTGCGTTTCTCAGTTCCACACCTAGAAAGGGATAAAGTGTGCAATAGCAAACTTTTCTATGCCCTGAAACAAAGACCCTACAATTTTAGTTCTGATTTTGAATCTTAATCAGGGATTCAGGGAGGAGAAAAAACAGCTTATTTGGTATCTCCAATGCTCAGTTTGAATATCAATTGTATTGGAACAAATACAAAAATGTTCTCACTCAATAAATATTTTATGACTTCTAAGCCTCTGCAAATCTCTGCTCTTTTATGGTTTGCTAACATTTCCATCCTTTTGCTAGATGACTGAAGACTTGTGCAGTACAAATCCAATGTAACTAGTAGCAAAGAGAATCTATGACAATATTTGAGTCCCTGGTACTGTATTTCACACTGGTGAAAAAAAAACAAGTTTCCACAACCCACATCACAGTCATCGAAACTCAAAACACCTGTAGATGTTTGTGTTATTTGTGTGTTGTGTCCGTTAGTCCAATTTTATTTTATCCTTTGGTTATCTATTAAAGATTGATTTTAATATATATCATCATTTCCCCACTAGGAGTGCTAACATGGGGGCCTTTTCTTTCTTTCCTTGTTCTTACACAAGGTTCAGTTAATAAACTAACTTTACAGCAGCATAAGCCTCTCTAATTGTTGCTGGCCAACAAACCTGGTTCCCCAGCTTAATAACACACTCCTGTTTAGGGTTACTATATACTTAATAATATCCACAGTCTTTAGGCACAGAGATATACATTGATTTCTTATTTGATAGATGAGGACCTCGTCCCAATAGATTGTCCCAATAGATTCTCTGCAATCCTTCTGGATACTGCAACACATGAAGGGGGCGTCCTCACAGAACTGGATACAGGTGAGCAGCGTGCCCCCAGCCTCCAGGCTCTAGGAGAAAGACTGATTGTAGTGATGGGAACTCGGTCCCAAGTGAGCCCAGGTAAATCTTCTGGGTACTGCGATACTTGAAGGGGATATTCTCCCCGAACTAAATGCAGGGAGCGGCGATACCCCAGCTTCCAGGCTCTAGGAGAGAGACAAACAGCAAACCTTTCTGCCCTAAATACCTGTTCCTGTAATTAGGTGAGCAGGTGAGGGGGAACCAGAACCACTATAAACTATGGCCTGTATTGTTTATCCACCAGCTTCAGTAAATGTGAAGCTGTGGAATTGATCCATTTAAACTATTTCTGCACATTCTGACCTAAAATCGGCAGAAAGCTGCCTAATATCCTGGGACTACTGTATGTCACATATATCCCTCCCCAGCTCACACCTACTGAGGTGAGCAAGCCATGGATATATACCGGGGTACAGGAAAAAGGTAAACAGTGCACACTGTCACCTTCAATACCAAATGTGATATGTATATTATAAAAACCTTAATGTGAAAATGATAGGTAATAATAAAAAATATATGTGAGAATAATGAATGAATAAATAAGATTTTCACCATACAAGAGAGATGCAGCTGATTAAGGAGATGTTTCCCAACATCACAGATAAGACCAGCACAAAAACATGAACAGCGCAATCAACTCGTAAGATATAAGGAAAAACACAAAATACACAACAATAGTGCAGACGTGCTAATAACAAAATACAATAGTAATATGTGTATGCAAATGCCCACTCACGTGATGCTAAATAATTCAGGCGTGTATCAGATAATCCCCAAAGACAATTTTGGGGAGTGCAGATATCACCATAAAATACAAAACAGTAGGTTATGAAAAACATAGCATATCCCACAATTTTAAAAGTCACCATATTAGCGATCCAACTAAGTTAAATTACAAAGGCATCCAGATTGTAGCCCCCAACCGAAGAGAAGGATATAGAATTAAAGCCTTATCTAGACAGGAGAGCTTTTGGATTTTTGATATGCACAATCTAGACCCCCAAGGATTGGTCTAGAGTACATCTAATTCATCATGAAGACCTTGGGGGGCTAGATTGTGCATATTAAAACTCCAATGTTTCTAATGTTTCTATGGCCTCTTTATTAATACATATTTCACTTAGTTTTTACTTTTATTAATGCTATATAGATTATATATATTTTTTTAAATACCGCATAATGTAATTTAATATATAATTGGTGTATTTATATGTATTCATACATTTGTATATTTTTTATATAAATATATAGATTTTAAGATTTTCTACAATATTTTAATATTTGACAAGTCACACATTATTGCAGGATGTCCTTTTTGGTTTGTTATGCTTGTTTTTGCTACATTATTTTTAGTTTTTGCAACAATATACTCATGTGCAATAAATATACTCATGTGCAATAAATAGCCATAAAACTACCATCCTTTAAGTAATTCTGTGCATTCATTCTTATTCTGGACCATGTATATCACCTACACCAACACTAATGACATTTCTTCTCATTTCAGTGTTTTGGACAGACAACTTCGATATGTATATTTATATATACAGTATGTGTGGGTTTTACTATAGTTTTAATATCATTGTATGTTTATTGGTGTTTTAATAAATTATATTTTAATATTGATGTATAATATATTGCAAATGTAATTAGTATTCAGAAAACCTGTGGCCTGAACTGTGATTGGCTGGACATATCCCCTAGTTTAGCCAATTACGGACACCCATGGGGTTTATAAACTGTTTGTCTGCAGTGGGTGAGATCATCCCTGAAGAAGTAGTTTCAAACTGCGAAACGCGTAGGATATTCGAAAGCCACTACTGGCTGATAGACTCCTTTTTGCACAAGTTTGACTCCCTGTGTTAGTGAGCTCTGCTTCTGACTACAACCAGACATTCGCTTACAACCGGATTTGTGCAGGAGAATCCCAAGCTATTAGTTTACCACTAGCACCAGTCCAAAATGGAGATATCTGGAACCAAGGACCGTGACCACAAGGACACACCACGACACACCACGACACACCAGGACACAGCAGTACCCAGTTACCGAGATTGACGCTGATTACACCTTCTCCTGGAAGTGGACCGCCGTGATGTTTGTCGGATGAGGAGACCAGCAGAGCACCATTGTGGTAACATGTGCCTACACATGTATTGTTTGTTTTGATCTAATCTGATGTATGTGCTATACTCACCATTTTTCACATTTGCTTAATATATTTGAATATATGAGTATGAGAGTTGTGCACTGTTTGTTTTTTCCCTCTGCTCCTGGAAAGCCTGGGGGGGCTGGTGAAATGCTTCCACCTGTGAGGATCCCAACGTTGGCAGGATAGCCCCTCATGGGTACTGTTATACATATAGGGTATACCCAAATAATCACAACAAGAACAAGGTATATGCAATATACTTTACTGTGTCCCACAGTACTCACACAATAATAACAGTACAGACACAATAATAACAGTAACAGTCCCCCACTGTATATTGGAGCATAATATCCCTTGGGCACCTAGAGGTGCAAGGTGTCTGCCAAAGCAGCACCCAACGTAAGGATGAGGGCAGTACTATCCTCCCGTGTGTAGTGTTGGTGCACGTAGGTACCTTCCTGGGTACTCGTGTACACCAGGGTATTTCTCAGATAGGAGAACAGAAGAAAGTTACCAAGGTCACACAAGTCCATTTAACACGCACTTATGGTGCAATAGTAATCATATAATTAAGGATAACATATCCACAGAGAGAACTGAGATGTACCACTCAACCACACACTCATGGTCAACAATGGTAGCAGGACGTCTAACTGCTAAAATCAAAAATAATAAACTTTTAATAATATATCTATAACAACGCTGAAACACAAGGTGAGAGTATGTAACAATGAATATAAAATCAGAATAAAATAAATCCCCAGGTAGGGAAGGAGTGTAGGAGGATAACTAGTAGTAGGGAAGAAAAATATATAGTGTGGCAAAGCAATAGTGTGGCAAACACAAATGCAAGTAAGTATGCCAAACAAATAAATATCCCTATTGATTAACTACTAGATGACCATAATGGTCTAGTGTAGTGCTTAGGTAGAGGTGTAGCACAATACAAGTTCATCCAACATGAACCCATGCAGAATTCTTAAGCTAGCTGCCATCTTGACCTATCCCCGCCAGCAGTATGAGTTGATCTTCTCCCAGAGAGGACTCAATAGGTTATGTGAACAATTTATGTGTGAACTATATATAGCGTGACCGTAGTGTATGCATAAACCACATACAATGATGTGCCAGTACATCATATACACATGAGATCATAATATCCCTAAATGCCAATGTAAACGCAGACACGCTAAGCAAAAGTCAGAGCATGTATAATTGCCTGGCTGTGAAGGAAATATGGTATACAACCGTATGTCATGCCGGGGCGGAAACGCTACACTCCTCCAGACACAGTCCCACTCGCGGACGCCACAGACCCTAACGCACATTTTCGGGTGACGTAACACACTTCTTCAGGGGGGAGGAGTAACATACTGAAGGGGTCCAAACGCTTATTATACCTGTAGCCCTTTTTCTGAACACCTACCTAAGGGACTACCAACCGCTGTTTAACACCTGTTGCTCCAGGAGATCTGAGCCTCCGCCAGCTGGGAGCCTGGGGCAATACACACTCATAACATAGCACAGCGCCTCCACTTACCCAGGATCCCCATTTTGAAAGATTTACCCTGTGCAAGAACCATACCATACATTGTGGGACAACCAAACTTTACTGCCTCTGTCTGTGGCACCTCCTTGATAACACAACATGCATGAATATATATGTGGGTATATCATAACATTGACATCACTTCCTAACACATTATAACTGCTCTTATACTAAAGTGGCTCGGCCACACCTCAAGGGGAATATCGTCCTGTACAGCCGTGGCTCTGCCACGCTCTCATAGAGTATGTCCTTGTGAAACTTGGAAAGAATGTTATCTATCCGCTAGCCACTTGCTAGTGTCTGTTAAACTTAATGCTAAGGCGGGATCAGCGCCTGATGACCGGTGTCGGTGCACTTGCTGTATACAAAATACCTCCCGGGCATGGCGGTGACCACACCTCTTCTCAAAGGGTCCATCGCATCTGTTCCAGACCTTCCGCTGTCGCCGCCCTACCGTCTGCGCCCAGACGGCAGTATCAGTCCACAACTCCGTGCGCTTGGATCTGTCTAAGGTGACAATATCTGTCCACTACGGGCGGCCCTACAGTACCGCAACCTACGGTGACGCGGGGAATACTCCTAGGGACCTGGGGATAGTCTCTGGCCTAGGCAGGCGGGTCACGGACCCCCTGCTCTCACACTCCCTGTTCCGGCAAAACTCCAACTCCTTCTCCTAGCGTGGTCCCTTCCCCCACGCTTCCTGTTCTCCTCCCCTACCAACCCAGCCTGTCCATTGGCTCCTAGCGCCAGCTGACTCCTCCAAGGTTCGCGGGGGTTAAAGTTCAGTACATAGTCCTTTCTCATTGGCTCGCTGTTCGCGCGCTTCCAGGGCGCATGCGCGACCTTTCCTCTATACCAGTGACCTCGCAACATTGCACAACAATATGGCGGCGCCCTGTACCAACTTGCCGGTGCGGAACCTGCCGTACAGTGTACTCATACACGTTGTATTAACACATCCTTACATTCTCCCCTCCCCAGAATCCAACGTCCCCGCTTGGCTATGCTACATAACATATATACAAAAACATATCACAGTACATCGCCTCTGTCTTAGATTAGATTACACATCTCATTGAACAGTACCACTACTGAATGCATTCTATGCCGAGCCCACTGCTGAGCCTCATAATGGGGTGCCCCGAATTGATCGTAAGCCATTCTCATTGGAGGCTGACTAGTTCTTTGGCTTCGCCGAGGTTGTTCTTCATCGGCTTCCTCTGAGGAGTATCCAGTCTCAACTGGCATTTCCATTTCTGCCCTTGAGGGGTTCCTGGGATCTGCAAGGTCTCTCTGTGGTGCAAAGCACGGGCTCTGCGGGTCTAATGGCTGACTCATTGGAGTCAGTGGATCTGTCGTTGGACCAAGGGGCCCTTTACCCGTAGCTCCTTCGGGAGATGCCCCCACGGCCGGAGGGCCCCTCTGAGAGGTTCCCTCCATAGGATTCTCAGAGGTGGCATTTATTACAGTCTCTAGGCCATCCTCTGTGTTTTCAGTTTCTCCATCCATTGATACAGTGGGTACCTCCAATTCGTTGTCCCCTACTTGAGGTATGGGGAGTAGGTGATTCCTATGCCACACCTTTACACGGCCTTCGGAATCCTTGATACGGTATACTGGGAGGCCAGGCATCTGTGACTCTACCTCATACACCCCTTCTCTCCATCTATCAGCTAGTTTATGTTTTCCCGGAATGCCTAGATTACGTAGGAGAACAGCATCCCCCGGGCGGATTTCCTTGTGTCGCACTTTGTGGTCATAGCGCCTCTTGTTACCCGCATTTAGTTGGGCCGTCGCTCTTTCAGCCAATTTATAGGCCTGCTGTAGACTATCCCGCAACCGCTGCACATAACGAAAGTGCGTTCTGTTGGATACCCCATCGGTAGATATCCGCAGTCTCACATCTACAGGTAATCGGGCTTCTCTCCCGAACATCAGGAAGTACGGCGTGTACCCGGTAGACTCATGTCGGGTACAATTATAAGCATATATCCCCAGGGACCTGGGGATAGTCTCTGGCCTAGGCAGGCGGGTCACGGACCCCCTGCTCTCACACTCCCTGTTCCGGCAAATATCCAACTCCTTCTCCTAGCGTGGTCCCTTCCCCCACGCTTCCTGTTCTCCTCCCCTACCAACCCAGCCTGTCCATTGGCTCCTAGCGTCAGCTGACTCCTCCAAGGTTCGCGGGGGTTAAAGTTCAGTGCATAGTCCTTTCTCATTTGCTCGCTGTTCGCGCGCTTCCAGGGCGCATGCGCGACCTTTCCTCTATACCGCCCTGTACCAACTTGCCGGCGCGGAACCCGCCGTACAGTGTACTCATACACGTTGTATTAACACATCCTTACATACCCAAGATAGGGGAGGAGTCTGTAGCAAGGAGCCAATCTCTCTGGTTGCCGCTTATGCATGGTAAACAGAAGCGTCTGTGCATAATCACGGTACTCAAGTGGTTATGCGGAGATAACATCAATATTAAGAGGTACAATTATTAAACCATTTGCGTGGCGTAACAGTGTTCATGATGTATACATAATGTGAAATGAAACCTATATCGGTCAGGAAGGTCTGATTCGACAGTCAATGATAGCAGGGCGGAATACTGAGATGCAGTCAATAATGAACAGATGGACGAGATGTAAATGGATAAAATCAATAATGAGTCAGATGGCCGCTGCCTTCCACACAGTCCATATGTATGTGGCTGCGCCAACCACAACGTGGCCGACGCAACTCACACAAACCCTCCCGAGCGACAGGACCACTGCCAGGGAGGAGGCAAGGGGGGGTACCCTGCTACCCTGTCTAATCACTTTCCCTAGCAACTCATATACAGTATGCTAGATACATACATTCAGCTTCTCTTTATGTAAGAAGTTTTAGGAATTTACCAGAAGAAAATATATTTTATTCAGCACTATTGAGGAATAATAGTCAATTAAAATATTTAATAGCTTTATTAAAAAAAAAATTTTTTTTACATGCACTACAAAACAAGATGCGAGTATTGTGATACAAAACGTAGATCAAATTTGTAGTTTAAAGAAGGTGGTAATATGGTAATATTTCAAATACTTCAAACCACTCGAGTTTATTTACAGAATCAATGAAGTAGAAATGATGCATGGGTAATAAAGGGAAATGTTTTAAGAAATGAGCTTGCTTTGTTTTGTAATATATACATTTCAGAACACTGGTTTCAATATTTGTTTGCAAATTAGGTTTTCACAATACAGTATAATCATATTCAGTAGCACATTCACATATTTCACACAGGTTTTTCTGATCCCATCATATTCAACAGCACACAGTGTTTTCACATATACAGATGTAGTGAGACTTGCTGTATGCTGAAATAGCACAGAAATTGGGCTGTTGCAGGCGCACTTGCGGGGGGTCCATGCTTCATGATCAGACCCTTGCAGAGATAATCCTCTGGCACTGGTGCAGCTGTGGTCGCGGTGCCGCGACTTTCCCTGGTGCCGAAAACAGTTAGTCTTGCTACATCTGTACAATGGTTATGTGTCTGTCCCCATTGTAATAAAGAGCACTTATGGCAGTGTTCAGTGGGCCTCTTCTGTGGACTTAATGTGGGATATTGCCCCATTATGAAATAACCAGACAAGTATGGGTATTTTGACATTCATCTTAAACTTATAGTGGCATATTTACTAAGCACTGCGACTCCATAAGTCACCTTTCAGCATGGCTTAGTAAACATGGTCCCTTAAAGCACATTAAAGTTAATGGGCCATAAGGTGTCCTATGAGTAACACAGTTTAGTAAATAGGGCCCTTTATTTACAGTATAATATATGATTTTGCCCTGTTTAGTATCATTGCTACTTGTTTCCTTTGAGTTAAAATGATTGTCAATCTTTGTCTCATTCCTATCTGGGCATCTCCAAACACCTAACTAGGCAATAATTGAGGCATTTTGTTCAGGGCTTATTTTTCATGGAAACATGCATATTCATTTTAGATTGAGAAAACTTTTAGAATAGCAATTGTCAATAGGGAGAGCTACAGAAGGAGTGAATCCCAGTGGCCAGAACCGTGAGGTGTAAGCAATGGTGTAAACGGGTCACAGGCAGCAAGGAGGCGTTGTCAGGGTCAGTAGCAGAGGTCAGTGGCAGGTTAAGGAGAGGCAGGAATAGGACTGGAACACAGGGACTGGGACACGGGAACAAGCAGGATCAGCTGGTGCAGTAGGAACCAGTATAAACAGGCACCTTGCTGCAGGAACAGGTCTTTATAAAGCCAGCAAGAGAGGATCTTATTTCAAAGTGAGAGGGACCACAGAGGGGGATCCCAGTCAGGACAGGAGCAGCAGCATTCCCTGTGGAGGTGTTAGGGAACTGCGGACCAGGCATTTCAGGTTAACCGGACAGCAATTTAAGATTTTGTTGCCTCTAAAATGAAAGTGTAAACATCTTCCCAAACCTATGTAATGTTATTATTGGGATAGACTTGTTTTTAAAACCTTTTAAGTTTGCAATGCTCTTTACAGTTTCATCATACAGTAAATACAATCTCATGTCCTAAGCTTTTAGCTAGTACAGTTTAAAAAGAATATGTCTTATTTAACGGTGTTTGCCCAGGCCAATCTCATATTGCCCCCCCCCCCTATGTGGACACTGACCCCTGTTACATGAAGTGTAGTGTGGTGCACCTGCTGGCTTACAGAATCCCTGAGTTTCCCGCGGTGTTATGGGGGATGGCATCAGGACTGGCTTATGAGGTAATGCTGAGTTACACTCACTCATGGTACAGCGCCTCCATCTCTTCCAGACCCCCAGCGCAGTAGGGAGGAGTCTCTGAAAGAGAACCTCTATGTGCACCTTCTTCCCATGTGACTCCACAATCAGGACAGAAGCGATCTCTTTCTTTGGCATCCTTTATTTCACCATACATGGACAGCCACCCATCATAGCAGCCGGTTTTCTAGACGCTCATCTCAGGCTGCCAACCCAAAAGAAGTCCCTGACCATACACTCCCAGGCAAGGGCACTGAAAGCAGGTCTAGCTCTTCCCTTACTCCCTGATGGAGTAAGAGGAATAGTCTTCCACACCACTCCCTTGAGGGAGGGCCACAAACACTGCCAGAGCCCTGACAGGTTGCTGGACAGACTCACCTCACTCAGGTGGTGAGGCACACTCAATTAAGGAAGTGCTGCATATTATATAGATTCAGTAGGCACCACCCCTGTGTCACTGTAAGTGGACACAGAGCCTGATGTCACTTCCTTCACTGAATAATACACAGCACAGGAGGTGAGGGCAAACCCCATGATTACTCCTGGCGAACCTGCCCTTAGGAACCAGTATAAACAGGCACCTTGCTGCAGGAACAGGTCTTTATAAAGCCAGCAAGAGAGGATCTTATTTCAAAGTGAGAGGGACCACAGATGGGGATCCCAGTCAGGACAGGAGCAGCAGCATTCCCTGTGGAGGTGTTAGGGAACTGCGGACCAGGCATTTCAGGTTAACCGGACAGCAATTTAAGATTTTGTTGCCTCTAAAATGAAAGTGTAAACATCTTCCCAAACCTATGTAATGTTATTATTGGGATAGACTTGTTTTTAAAACCTTTTAAGTTTGCAATGCTCTTTACAGTTTCATCATACAGTAAATATAATCTCATGTCCTAAGCTTTTAGCTAGTACAGTTTAAAAAGAATATGTCTTATGTAACGGTGTTTGCCCAGGCCAATCTCATATTGCCCCCCCCCCCTATGTGGACACTGACCCCTGTTACATGAAGTGTAGTGTGGTGCACCTGCTGGCTTACAGAATCCCTGAGTTTCCCGCGGTGTTATGGGGGATGGCATCAGGACTGGCTTATGAGGTAATGCTGAGTTACACTCACTCATGGTACAGCGCCTCCATCTCTTCCAGACCCCCAGCGCAGTAGGGAGGAGTCTCTGAAAGAGAACCTCTATGTGCACCTTCTTCCCATGTGACTCCACAATCAGGACAGAAGCGATCTCTTTCTTTGGCATCCTTTATTTCACCATACATGGACAGCCGCCCATCATAGCAGCCGGTTTTCTAGACGCTCATCTCAGGCTGCCAACCCAAAAGAAGTCCCTGACCATACACTCCCAGGCAAGGGCACTGAAAGCAGGTCTAGCTCTTCCCTTACTCCCTGATGGAGTAAGAGGAATAGTCTTCCACACCACTCCCTTGAGGGAGGGCCACAAACACTGCCAGAGCCCTGACAGGTTGCTGGACAGACTCACCTCACTCAGGTGGTGAGGCACACTCAATTAAGGAAGTGCTGCATATTATATAGATTCAGTAGGCACCACCCCTGTGTCACTGTAAGTGGACACAGAGCCTGATGTCACTTCCTTCACTGAATAATACACAGCACAGGAGGTGAGGGCAAACCCCATGATTACTCCTGGCGAACCTGCCCTTAACAGGGATTATTGCACAGGAGGAGAAAGACATGTAACCCCAAAACTACACAGGGCTATACTTATATGGGCAAATTGTATCAATCTCTGTAAAGTAGCATTGTCTGCACAATTGTCAATGTGCATTGACAGGTCAATTGTCTATTTGTGCATGTTCAGGGTCTTGCTCTGCAGTGTCGGTCTATCTTGCAGACTTGAAAACATTGATTCTCCTCAGGGCACCTCTTCGAAACCATGTTATTAGAACAAGTCAACAACATTTTACCGCAATGGCAAAGTGTTATAATCACCTGTGAGATGCTAACGCGTTTGTATGTATGTATACCTTTGCTTAGATAGTGCCATCCAAGTACATAGCGTTTACAGCAGTAATACAGTGACATAATAGGAATAAGTGCTTAAACACAAAAGTAGACATTAGGAAAATTAGTCCCTGGTCCGAAGATCTTACAATCGAATGGGTAAATAAGCAGAATTTACAGAGACAGTAGGAGGTGTTATGGTAAGTGTGTCTGCAAATGACATGGTAAATGTATATGATATATATACCACTAGGAAAGGGAGCAAGCCAAATGCTTCATTAAAGAAGTGTGTTTAGGATGGGCCTTAAAGTGGAGAGAGAGGGTGCTAGTTGGATATTACAAGGAAGGGTGGGAGAGGGCTTTCGAAACAAAAAGAGGTAGACAGAAGACATGCTGGAGCGGAAGGATTGGGCATGTGTTAAGTGAGACATTAGGGCTGAACTGAAAGAAAAGGAAGAGGAGGGTATAAGAGGGAAGGAGCATTTTGTAAGTCTAACACCCCTATCCCGCCCTTTCCTCCTCCCCCCCCCCCCCCACCCCTTACCAGCATGAAGGACCGGGTGTACAGTAAAAAATAGATCAGATGACTGTCCCAGATTATTTCTACTATCCATTTAATTATTGGGTGCTGTGCTTTTAACTTGGTTTTTCTCAGGGGTTCTTGTGGATCCGTGCTGGCTCTTGACAAGGAGTGCAGATTTTTTTTTAAAAAAGGGCTCCAGGAGCTTTTAACTGGTTTATTAACTTGCAGCAAACAGGACAGGTTTTAGCATATTGAAAATAGTACTTTCAGTCCCTCTTGCTAAGGGGCCTATTTACTAAACTGTGATAAAATCTCTGCATTGCCGGACGACTTTGCATTGATTTATCGCGCACTAAAACATGTTGGTGTGGCCAGGTCTCCTCCTGGGGTACCCTTACCTTCCGATATGCAGCAGAGGCGCGGGGAAGCGTTGCGGAAGTCAGAGAGACGACTGAGTCACCAGAGGCTCCCGGTGGCCCCCTTTGCAGGGTGCCGCCATGTTGCTTATGCGCACGCATGTGCAGACGGTTTGCGCATGTGCAGAGAGGCTCCGAAGCCTGCAGCCATTACCAGAAGGCGCACGCATGCGCAGTGCATGGCAGCCATCTTAAGAAAAGTATAGACAGTATGTTGTATAGGCCGCACTACCTAATGTATTAAATATATTAGGGTTATAAGTACGTGGTGGGTGCTGGGGAACAATGAAGAGACCCCTAATCTCTCCTAAGGACACATAGAACACAAAAAGTGTTCCCCGCACTCCGAATGAATAGAAAAGAATCAATGATACTTGAAATGCTGATATGTATTAATGAGCAAAAGTGAAGAACATGAATTGACAGCGTGCAAAAAAATGCAAATCACATCAAATGAACAGGAGGGGGAGGGATGGGGAGGGAAGGGGGAAATGTGACATCACTAAAAAGTGAGGGATATGATAAAGAAGTCCCTAACAGGGAAGGAAGTGGGTGTGGTGAGATGCAAGGGGCAAAGTTTCGGGGTCACTTACCCCTTCTACAGGCCCATTCCCATAGTCACCACAAAGTAGGACTATGGTACTTCCCGACTCCCTCACAGCAAAATCCTCCCAGTGTTAGAAACAAATGCAAAAAAAGTGTCCAAGCAGTATTAAATTCAATGACTTATGTCATCTGAGATATATATATAGATATAGATATAGATATAGATATAGACAGTGCTCGACAAACCTATACATCTGCACGCCCCGGGCGAGTGGATTTAACATCGTGGCGAGCTCCTATTGGCCCAAGCAGCACACGTGTGGTACTAGGTGGACGAGTAGATTTTTTTGCTTGGCGAGTAGATTTTTTGGTAATTTGTCGACCACTGGATATAGATATAGATATCTATATATATAGAGAGAGAGAGATAGCGAGAGAGAGAGAGAGATAGCGAGAGAGAGAGAGAGATAGAGAGAGAGAGATAGCGAGAGAGAGATAGCGAGAGAGAGAGAGAGATAGCGAGAGAGAGAGATAGCGAGAGAGAGAGATAGCGAGAGAGAGAGAGATAGTGAGAGAGAGAGAGAGAAAGATAGCGAGAGAGAGAGAGAGAGATCGCGAGAGAGAGAGAGAGATAGCGAGTGAGAGAGCTAGCGAGAGAGAGAGATAGCAAGAGAGAGATAGCGAGAGAGAGATAGTGAGAGAGAGAGATAGCGAGAGAGAGAGAGAGATAGCGAGAGATAGCGAGAGAAAGAGAGAGAGAGAGAGATAGCGAGAGAGATAGCGAGAGAGAGAGAGAGATATGTAGCGAGAGAGAGAGAGAGATAGCGAGAGAGAGAGATATAGCGAGAGAGAGATATTGTTACGCTGTACTCACCACAAACTAGACGAGACCCCTGTACTGAGATTGGAATAGGCAACCACCAGCCACAGACACGGGAGCCCCGCCCGGAATGTAGAATGGTCTTGCTGGCCGAGTCTAGGGCAGGAGAGATTAGAATAAACGAATACTTGCCGGGTCCGTTGCAGGAGAGGTCCGGAGCATGGAAGGTACTATTGCGAAGGTCAGGACTGGAGAAGGTCGGATCATTGGAGTTCTGAGCCAGGGTCAGGGTAGGAGAGATGCGGATCATCAAAGTTCAAGCCAAGGTCAGGGTTCCAGAAAGCGAGAGGTCCAAAGGCAGGCAGGGTCGGTACACGGGTGAGCAGAACTAGAACAAGGTAACAAGGCAGGTTAAGCAGAGGCAAACACAGGAGTAATGTGAGTCTATGCTCAGCCGAAGTGCCAGTGGCACAGCTGAGCATAAATAGCAGGAACTAGCCAATCCCCCAGGGGGAGGAGCGGGGGCAAGGACCTCGCAGAGTCCAGTGATTGGTTGGGTAAGGAGGACAGCTGATAGTGATGGAGGTAATGAGCTCATCTTGACCCGTCGCTCGGGACGCCATGCACGTGCGTCACACGCTGAAGACGCGCCCTGCGTCTGGACTCCAATCCCGCGATGCGGGGGCTGCGCCTGCACAGTGCGTCAGCTGGGGATGCCACTCCCATGGGGGAGCGCTCCGCGTGAGAAGAGAGAGGCTCTTGAGGAAGGGCGGAAGCGCGAAGGGCTGATGGCAGGTGTCAGAGCGGGCCGCAGGTAAGTGCGGGCGTGCGGGGCCTGCACGGGGGTGCGCATGGTCCACGGATCCTGACAGAGATATAGCAAGAGAGAGATATATATAGCGAGAGAGAGAGAGAGATAGCGAGAGAGAGAGAGATAGAGATATAGCGAGAGAGAGAGAGAGAGATAGAGAGATAGCGAGAGAGAGATAGCGAGAGAGATAGCGAGAGAGAGAGAGATAGCGAGAGAGAGAGAGAGATACAGTAGCGAGAGAGAAAGAGAGAGAGAGATAGCGAGAGAGAGAGAGAGAGAGAGAGAGAGAGATATAGCGAGAGAGAGAGAGATAGTGAGAGAGAGAGAGAGATATATAGCGAGAGATAGCGAGAGAGAGATAGCGAGAAAGAGAGAGATAGCGAGAAAGATAGAGAGATATAGCGAGAGAGAGAGAGATATATAGCGAGAGAGAGAGATAGCGAGAGCGAGAGAGAGATATAGCGAGAGAGAGAGATATATAGCGAGAGAGAGAGAGATATATATAGAGAGAGAGAGAGAGAGATATAGGGAGAGAGAGATATATAGCGAGAGAGAGATATATAGCGAGAGAGAGAGATATAGCGAGAGAGAGAGATAGCGAGAGAGAAAGAGAGAGTGATATGTAGCGAGAGAGAGAGAGAGAGATAGCGAGAGAGAGAGATAGCGAGAGAGAGAGAGAGAGAGAGAGAGAGATATTGTTATGCTGTGCTCGCCACAAACTAGACGAGACCCCTGTGCTGAGATTGGTATAGGCAATCACCAGCCACAGACACGGGAGCCCCGCCCGGAATGTAGAATGGTCTTGCTGGCCGAGTCTAGGGCAGGAGAGATTAGAATAAACGAATACTTGCCGGGTCCATTGCAGGAGAGGTCCGGAGCATGGAAGGTACTATTGCGAAGGTCAGGACTGGAGAAGGTCAGATCGTTGGAGTTCAGAGCCAGGGTCAGGGTAGGAGAGATGCGAATCGTCAAAGTTCAAGCCAAGGTCAGGGGTCCAGAGAGCGAGAGGTCCAAAGGCAGGCAGTGTCGGTACATGGGAGAGCAGAACTAGAACAAGGTAACGAGGCAGGTTAAGCAGAGGCAAACACAGGAGTAATGTGAGTCTATGCTCAGCCGAAGTGCCAGTGGCACAGCTGAGCATAAATAGCAGGAACTAGCCAATCCCCCAGGGGGAGGAGCGGGGGCAAGGACCCGGCAGAGTCCAGTGATTGGTTGGGTAAGGAGGACAGCTGATAGTGATGGAGCTAATGAGCTCATCTAGACCCGTTGCTCGGGAGCGTCACGCGTGCGCGTCACGCATGTGCGTCACACGCTGAAGACGCGCCCTGCATCTGGGGTCAAATCCCGCGATGCGGGGGTTGCGCCTGCGCAGTGCGTCAGCCCTCCCATGGGGGAGCGCTCCGCGTGAGAAGAGAGAGGCTCATGAGGAAGGGCGGCAGCGCAACGGGCTGATGGCAGGTGTCGGAGCGGGCCGCAGGTAAGTGCGGGCGTGCGGGGCCTGCGCGGGGGTGCGCGTGGTCCGCGGATCCTGACAGATATATAGCAAGAGAGAGAGATATATAGCGAGAGAGAGATATAGCGAGAAAGATATATATAGCAAGAGAGAGAGAGATATAGCGAGAGAGAGATATATAGCGAGAGAGAGAGAGATATATATAACGAGAGAGAGAGAGAGAGAGAGATGTATAACGAGAGAGAGAAATGTATAACGAAAGAGAGAGAGAGAGAGAGAGAGATGTATAACGAGAGAGAGAGAGAGAGAGATGTATGGCGAGAGAGTGAGAGAGAGAGAGATGTATGGCGAGAGAGAGAGAGAGAGAGAGAGAGAGAGAGAGATGTATGGCGAGAGAGAGAGAGATGTATGGCAAGAGAGAGAGAGAGAGAGAGAGATGTATGGCACGAGAGAGAGAGAGATGTATGGCACGAGAGAGAGAGAGATGTATGGCGAGAGGGAGAGAGAGAGATGTATGGCGAGAGAGAGAGAGAGAGAGAGATGTATGGCGAGAGAGAGAGAGAGAGAGAGAGAGAGAGATGTATGGCGAGAGAGAGAGAGAGAGAGAGATTTAGCTGATGCCCTTAAACTGATCCACTAGACACCTGACAACCCCTTGTAGGCTAAGAGCCTGAAAACAGAGATAGATCACATGTTAAATTAGATATTTGCAAGGAAAGAACCTGTTGTCTGGGAGTAATTCTCACAGGATCCTGCTCCAACAGCCAGTGGGTTGGTTTGGTGATGTATAATCAGTCAGCTGATTTAACAGGGCTTCACACACTGAGGACTGTTGTCTGCTTGTGTCTTAGCGATTCATTGGTAGTGACTGTTGCCATTACTTGCAAAGACTGTTTTTCATTAATAGTATTCTCATTTATGTTGTCAGGTGTCTAGTGCATCAGCTAAACATATATATAATATACATATATATCAGATGACATATGTTTAGCTGATGCCCTTAAACTGATGCACTAGAGACCTGACAACATAAATGAGAATACTATTAATGAAAAACAGTCTTTGCAAGTAATGGCAACAGTCACTACCAATGAATCTCTAAGACGCCGCGCAGCAGATGCGGCCTGTGGGCTGGGAATAAGACTGTTAAGTTGGGACCCTCCAGCTGGATACCACCCCACGCGGAGGCGGACTCATCGGCGACAGACCCTTGTCAGTTGGTGCTATTGGGTGTTGGAGCACCCGGCAGGTATACCCCATCTGCAAAGTGCACCAAATATACACAGTGGGCAGCGCTGTCACACACGTCTGGTGGGCTGGTTTCTGTGGACACCAGGTTGAGTAGGTGCCCAGGGCACCTCTATACATTGGGGGACACTCTCACCGGGGTGTGGACTAAGTGGATCGAAAGTGGGGTATGGTGTGTGAGTAAGCAGCGTTATATGTGTTATTGTGTTGCCTATTGCATGTCTGTAAACTTATTATATACACTGTGTACTTATTACATTGGGTCCTGTGAAGGGGTTGTTCGGCGCTGTCAGGATCCCTTACAGGTGGAGGAGCTGTTACCAGACGATCCAGGTACACCCCAGGCTCCCAGCAGTGGAGGTTCAGTCCTCCTGTGAGCCGCAAGTAAAGCACCACACACACTTAGTAGCCGCCATATCTCCCATAGGGTGGGGGAAACTGCGCTACATTGGTAAAAATGATAGTCACTGAAAAAAAATCCACGTTTTTTAAAGTTCGATAAAAAAATGCACCATCGAACGACTTGTTTTTTTTCTAAGTGCTATCTCATTATAAATCCTAGCAATCGGCAACTTTGAAACTGCAGCCTGGAAGAGCAGCATGGAGATGGTGTATCTCCATGCGCGGCTCTTACAGGCAATCATGCAGTTCTAATATTAATTTTAAAACCAGTGTGCTGGAGCAGGGGGTCTCCTGAGCTGAGCTGAGTGAAAGGGGTACTTGGCCCAGGGTGGCGGAAGGTTTTAACCCCTTCGTTACCATATCTGTAGTAACCGCTACGGCAGTGAAGGGGTTAACACGCACACACACCCGCGACCCACCCGGTAGGCCTAACCACCCACCTGGGTCAAATACACCTTCACCCAATCCCTCTACCCCTAATAAATATTTAAATACCTTCTTCCTACCATTACACAACCCCCCTTAACAAATACAGTACAGTAATTGGCAAAATTACTATTATCCAGTTATACATAATTGTGCATTTGCCCATTTAAAATTAAACCAGCCAGCATAAATTAAATAAAACTTGCATTTACCCCTGCCAGGATGAAGGCCATCCTCATCCTCATCACCCTCCATGTCCTCTGTTGGCAGCAACAGTACAATAAAACTACAATCTAATGGCCCCTAACCCTTTTTTAATTTAAGGATTAACCCACCCTCCACCGCTACCTACCCGGGCAGCCTAACCACCATCCCCGGAGAAACTACCCCCACCCTCCACCCCCACTACCCATTTATTGGCACCGTGTTAAAGCATGCCCATATAAACAAAAAAAGTAGTTCCCAGCACTCAATGATAGAATAGTCGGATGATAAGCAAAACAAATATGGAAATTTAATATGAAAAATATTATCACATTTAGATATAAAATGGAAGATGTGGGAGTAATTGTAAGAAGGTGGTAATAATTAATCCAGGTGCTAAATGACACCTATGGGGAAAGGGTACAAAGGAGGAGAAGGGATAGGGGAGGGAAAACAAATGGAGGGATGGGGGTGGGGGGTTGGTGGAAGGCAAAAATGTACAAATAAAAGGCAATGTTTCAGGGAAAAAACCCTTCTTCTGGCCCATTCCCTACAATCTGTGAGACCATAGGTACGTCCCTCTCCCTTTATCCTAACCACAAAAAAATGCAAAGATGAAAGGAACAGATGTAGCCACCAGGCTAACTATGGGAGTAAGCCTAAGTATACCAAAATGGATATAGAAAATTACAGTTGGTTAATCAATTGACCCCTCCCCCCCCTCTTTTTGCCCACTTGTAAGTGATGGAAGTAAGGTGGTGATCCATGGCCTGTGTAAGCCTATCGGTGATGGTACAGTCCATGAGCTGCCCGTTCCTGAAGCTAACCAGTGGGTGTTGCAAAGTTAGAGCAGTCTTGCTCTGCCTTCCAAGGTGAGAGCATGGGCTGTCAGCCTCTTCCATTGCGTGGATGAGCTGGCCCACCTCAGGCCTAAGGGCCTGAGTACCACCACGGCTCAAGACCCCATACTATCGGGCAAGAACCATCCTGAAGTCCTGGGACGCTGGACTTTAATAACTGCTGTATGAAGAGCTGTTGCAGCATGTCCAATAAACCTACTTGTTCACTATACCTCTGCCTGGGTGCCAGTTCCTGGGCAGGAGGGGTAGGGAGTGCTGTGAGGGAGCTGACATCCTACATCCTAGGAACCCATCACAGCTGGGGGCACTGAACCAAGGTGTAAGAACCCAGAGACCACCCAAAAGCCTGTCCTGTTTCCCCTTACCACCGCAGCTACTCAGCTCTCCTGAACTAGCAGGTATGCCTCAGTACCACACTAAAAGAGTAATTCAGTCCTTCTCCCGGGGTATGTGGTAGGGGGACATGGGTTACATAATGTTAACAGTTTATTTAATTATCAGCATTTTACAGATACAGCCACGAGTATTAGAAATCTTGCCTTTTAAATTCTGGGGCAGTCTCACAGTAAATGCCTCAATATTGCTGCAACTTTGCCTCAACATTTCTGTGAGATTCTTATTGGCCCATCGGATTAACACAGCAAGGGTCCCTGCAAGGACCCCCGCTGTGTTAATTTATTTATTTATCAAATGTTTTATCAGGAAGTAATACATTGAGAGTTACCTCTCGTTTTCAAGTATGTCCTGGACAGTTAATATGACAAATAATACATGGTTAAAAATACAGTTACATAAATGAACAGGGTATACATTATATACAATACATTGCATGCACAGTTAGAGAAGATGTACATTATAGGCATATGTAACAGTTACAGACCAGATTCAAATGTGAGACAGCCTTAGTTTGGAAAGAACTTAAACTGGTGGTTGATGTGAGAGTTGTTCCAGTTTTGGGGTGCACGGTAAGAGAAGGAGGAGCGGCCGGATACTTTGTTGAGCCTTGGAACCATGAACAGTATTTTGGAGTCTGATCTCAGATGATAAGTGCTGCCTGTGGTCGGGGTGAGGACCTTGTTCAGATAGATGGGTAGCTTGCCCAGAAAGTATTTGAAGGCAAGACAGGAAAGGTGAACTTTGCGCCTAGACTTAATCCGATGGGCCATTAGGAATCTCACAGGCATTTACTGTGAGACTGCCCCAGAATTTCCCAGTTACAAGTGTTCTAATACTGGTGGCTGCATCTGTAAGTTACAAATGTTGTGCAGAGTGAATTTTCCACCATAAAATTACATAATTCTTATGGACTCTTGAGCCTTAGTCTCTGTTAGCTGTGTTAGTATACCTTATGCTGAATCCAAGATTTTTAATGTGTTGTTATAGCAGTGGTGCGTGACATTACTGTGCGTGCCGGCATTACTCAAGTGCAGTAGGCACCACCTGATGAGTCACATAACAGACGGGTACTTGGCCAGTAATGTGGGAAACAGGGAATTTACCATGGGGATTTTTTACTATAAATATCCTCTTTTTTTCCTATTTACGAGCCACACCTTGATCAAGACTGTTTGTTTTACGTTGCCAGAACTTATCTGAATTATGGCACAATAAACCTTAATTTTTTGCAAAAGTCAGTGTGCCCCACTCAATACTTTGAGTATCTGTGCAGGGCCACCCAGCTACGATCCGTCCGTGGAACAGGCTGATAACCCATTGAGATTCATCTCTTTGTGCACATTGAGCCTTGTACTTTTATTACATTTTTAAATACTTTTTTTTATACTATGAAGTGGACGCCTTTGACTTGGTACTTACAACAAGAATCTGCTTAAGTCTTCCACATTTGTCAATTGTTGGATGGACTGATTTGGATCTATTAACTCTACTGGAACATTTCATCAGATCCTTCTATATTATGTGATTAATTTGTTAACACAGTTCATACACATTGTATATTGCATGTTTATTCTAATTGTGCTGAAGTTATATTTAGAGTCCTTTACATTATCTTATTCACACTAATTTGTAACACTTCTAACACATTCTTAATTAGTATTTCACATTTGGTCACTCTGCATTATTTAGCGCTGATTTTTTATTTTTGTTTTCTTAATGGCACTATGTATGTTTGGTATCAGTAATAGCCTGCTAATACTTAGGGAATTTTACGAATCTTTTTTAGTTCTAGAGAACAATGGGAACTACCCACAGAAAGAGCACCTGCACCCTGAAATAAAAAATTGTATTGTATGTCTTTATTTATATAGCGTCAAAAGTGTACTTAGCGCTTCACAAAGAATACAGTACAGGGAATTTAAAAATACAATAAGTGCAGCAAAAATCAGACAATGGGAAAGGAAATCCCTGCCCCGAAGAGCTTACAATCTAAGAGGTTTGAGGGGAAACTTACAGAGACAGCAGGTGAGGGAATAAGTGCTGTCGATGGCAGTGCTTGGCCACAATAGGTGGTATAAGTGACTGTGGGACAATAGCCATGAGTGCAGGCTATTGGAATGCTTTATTTGTTGGGCGAGTGTTCAGGTTAGTCAGTGTTAAATGAAAAGGTTAACATCATTTACAGGGGAAGATATGGCAGGGAGGCATGGGTGAGATCAGGTGTGTATGTCTGGCTCCAGGCTTAGGGGAGATCCCCAGCACCAGGAAGGTGTAGATAGAGGGTGTGAATAGAAGGATTTGTGGGAGTGTTTTTTATTGAGGGGTAAAGAAGTTGTTGGGAGAGGTGTAGAAATAATGGTGCAGTGGGGAGTGGGGATGTTGTAGAGAACAGAAATGCTCACAAAGGAGTGAGAAAATAGTAAACCGAAAAATGTAGTATTGTCAGGATGGAGCTGTTATTTGTATTTTAGGCTCTAGATCAGTGTAAATAAGCTACATAATTTCAATGATGTGTAACGGGTATTCCACCCCACCCAATCGCATATATAGTGTGGGTGAGTAGAACAAGTAGTGTTACCGGTGGGTGCGTATACCAGCAGGCTCACAGGAGGTCTGAGCCTCCGCTAATGAGAGCCTGGGGTGAATCCTCTGGAACGGATCTTCTTTCAGCGCCTCCACCTATGTAGGATTCTAGGGAAGTGTAGAATGACCCTACATAGGAACCCAATCAGAAACCACACACACAGTGATTATATAATAACTAAGGACTTTACTTATGAACATAGAACATACGTGCATACTACATTAGTAACCTGTATCCCTCTCTAGAGGAAACACCTATTGCGTTGCGCAGGATGCTTCCCAAACATCAGTGAACCCACCCATTGTCCAAAACCCCACCCAATGTCCCACACTCCCGCAGAGAGGCAATGGGTGACTGCGCAGTCACAGTTAGCTAAGGGCCCGGTGGTGCACTTATATATTGATACCTTCCGAGCACTCCAGTACTCGGGTCGGCAACGATCTTCTCAAAGGGTCAATCGACGAGGACTCCTCCAACCGAACTCCTGCACTTGTGGACCGCTAGGGCGGTCCCCTCGGGAACACAGTCTCTGTGGACCCCAACGTGGGTCCAACCGCTTTCCGGGAACAGCAACCGCCGCTCTTTCCCTATCTATTTACAGAGCACTAACTTGACAGGAACCCTAACCTAGGGCCAGTCCCTGTTGTACCGCAACCTGTGGTGTCTTGGGGAAGCTCCTAGGGCCTGCAGGGAATATGACCTGTCCCACTCCCCTAACTACCCACGTCCCTAAGCCTCACTAACAACTAGCTAATTTACTAATCCTAACGCGCCTGCAGCCGACACACAGCTCTCACAGTCAGCCTGCAGACAGTAACACACGCTGCACACACACTGCACTCAGTACATGCAGCGTCAACATGCAACACTCATACACCGCAGCCTGGAACCCCAGCAATAACCCACTGCACACACTCAGCATCCGCTGTACACCCGATGCCTATTTGTCAGTGCTCACAGCACTACCCGCTGTGGCACTGCCAAACCTGCACCCAACACACACCTAAGGGTGACCTTCCCTATCTAGGGCCGTCCCTTATAAATTACCCACTAACCTGGTGGGGAGTTGGGGCCTACCTGGAGTGTGGGTACCTATCTGGATGCAGGAGCTGCACTTACTCCCTGCATCCTTCCATCCCCTTCAGCTCCGCTGCTCCAACTGACTCATGCAAAGCCCGGGAAATGTATCTCTTTTCCCGGGCTGAGCTTCCTTCAGCCCTATTGGCCACTATCAGGCACCTGGTGCCTGTCTCCCTATGCCTCCTGGGAATTGTAGTTCCCAGGGGGCTGCTATACCATTGGGGCCGCGTGCGCGCTTCTCCCGTGCATGCGCGAACGCCTAATGGCCGCCTCAAGTTCTCCTGCTCTGTCCCTGCCTTCCCGGCTAGCCCTGCGCATGCGCGAGTCTGTCGGGCCGCCGGGGACCTACTGCGCATGCGCAACTTGAAGCGCAATGGCGGCGCCCTTACAACCCGGCTTCGAGAGCGCCGGGAGCCCTGTAACGCGCGTGCGGCCTTGGCAACCGGCCGCACGCGTCCCCGGCAACCCCCGAGCCGGGACCTGACCTCCCTCACCCGCGCGATTGTCTTGCGGGGCCGCCTTGTGACTCGGCGGTACCCGCGATCGCGCACCAGGGGAGGGGGGTGCTGGAGTGCTGGGGAGACCTGGCTACAGATGATACTAGTTGGTAGGTAGTACCTCAGCAGTACTTCATCGGGAATGCCAAATACATTAACTCTAGCCTGATACATGTTTTCCCTTCTCTCTAGGGTCTTGGTTTATTCTCAGGAATATAAAGTATGAGAACACTGGGGATGACAGATACACAGAAAGGAAAATCAGGAGGGAAGTATAGAAAGAGCAGAGTCAAAGACAATCCTGGGTCATTCACAGGTTATCAGACAGGGTAACACGAGGTTTAGGCAAAGCAAAGTCCAGTACAGATCCAAGGTCATAGACAATAGAGCAGCAAAGTACTTGAGGGGATAAGCAAGAAAAAGTCAAGAGCAGGTCTGAGGTAATGCATAGGGGAATCAGGCAGAATACTTAGTTTGGCAGGAGACAGGAACAAAGATGTGAACTGAAGTGAGAACCTTAGGCTGAGGACCCGCTGTGGTCGGGGGCGCGCGCTAGCCACCAGCCCCTTGTCTCCAGTCTGCTGGTCCCTGCTGCCTCCTTCCAACGTGGCTCACTGCGTGCTGTGACACATCAACCAGCCGGAAATACAAGCCTCTGGTGATCAGAAGCGCTGACACATCACGTGGTACGCGAGTGAGCCAATGAGGAGGGGAGGAGGGAAGCTACGGGAGGGAGGCGGCTTGGGAGGGAAGTGTGTCTGTGCAAGAGCAAAGAAGATGGGCCGATCTATCCCTCTCCTCCCAGACCCACAACCCCCCCTCCTGTGGACCCACAATTCTGCTCCTTCACCCACAACTCCTCCACCCCTCTCCCCGGGCTCAATGGCCGTACCCCCGACCCGTTTTGGCCACGCCCCCGCGCCAGAAAAAGTTTACTGCAGATTGCGGTGCAGTGACTTGCACGCGCCACCGCAAGCAAGGCGGCCGTGCGGACGCTTTCAGCGGTGCCCTAGCCTAAGTTGCAAGGCAAGGAGCATAGCACTTCCTGGTCTTTAAATAGGGCTTCCCAGGAAGTGAGGGGGGCCTGCAATGCCTCTCTTGGAGTTGTAGTTTTCTCTTTTGTTTTAGCTGGTGCACACTTGCAATACTGCAGTCTGAACAAACTTCCATGAGGCAGGTTTTCTTAACACTGCAATTCCTGGCTAATCACTGATGCACAGGTCTGACAGAAAGCATTGTCAGGTACTGTCTGCACATCAATAGAGCAGAAATTGCAGACATGCCTCCAGAAAATGTATGTTGCAAATGCTTGATTTTTATAGTATAGGCTGATTTGCACCCAGTGCCCATAGGTGCATGATTAATAAGGGCTCTTAAATTAACAACTGATAAAACAAGATAGGTGAAATTTAATGTGTGTACATCAATGTCAAGCTAATTAAAATAAAGTCGGAATAGAATCCTCCGCATCTCTTTTCGAATCATTATATTACCGCCACACCCCCCCCCCCTTATTTGTATGAGTCGCAAGCCAGCTTTTGGCGCCCAAGCAATGGGTTTGTGCTACGATTCCACTGTTTTTAGCCAACGCAAAATCAGTTACCATGATTGTAAACCTTACCATGCTTTATCACTTAAAAGTGTCATTTAAAATATATACAGTACAACACTGCATCAATACAGATATGTCCTGTTGTTTTTCTGGCTTTCCTCAACAAAAGTGTGGACATCTCTTGTTTTGTTTGGAAGATATAATCAATATATATCCTATTTAACTCTCGGCAATTCTTTATGTTGTTATTCACACCTGTATTTAACAGGGATATGTCAGACATAATTAGGATTTGTTTGTAATTCTTCGCCTGTTGGGCAGATGGCAAAGGGAATTTTTTTGGGGGGGGAGGTACAGCGCTACAATTTACAATTCGCTGAACAGGTGCCTGCCTGCTGATGCTGCAGTTCAGAATGTCTTACAAGAAGCCATTATTATTTAGCCTTGAACCATCTAAGCGTTATCAAAATTGAGTTGTAGCGTTTTTGTTGCAGTTTTCTTGTACAAAATGTAAAAAACCTGTACACTTTTTTTCACTTTGCTTTCGGGCACACAGAGACGGAGAAAGTTTACAGGGGAGAGAGAGAGGGACAATGTTTCCAATATGTTAGGTGCTTCAAAAAGACCAAAAGATAATTTTGCATATCTGATCTTTTTAGCAATTAATGATCGAGCAAATAAGAATGCCACTGTATCAGAAATATATGACTATATAATTCACAATTATGAATACTACAAAAATTTACCTGGCCATGGATGGAAGAACACGGTTCGCAGTGTTTTGTCAAGTAATTATTGCTTTGTTCGCACAACCCTATGCCCAGGGATTAAATAGCGTTATTGGTCATTGCTACCAGCATGTGTCGGTATGTTTCATCATCGCAAAAGGAGAAGGGTGCGAGCAAGAAGCGGGACCGGGAACAAGACTGAAACATTGAATAATTGTACTTCCCAATCTCGCAATGAACCACCATCTAAAGAGCCACAATCTGAGTTTCAAGCATTTTACGAGTATCAACAGGAACCCTCCCCCTTCAACCTGAATATACTTTTTGGTATCAGCAACAATCTCACCCTGATTTTACCTCTGTGGCTAATTCTGGCTACCTGTCCCAGAATCATCTGCAAAGTTGGCGAAGGTAAATATAATATACAGTATTATTAACTTTTATTATGACACGAATAGCCAGTCCGTAAATGCATTGATACATGCGCATTACAGAGTGAGTACACGCATGTGCGGTCTGTTGAGTACATCTGTTGTCTACTTAAAGCATTGTTTTTATGTTTTCAGAAATCATCAATGAATTTTGGCAAGGTTTCTAAGGAAGGTAAATATAAATTGCAAAATTGTATTAATTTTTGTTCTCACTGACATGAACACCCAGCCCGTAAATCCCAAGATACATGCGCACTATAGTGTTATTACGTGCATGCGCACCTTTGCTATACACGACCTCTATACAGTGCAATAAGACGATGAAGCTGACGGTCGAAAATCACTATATTGTAAACTCATGGACATTTGAGTTTTTACACTTTTATACACTTATACTGTACTGTATTTGATAGAGACTATTTTAGCATATTATCACTATCTTTCACTATTAGCACTATTATCACTATTGACTTTAATAAAATGTCACACTGAAATGTTTGATGCTTTTATTTTTCACGGAAATACATTTCATGAGATCCCTGCTTCAGCACAGATGGCTCACTGATTACCGGCTGCAGCACAGCCAGCAGAGAATCATGTACATTCTCAACTACACACTTTATGAATCTATACATTTATATATTTTCTCGTCTACAGTAGAGAGGCTGCAGCATGGGTATCTCAATCAGTGACTTACTTTAATCTTATACTGGGCCTCTGGCTGAGCCACCTGTGCTGTAGCTGTGATATCACGAAAACACAAAAGAAAGTGCTTTGGGCGCTAAGATCCCTTGAAAATGGGGATATAACAAAGAATGAAAAAAATAAATACAATTATAAAAATAGAATACAGATGTTAGCAGGGCAGCCAGGAACACTAGTGGAACAACACCAGGAATACAACAAAGAACAGATACAAACCAGCGCCCGTAGAGAAAATGTCCAATAAGTCCCAATATGAAGTCCAAAAGAGGGGGGGGGGAGGATACAAATAGTCCAATCAAAAGAAGATCTCCAGTCAAGGGGTCCATAGCATAGGGACAAAGACAAAAAAGAAAATCATAGTGTAACTTGTAATAGTTAAAAACAGACAGACAACAAAAAACACACCACGAGAAACATAACACTTAATACTAAAGCTGAAAATGAGAATAACTATTTATTAAAACAAAGGAGCCTGCTGCAGCAGGTCATCAAGGGGTTAAAACCCAAAACCCTATTTACAACAGGACCGGAGTTTGTAGGCGTGTAAAACCATGCAGAGACGGACGCCAGGTGCAGAGAGAGTCCTCTGTGGGTTCTCCGATGTGAAGTGTGTGTCCCGATTCCCTCCGATGTCAAGAAGCTCTTCAAGATGGATACAGGGGAAGGGAAGATGCACACAGCCGCACTTTTTTGGACTTTATATTGGGACTTATTGGACATTTTCTATACGGGCGCTGGTTTGTATCTGTTCACGAAAACCTGACCGGTGGCTGGGGGTTCTGCCCAGCCAGTAGAGAATAACTTCTCAACTTCAGATCAGATTTTCAAGAGATCCCTGGATCAGCACAGATGGCTCAATCAGTCCCTGTTGCAGCACAGTCAGCAGAGAATCCTGTACATTCTCAACTACACAGTTTATGAATCTATACATTGTGATACCATCAATGTCCTCTAGGTGCTGGAATAGGGCAGCTATGGGATTTTTACAACGCACAGGGTGTTAATTTCCCCTGTATAAACTACCCTCAGTTGCAGCTAATCAGCCTGGTCTGAATGAACAAGAAAGTGTTTTAAGGCAGACACAAAACCGTGCTGAAGCGGGATGTCCTGTCCTGTCCTTAACATTGGACTTGCAGAGGAGAGATTCTCTGAGCTCTCGTGGGGCCAAGCTCCCCTAGGAAGGAAGGATGCTAGACCGTGCTGAGCGGGGACGTCTGCTCCAAAACCTGGAGCAACAAATCAGCAAAAACCTTTACTGCTGTGTTCAGAGACTTTAAATGTTCAGCCATACTAGTACCTGTTTGGGGTGATAAACCGCTTAATTGTCCATCCGAAGAGTTGAAGCTAAATGGGTAGTTAGTCTCCTAAAGGAGTAGGAGTTTATTTTATTATTTTGTTTTGACTTAAAGGGACGGTGGGCCTGTTAGTATATTATTTATCCCTGTAAATAAACCCCCTGTGGCATGATGGCCTCGCGGAGGGGTCAGTAAGACGCTAGACACGATGGGAAAATTTAAACTGTAGTGGTTGATTAGCCACAACCAAATAAAGTACGGGTGCACTGTCCCTTTAAGAAACCATATTATAGAAAATAAAACCTATTCCCGTTAGGGAAACTAACTCAACTCCTTGAGCCCTTACTAACAGGGTAGCCAGCTAATCTGGTTATGCCCAAAACATGTGCTCCACAAAGTATAACAATAAATTATAACAATAAAGTCTTATCTGTATTGTAGCTCCAATAGCAAACAGGAACGCCGGTTCCGGGGAGCAGGCTGTGTCCAGCTCGCAGCAATCTTTATCTTTATCCTGGGTTGGGGTCCCAGCTGGTCCCAGCAGCAAAGCTCCTCGCAGAACTGGGGGACAGAGCAACAGCTAGGGCTTCCTAGCCGGGAGAAGTCTCACCACCCTCCTGGGGAAAACAAGCTCACCAGGTGTGAGCCACTTCCTGCTTTTTAAACCTGCAGTCTCTCAGGCATCCTGCTTAATTAGGCTGCAGGTGTATGCAGTTTTCCAACTGTAGGTTAACTGGTTTAGTGCTGGAAAGTACACACATTCTCCATTCCAGCTTACTGAGTCAGTGACTCTGTCACACCCCATATAGAGAAATACTACGTTTCCTGCCTTAATCTGGGTCTAAAAGATGCTACAACGTGGTGTGGGCATCACAACATTTATATATTTTGCCATCTGCAGTAGAGCGGCTGCAGCATGGGTGTCTCAATCAATGACTTACTGTAGTCTTATACTGGGCCTCTGATTGAGCCACCTGTGCTGAAGCTGTGAAATCAAGAAAACTGACTGGTGGCTGGGGGGAGGGGCGGAAGAGGTCTTGGGGAAGCCTTTAAAAAACCTTTGAATGCAAGCAGTTCTGGGTGGTCTAGCAAATTAGATTTTTGAGACACAGAAACTTGAGGTCGTCAACTTGAGTTTCCGGACGGTATTGCGGACGACGTCAAATTGCATTTTCTGGCTGCATTGTGCCCAGGTTAAATCCCAGATAACTCGCGGAAAATTTGGTCGAGATATCGCGAAAGGCACAGGCTCGGCTCAGTAAACCGTGTGGCGTAGCGGAAAAACAAACGGGACACATCTGTATTCAATTGTAGCATGACGTGTAATGATTATATGTAACAGTGGGAGTATATGGGAGATGACTTAAGTGACACAAATGCAACAATGAGACAATTTTTTGGGGGCTTCATACTGTACATAGGAGGAGACTCACTATTTGCCGATGCAGTGTATCACCCCATGATCTGGTGTTAACTACGTACCATTCAAGTCAATGGCAGTTAACGCCAGACCGGCTAGCGATACACTGCATAAGCGCTTAGTGAATCCTGGTGACAGACCCTCACCTGCTTCTGAGTCTTCATCAACAAAGAATACAGATGAACAAAAGCTCTTTACCATGACCAAGCCCCAGTCTTCCACAACAAAACACGGAAATAAACATTTTTATTCTTTTCATTTCTGAGGTATAGGAACAAACATATTTTATTTAAAAATCTCTTTTTTGTATACGACGAGGACTCTACTATAGAAACTTTGTTTTAAATAATGCATTTGTAGAAAATATGGTTTTACTTTTTATTCAATGCTGTAGGGATACCATGATGCAAAAGAAAAATCAAAAACAATTTCACCTTCCTGATTTTCAGTTTTATTTGTAATCTAGCCCTCAGCAATGATTGTTTGCTATGTAGTTTGAAATGCATTGAACAGATCATTATATTTTTAATTGGTGCTATTAAATCTTTTAAGGCACAGAGTTTTGTTTTAATATTTTAACAAACAAATGCTTTTCCAGTGAAACATAATAGAGAGAAATAAAATACTTATTCAACAACCTGTTTAAACTACACATTTACTAATGTTCCATTAAAGTATTGCAAAACACATTTAGGGCTAGATGCGCAAAGCTTTGTTAGGCTATTTAATGTAATATTTACTTAAATTACCGTATTGTTAAGCCTAACGCCTACACACTGAGGAGAATAATGTAACGATAACCTTGAGTTAATCGCTGAAATGGTGCATCGATAAATTTCCACGGACATTAGGCATACGCATATGCAAATAAGATGCTATTGAATCACTGGACGGAATCACTCCGTTTGCACAGGGCACTATAATGAAAAATAGTTCACACCAAAACTTGACATTATTGACAGTCAGACAATGATTATCCTAAAGTTATTTCAGCGCATTACCTATAATGACATATCCATGTTCAACAACAAAAAAATTGTACACATATTCTTTTGGTCTGGCAGCTAGCACTTTATATTAAAATAGGAGAGAGAGAGAGGGAGAGAGAGAGAGAGAGAGAGAGAGAGAGAGAGAGGGGGGGAGAGGGAGAGGGAGAGGGAGAGGGAGAGGGAGAGGGAGAGGGAGAGGGAGAGAGAGAGAGAGAGAGAGAGAGAGAGAGAGAGAGAACACAAACAGGCACACACCTAGTGTATTGCCATAAAAAATATATATTTAAGGGACAAAAAACTTAGACAAATGCCCACTCACAAAAATAGCATAATTGAGAGCATGTATGAGATAACTCAATCGCCAACCGTGCGGTCCTTCCGATGCGCCTTGTGACCTCGGCGTCTCCGACGTAGCTCCTCCACGGTAGGCGGAAGCGGAACATGCCTCTCCCGGCGCCCGGATAAAGATGTCCCTCCGGAAACAACACCACCAAGTGATCGTGTGGGTAACAATGCCAGTATTAAGTTACTTGGAGTCTCGGAGGTATATAGCAGTATACACACAGTCTCTCAGTCCTTTGCTAAGTGAGCGTCACACAGCTAGACCACGCCCTACGCGTTTCATCATAGAAATGACTTCATCACGGGATAGTGTTAGGTATACCCTCCCCGAATATATAGGGAGAATTGAATGATTAGATAATTAATGAATTAATCAAATACTTATAATGTCAAAAAAATTCAAAAATAACATCAAGAAATATTTTTTGTTATGAGAGCCCAGTTTGAGACCAGATAATAGATAAATCAATCCTATAGTAAATACCAAACAACATTAGTCATCTTTACAGTTGCTTTCTAGTTTCTGTAATCAGCTGATGTATTAAATTGGCAGAATAAACAGATATCATTAATTCTATATGCTATGTGCTACCCTAAATGTCACCAATTTTAGACATATGAGTATATATGGTTGATAAATCATCCATCATTAAAAATTAACAACAATCATAGATCATACATCTCCCGGAGATCAGAAAGTTATTATTGAAAAACTATTCAGAATATGATTGTCCCAGGAACTGGTATGAATCATATCTAGGCACAGATTTCAATGAAATAGTGATTGATTAAAATCAAATGGTATTCCGGCTTAATTAGGTGTAGATTTACGAGAAAAGCTCATGTGACTCAGGTACCGGTTTCCACAAAATGTATATATATTTAATCAATATTATAATCAATCAATACTTATATACAACCGATATCTATGTATATATATTGGCAGACCAGATTCCTGAAAAGCCAAAGGAACAAACCGATCGAAGCAAAGACAGAAGAAAACCGGACAATAGTATGAATGTCCATAAATGTATTGAAATAGTATTTAATTCTAATAGAAATGACTATATATAAACTATTATTTGTGTTTCGTGTGCCAAAAATGACAATTTATAAAACGAAAGATGACTAAATAAATAAACAATACTAAAAATATATAAAATATATGAAAAATTAAATTATATGTATGAAAAATAATGGATAATGAATATTAAATAAAAAATATTAGTATATATGTGATATGTGTTTTAATTTTATTTAAATATGTTATGTAAATGCTTTGATAATGATAAATTACTTATTTTATATTGTAGTGTCTTTAATTTTATTTATAGTGTATTATGTAAATGAATAAGTGAATAAATGTGAATTGTGCAAATATTAATTGTGATTCACAGTTTTAATTCTAATAAATGTTAACCAATATTATATAATACTACCAAGTGATCTTATCATGATCTGAACCAACACTTCCGAAAACCACACTCAAAGAGGTACACAAAGACCAAATCGCAGAACCATAGTCCAAAGGGAATACATAAAGCATTCAAACCAGACCTCAGGAAAAATCACCTGCAAGCAGAATGATTTATACTATGGTGCTGACATCAATGTGGTCATTGTGCCCCCCGGGATGCATGGTTCCCCAGATATATATCCAATATGTTTCTCTTGTACATAATTTGTTGAACCGATCCCCTCCCATGATGGATGAAAGGATATGCTCAATTCCCATAATGGATAGGGATTTTGGGTCCTTCTGATGATCTGTGCAAACATGGCGAGAGAGGCTGTGTGTTTGGCAACCATGGATCGCATTCCTGCGGTGCTCTAAAAATCGTGTGTTTAGTGCCCTTGAAGTTCAGCCCACATACTGTAGGCCGCACTGACAGGATATGAGATATATGACATATTCACTTAAGCAGTCAATGTGATCAATTACTTCATATGAAGTGCCATTTGAAAAAGATGTGAATGTTTTAGTCTTATTTATGTGCCTACATGTAAGACAACGGCCTCTCCCGCAAACAAAGTTGCCCAACTTTTTGGATGCATTAGGACCCTCCATTCTCTTATTTTTTAGCTTGCTTGAAGCTAGCAAAGTTTTGATGCTCCTAGCTTTTCTAAATACTATGGGTACTTGTTCAGGCAGTTGGGGACCTATAACTGGATCATTAAATATAATATTCCAGTGACGGTTTAATATCTTCTTAATTTGATATGCAGATTGATTGAATTGAGTGATAAATATAGGGATAGATCTACCCTTTTAGTTATTAGTAATAGAATCCCTCCCATCACTGGTTGCAAGCAATGACTCAGACCTAGCCTTTGACTGTTCCAACAGTACATGTCGTTCCAGTTGACTGGCATCAGAAAATGCACTTTCAACAATGGATTTGTCATTGCCCTTCTCTATAAATTTATCTGACAGATCCTGCCCCTGCTCCAAAAAGTCAGAGTACCTAGAGCAATTCCGTCTAATCCTGTAGAACTGACTTTCGGCACGTTGTTCAACCATTTTTACTTTTTTACTTGCAGATCTGTGGAACGGCCATGGGCCCCAGATTTGCCCCCAGTTATGCTAAACTCTACATGGGTTTGTGGGAGAACATCCATGTCTGGGGTGATGCTCAGCTGGGGGCGGGTCTGGTGTTCAATGGCCGTTTCATAGTTGACATTATTATCATTTGGGATGGTGATAGGGGACTCTTGGAGGAGATTCTGTTATCCTTCAACGATAACCAAATGGGTCTAAAATTCACTCACACTATACATCCAAATAAAATAGTATTTCTAGACTTGGAACTTTTTATGGGTGAGGATTACAAAATTCAGACTAGGACACATTTTAAATATGTATCAGCCAATAGCTACCTACAATATGGTAGTAACCACTACAAAAAATGTTTTTTGCTTTGATCGGTTTGTTCCTTTGGCTCCTCAGGAATCTGGTCTGCCAATATATATACATAGATATCGTTGTATATAAGTATTGATTGATTATAATATTGATTAAATATATATACATTTTGTGGTAACCGGTACCTGAGTCACATGAGGGTTTTTCGTAAATCTACACCTAATTAAGCCGGAACACCATTTGATTTTAATCAATCACTATTTCATTGAAATCTGTGCCTAGATATGATTCATACCAGTTCCTGGGACAATCATATTCTGAATAGTTTTTCAATAATAACTTTCTGATCTCCGGGAGATGTATGATCCATGATTGTTGTTAATTTTTAATGATGGATGATTTATCAACCATATATAATCATACGTTTAAAATTGGTGACATATAGGGTAGCACATAGCATATAGAATTAATGATATCTGTTTATTCTGCCAATTTGATACATCAGCTGATTACAGAAACTAGAAAGCAACTGTTAAGATTACTAATGTTGTTTGGTATTTACTATTGGATTGATTTATCTATTAGCTGGTCTCAAACTGGGCTCTCATAACAAAAAATATTTCTTGATGTTATTTTTGAAATTTTTTGACATTATAAGTATTTGATTAATTCATTAATTATCTAATCATTCAAGTCTCCCTATATATTCTGGGAGGGTATACCTAACACTATCCCGTGATAAAGTCATTTCTATGACGAAACGCGTAGGGCGTGGTCTAGCTGTGTGACGCTCACTTAGCAAAGGACTGAGAGACTGTGTGTATACTGCTATATACCTCCGAGACTCCAAGTAACTTAATACTGGCATTGTTACCCACACGATCACTTGGTGGTGTTGTTTCCGGAGGGACATCTTTATCCGGGCGCCGGGAGAGGCAGGTTCCGCTTCCGCCTACCGTGGAGGAGCTACGTCAGAGAACGCCGAGGTCACGAGGCGCATCGGAAGGACCGCACGGTTGGCGATTGAGTTATCTCATACATGCTCTCAATTATGCTATTTTTGTGAGTGGGCATTTGTCTAAGTTTTATGTCCCTTAAATACATATTTTTTATGGTAATACACTAGGTGTGCGCCTGTTTGTTTTTTCTCCATACAGATTCCTGTCAGGGATTAGTTATCCCTTATTCGGGCTGCAAACCATCTGGTGGATACAATTTGGGACTGAGCTGGACACCTACCTATTGGTCTTTTGTATCAATTTAAAAAAAATATATATTAATTTTTTTTTATTTGCTTATATTATTTTATTATATGTTATATTAGACTAGTTGTTAGAAGAGTTATACTACACACAGCTACCGTGGTATTATTCCTTTATGTATGAGTTAGGTATATCTATACGTTTATTTACTAGCCTACTGTATTATAAACAGCACTTGGTAATTTTCTTTGTTACTCATCATCAGCTATTCATATAGGGACTCAATAGGCGCTACTTCATAGTTCTTTTGTTGTATATATATATATATATATATATATATATATATATATATAAAATTAATAAACACATCAAGAGATGCCTCATATAGTGTAAATTAGTTGTTATAATTGTTGTTTTGAGATTGTTTAAGGTGCATGCAGGATATGTTGGCCAGAGTTGCCATGATAAATTATATATTTAAAAAATCTAAACGGTATGTGTACAATTAGAGTACATTAGAAGTACAGTAGTTATTAGAACAATTACAAAGAGACAGGAGGTGTGATTTCTAACATCATATCACTCATAGAGTGCAAAGCACTGTGGGAGAAACGTATACTGTATAACAAGAAAATGACATGTTTGCAGGAAACCAAACAAATGTTACAACAAAATGATTTCTTTCTTTTTTTGCCGTGGAAGGGGCTTTTCGTGACGGACATTGTTTTTGCATTCCATTAGCTTAGTGGATACTCATTAAACTGAGGGAAAATAACATTTGTTACCTATTTAAGTAACAAATAAAAGGGGAAGGGGGAGTGGGGAATGGACTGGGCGCTTCAAAAAGTGAAATGTAAAAAACAGTGTCTAAAAGATTAAATAAACCACATAATGTGAAAAACACATAAAACCTTCACCAACCAGTGATACAAATGATTATAAAATGTGTTAAATGCTGCTCAACTTCCTCAAGAAGGACTGTTCCAGGTCCCAGGATTTAAGATTTCTTTGCTTGTGGGAGAGGAGGAGCGCAGAGGTGCTCAATGATATATGTGAAAGAAAAATAAAGCAAATATAGTGCAGATTGTAGATACTGGTATATATCACTCTGTTAGCTATAAATAATAGCACTCACAAAACTTATCGTGATCTCAAGTGTGTGAGAGATCCATCTCTCTCTGACTGGAGCCCTTGCGATGAACAAGTGTCAGGATATCCCTCAATGGATAAGTATGGCAGACATAGAAAAGAAAAAGCCACAATAGTGCATACTGTTCGACCAATATATTCAATAGGAAGTATCAAGAGTAAGTTAAACTCATATTTCCAATAAAAAAACAAGCATGGGAGAGAACCGCCGAAATGCAGAAGGACCCCGTCTGTGTACAGCTTCACAGCGTCTCACTCGCACCTCACGATTGACGAAGCAATTAGCGAAACGTGTAGAGTTAGCGTTGAGAACCGGAGAGCTGAAGGACTGGCAAGATTGGGGCGGACTCCAGAGGCAGACTGCGCTTCCGCCCTCACCTATGACGCGACCATGGAAGTGACGTACGCGGAAATCAATTGTGAGGTGCGAGTGAGACGCTGTGAAGCTGCAAACAGACGGGGTCCTTCTGCATTTCGGCGGTTCTCTCCCATGCCTGTTTTTTTATTGGAAGGATTGCACCACTGTCACAGCATACTTAGTTTGAGCTCTACTTCTCATTGAGTGGTAATACCTATACTAAGTACTTTACCCTCTTCTGGGACAGAGAAGCATATCTAATGCTTAGCTTATGACGCGGGAAGACACCTTACAGTTGATTTATTTGAATAGGCTGCAATATATAACAATATTGAAGGTGCCTTATGGCAGGACACTAAGTAAATATGGTCAACTATCTTTTTCCTTTACAAGATTAGGAGTACTAACTCAAGTCATCAACTCACTTTGCTATATTACCTTTTCTCTGCATCTACTTTATTTGCTGTGCTTCACCTTATTTTTACTCGTGTGTGTCAGTAAACCTGTGTTTTATTTAATCTCACCTGGCCTCAGTAAATCATAGCCCTCATTACACATTATTACTTTGTGCTTAAAGTCCCTTCAAGGTTACAATCAATCAACAAAATAGATATCCTGTGAAGGTATGCTAGTACTAGACAGTGATGCACTGCTAGATATCAGCTGATTTAGCTCACACTTCTAGAACTGCAGCCTAGAAAAGCAATGGTTATGTGTTCTAGTCCTGTTCGGTCTGACACCATTTCAGTCATTAGGTTAGTGCCTCTCTCTCCCGTACCCCCCAGATTAATCCGAGTGCAGATTTTTTACAATCTGGTAACAGATTTCTCTCTCTAAAAAGAAAATTAATTCAAAATGGCGGAAATCCGCAGACTAAAGGAACTGGCTGATCCAAGGCGGATTCAAATCTGCCCCCAAAAAAATCACTAATCACTAATGATATATTAAGGAATTTAATGTTATACAGTATGTCTAATGGTAATCTCGATCTATGCATTATTTTGCTTCTCACCCATTATGGGCTGAACCGATAGATGTGGGTAACTCCAGGAAACCACCAAACTTGGTTTCTGATTCCATTTTGAATCTACTGTATAAACCTATTTAGATATCTACTTTCCTATATATCTCTATATTTACTGTACCTGTCTACTCACCTATCTGCTCATCTATGCACAGTATCTGTTTATCTATTTTCATACCCATATGTCTGTCTGACTCTCTTTATATTTATCTATGTAACAGAGTATGTCATTCTGCCAATCTGTCCCCACCCTGTTATGCAAGTTATGCTGTAATGAGTTAATCTTGTGGGTTTGTCACCCCACCCATTCTCCTCTATGATGGACAGAACTAAGGTGGTGACTCATGGCCTTTGTAAGCCTATCAGGGATAGGTATAGACCATGAGCCCTCCTCTTCAATCCTAATTAGGAGAATACCAAATTTAGAGTCAGTCCTGTTCCTGCTTTGGAGGAGAGAGGAAGCAATAGAGCTATTAGACTCTCCCATGGCGGATGAGCATGCTCACCCCCAGTCTTTGGACTGGGGGAACTTCTGATTCAGGCACTGATTCCCTATACTACCAGGGGAAAGCACCATTCAGAGGTAAGGAGCCTCTGAGACCTTGCATCGCTGTGAGAAGATAGGCAGTGAATGTTCCCCAATAAAGATCCTGTTCATAATATACCTCTGTCTGAGGTATCAGTCCTTGGGCAGAGGGAGAAAGAGTGCAATAGTGAGGGATGACCTCCGAACACCCTGGAGCCCACTACTGCTGGAGGCGCTAAGCACCATGAGAAGAGCTCAGAGAAGAACCTAAGCCTGTTCTGATCTCCCACCATCGCAGATCAGACTCAGCTCTCCTGACCTAACAGTTAGTGGTACCACACACTAGGTAGCATAGGCTGTGTGTCTCCCAGAGGGTGGGGGAAACAGTGCTACATCTACTTATTCCCGGATTTGTCTATTTATCTATTTATGTATCTTCCTACCGATTTGTCTATTCAGCTACAGTATATACAGTATCTGCCTATTTTCCTTCCTTTGGTATTCTGTAAGCCCTTCTTGCATTTCCAAACCATACGGAAAAGACTTTTTTAGTAGTGATTTCATTCCGGCTGTACAAATCTGACCGGAATTACCTATGTTATTTGGATGGAGTTTTGATGTGATACAGTATATACTGTATATAAAACTTGAGACTCTAAATTAGGCCTCTCTCTCTACAGAATACAAAAACCTGCAAATCGGATCGGAAAGGGCTCTTTCCACACAGATTTGCACAACTCACCGTTACTTGAATATGCAATAAAGTATGTTTCTGCAATAATCACTCCTTTTAATATTTTCTTACTTTTAAACTCGCTTACTGTAGTTCTCTCTCTCTCTCCCTCTCTCTTCATACTGCTTTTTTTCACTCACTTTTCTTTCACTGCTCTACTTCTTCGAGAACGGGGGGTGAGGGGGGGGGGGGGCAGTGGGGAGGGAGATATTGCTTCCTAGTAGACACACAACAGTGCGTAATCGAGTGACATGTGGCACTGACAGTGTGGTCTCCAGACCCACATGTACTCTTCATTACACTTTACTACCATGCCTGAGCATGGCAGGCCCAAGGAGTCCCAGTGACCTATGGTACTCCCAGGGCTCTACAATTATTTATTGTAACTCACCATAATGCATTACTGCGAGCTATTCTACAAAGACACATTGGGGCTTATTCTGTCAACTCCTTTAGTGCTGTCCCGAGCGATCTGCACGGAAAGCCCAATTAACTCGAATGGGGCTTTTCATGCAGAACGCACGGTAAAGCGCTAATGGAGCTTACAGACTAAGCCCCATTGACTTGGTTCCCTGTTATGCCAGGGAACCTGAAGTCAGTTAACAGGTACAGTAGGAAACTAAAATGCAGGACTTTGATATGAACAGTCAGAAATCTCTGTTGTGTGGACCTCTTTGTTTACATTTTTAGACATGGAACAAATTGCATTGCTTGGAAAGTCGTCATGGATACAGTGACCCTCAAATCTTCCCAGCTGTCCATATAGCTTGTTAAAATATTATACTGACCCATTATGGGGCTGTATAATGCAGACTTTTTTTTTTATTCAGCCAGATACTGTACAGGTTTCCTTTTTTTCTCTAATTGCAGATTCTAGTTTATAATTATTTGCAGGATTTCCAGCAAAGGGCAGTTGTATCACTGATCGGATTTTAAAAAAAAGACGTCAAAAAAAGATGAGGTCTGATACAAAGACTGTGATCTGATAACAGATGATAAGGAACTATATGGACTGTAGATTACACTAGTACGCAGGAAAGTGGGTGACTGTAATAAGTGCTATTTGAAAACCTCACTACAGTATATACATGCCTATTACCAAAAATAGCTAAACTAAAGGTATGAAACATTTCTTTCAGACTTAAAAAAAATCAATTCTAGAGAAAGCTTGTACTGGAGCTTGATCTCTACCTCATTAATCTGTAGTTAGGGATTTGTACTATTAATAGGATGAAGCTCTAAAACAGGGGTGCTCAATGCCAGTCCTCAAGACCCCCTACATGTCAGGTTTTAAGGATATGCATATAATAGAGATAGTACTGCACACTTATGCAATGCAAAAAATATAGCAAATACATGATACTTGCGTTTTAGCACCTGTGCACCTGGTTCAGGGATAGCCTATCTGTAGCAGTCCTGTATATTGAGCGTATGGTGCTGTTTTACTCTGGGACTGGTATGTGATGCTATCCACTCCTCCCGCCCTTGTGATCCCCTCAGTGATTATGCCCGAACACAAGGGAACACTTCAAAGGATCCGACATGCATCATAATGCAAAACGGATGGAAAGAACTACAAAGGATGAAATCCCACGAGATGCCCACACAGAGGACTATGGAGGGATGACGTCACCACGACAAGAGCTACGATGGACCGCCCATGATGACATCGATGCTGACGGATGTCTCACGAGATCATAGAAACCAATGAGGATCAACGAAGGATATGATGATGCCATCATATACTGGAACGCATCTGCGTTCCATGTATAGAATTGAAGAGGATTGGACTTACATCATTGAACTCACATGGGATAATTAGTTTTGTTGGGGAGGGGGCGTTTGCTTTTTTCACTGATTTGGGGTACTATTTATATCGGACGTTTAGCTTAATATCACATGCCAGTCACTTGATATAGGCCTTGTCAGGGCCGAAACGTCGTGTTATGACATAATAAATTATTTTTGCTGAAATCCGCTTTGCCCTGGATCATCTTCTTACCCCAGGTTTTAAGGATATCCCAGCTTCAGCATAGGTGGCTCAATCAGTCTTTGACTGAGCCACTGATTGAGCCACCTGTGCTGAAGCTGGAATATCCTTAAAATCTGACCTGTAGGGGGGGTCTTGAGTACAGGAATTGAGCACCACTGTTCTAAGACAAATGCAACAAAAGGGCAGGTTCATCAAGCTCTGAAAGCGGTTAATGCACCAGATCTGACATTAACTCGCATTCAAGTCAAGTCCGAAGTTAATGCCTGATAGGGAGCATTAATCTGTAATGGAGCTTGATAAAATCGGTCCCTAACAAACAATCTTTTTACAGCCTACAAATACTGTGATATTATTAACGCCCAATGAAAAATATAAATGAGCTACAGTACTTAGGCACATTCAAGGACACATGCAAGATTAATAGAGGGAGGGTTCTACTGTACCTCGCCAGTTATTCCCTGAAAACACAGTATAACCAACACCGGCAAACATTTCTTCCAAATCATTTCACATTGACCACCAATTTCAAATAATTTCCCCTTCCAGGAAATGAATGGCTGATCTTAGTTGTTTCAGCAAATACAGCCACAGGGAAAGCGGTGCTGGGCTTATCATGTTAGTTCCACAGCACATACTGTACAATTCATAAAAATAAAACCAATGTCCCAATAATACCACACACGCAAGGGGGATGTATTCGCTAGTGGAAAATCCATACATTTGGTATATATTTTTTTAATCCAAGTTATTTCATTCCCTAAACCATAAAATACCTTCTTTGTTAATTTCAATAATACACTATTGTATGTAGAAATAAATCAACAGCGTGGTGGAGACAGTAAGTAAGACTACATATATTTATTTAAGCCATGTTCCTCCAACATAAATAAGTTTACAGCCATAATATTTGAGTGTGTTTTGTTCAGCCTACAGCATTATTGATAAAAAAAACATGAATAATATATTTTAATGAGTATGCCATAGCAATTCATTCCCATCTTGGGGTTAACGTATATCTGTTAAGCTAATTTTATCTGTGCCAATTATTGAAATCTGGAAGCCAAAATTCAGTGGTGATTTAACTTGTTAGTTCTGATTTATGGTCTACTAAAATATCAATGTAATTGTTTGACCTTTCTGTTGTTACATGAGATACACTTGCCCATAAAGTATCTACTGTATCACACAGTGTGATTGCTACCGCACTATGCAAGCTTTCTTGTTTGAGAATGCTCCACACCGAAACTCTTTTGGGAATGGTATTTTCTGATATTTCCTGACTTTCTGTTCGTTACATGGGCAGTGGTTGATTACCAATAATAATATTTGAGTTCACGAAAAGAGGTACAAATATATAGTATAAGAAACCTTTTGCAGATTGTTTTCCTTACTTTATGCAGCCATCCAATGTATGTGTAACCCATCTCTCCCCCCCCCCCCTCACCCCTCTCTGGGAGAAGGACTGAATCACTATCTAGTGTGGTGCTGAGGTATACCTGCTAGTACAGGAGAGCTGAGTCTGCCGCGGTGGTAAGGGGCAACAGGAGAGGCTTTTGGGTTGTCTCTGGGTTCTGGTTCATGGTGTCACCGCCTTCAGCTGTGATGGGATCCTTGGTATATGGATGTCAGTCCCCACCACTGCACTCCTTACCCCTCCTGCCCAGGAACTGACACCAAGGCCGAAGTATAATGAACAGTTTGCTTTATTGGACATGCTGCATAGCTCTTAATACAGCATAGGTGATACTGACAACATCCCAGGACTTCAGATGGTGCTGCCCCGATAGTATGTGACCTTGAGTCTTGATGTTCTTTAGGCCCTTAGGCCTAAAGTGGGCCAGCTCATCCTCGCAATGGGAGAGTCCTACCTTGGAAGGCAGAGCAAGACTGTTCTACCTTTGCCTATGCCCACTGGTTAGCTTCAGGAAGGGGTGGGCTAATGGACTGTACCTATGTCTGATAGGCTGTACACAGGCCATGAGTCACCACCTCACTTCCATCACTTACAAGTGGGCGGAAAGGGGATCAATGGCCCATAGATTAACACATGAAGGCCCTGAACTTACTAGGGACTTACATCACAGGCACATTGTGGGGGAAAGAGAGGTACTTATTGACATACCATGTTACATATGTTAAAGAGAAGCATATGAAACAACAAATGTTACTTTGTATCCTGACATTTTTCCTACATCTCTAACTAAACACTTATGGCAGTGTCTAAATGATTGTTAGGCTTATGATTCTTAATAACTGCTTCTATTCAAAATACTGTGTGTTTTATTATTATTATTTTAGCTGCTGTCGTCTTGTAAAGAATTATACACAAGCACAGGGAACTGACAGAGGTTTCTTGAATGAACAAATAAATATATATTAATAAAAAAATACAAGAGCAAAACACCTTGCAATTAGTAGTCTTAACCATTTATCCACAGGTATATGAACCTATTATTTGGAGACTTTAAAGAACAGAAAACAAGGAATCGTGGACTATAGGCCAAAAACAATTTAACATTATTTATACAGTAATTTATATAAAAAATAATAACAACTTTAAGAACTAAAATTGAAGGTTACATCTAGCAAATAATTATTCTTATTCTTTAGTAAATGTCATACTAGAACCAACTGTACATAATAGGCTACATGCATTATTGATATCCCTGTCCTTTGATTAGCCAAATCAGGGAGCAGGGATTTCATTACTTTCTTTGCTGCTGCATGTGGGTAAAAGGTCCTTCAGTGGTCAATAGGACCAGGGGGCAGTTTGTGGATAGTGATTTATCCAGAGGGGTGGGAGGAAATCTATTTGGAAGAGCAGAGTGGAGGGAATTGATTTGGAAGAGAAGAGGGGTGGGAGGGAATTGATCTGGAAGACGGGAGTTGACGAGGAGGAACAGGGCCATGGACAGGGGGAGAGAGCCAGAACAAGTGCACCGGGTTCAACAGGTCCGAGGTGCCCGGTCATCAAGCTGATGCAGGAAGTTCAGCCCGCGTCAGGTCACAGGGTCCTCTGTGTGCCGTGGGTCTCCATCTCTAATGAGCTGCAGGCCTCTCTCCAGTGAACCCCTTCACAATGTGCGCCTGGTCAATGCCGGGAGTACGACACACCCACAAGTTAGGCCCAAATTCCGAATCTGTCCCAGGTGCCCTGCTCCCCTCTGCCATAAAACTCTTTGTGGCAAGAAGGCCCCGCCCCCAGTAACATTTTTAGAGAGGGGGAGAAATGAATGTCCTTCCTTTCAACCAGCTTATAAATCACACACAGAATACAATAAATCCAAAACCTGAGCCACATTTATTAAATCACAAATTATATCAGCATTTTATTGTAACCAGAGCACATTTCATGAAATACCAAAACAAAGTGCTTCTCACATTTGACGCAAATTATTGGGCAGAAAAGATTATCCCACCTCAGACCTGGTGGATTTTTTTGATGGAAATACAAGATGCAAAAGAGACGGATCGAGACACAGAGTTTATTATCTGTGCATCATGTAACTCCTCCCTAACTCCTCCTATTGTCACTCCCCAATTTGCAAGGTGATGCAAATGGAACAAAACCATGGGCAAGACTATAATGCACTGACGCAAAGAGACGTAAGATGAAAATCACACAATTTCCATAAATCCCCCAAATCGCCCCCCATTGTGTTAACTAACATTGCGTTATCACATGATCGTGCCTGTGCTAAGAATTGCAGTTTAAAGTTTGGTAATTAATCTTGCAGCAATTCCTCTGTTTGATACACTGGCGACACACTTTATTCGAGCTCGGCTAGTCCCACGAATTCGGGTATACCCGGGTGTATTGAGGTTTGTGACTGTTTTCTGCCCGAGTGCATTGAGGTATTTTCCAAGCAGGGATTGAAGCATTGTATTCCCGCTGGCTGCAATACTGCACAGTATATATGTAGCCCTTTTTGTGAACCGGCCGACCCACCCAATCTCACATTGGCCCCTCGTGGTCTAACCGGTCCCTTTCCCTGCAACACACCTGCTCTAAGGGACTACTGGTACTGCATAACCTGTGTGGCTCCAGGAGATCTGAGCCTCCGCTAGCTGGGAGCCTGGGGAAAAACCCTTACCCTTACTTGGTGCAGCGCCTCCACTTACCCAGGATCCCCCGTGAGGAAAGATAGCCCTGAGTAAGAAATACAATAACACACAGATACGATAACCAATAACTAACACTTTACTTAACACACATATAACACATTACATAACATCACATAACCAGATGCTCTACCCGCATCACCTCAACCCAATATCTGGTATCCCCACCCAGTGTCCTGTGATCACCCCACACCCAATGTCTCGTACTCCTACGAAAGGTCGTGGGTGACTGCGCAGTCACTATTTAAGCTAGGGCCCAGTTGGTGCACGTAGAATACTTTAGATACCTTCCGAGCACTCCGATGCTCGGGACCGCAACACACTTTCTTCTAAAAGGGTCAGACGTCCGTCTGATCCTATTCCAGGTACTCTGCCGGTGGACCCCAGCGAGGGTCCCACCGCTCCACGGGACTGCCACCGGATCACGGCAACACCAACCGCATGGGAACCGGAACCGCCTTCCTATCAATACCTACTACTTGAGTGACAGCAACCCTAACCTAGGGCCTGTCCCTGAAGAACCGCAACCTGGGATGGCTTGGGGAAAACTCCTAGGGCCTGTGGACAATAACCGCCCCCCTTCCCCTAGCTACCCAGTCTCAACTGTATCTGCTAATCCTAGCAGCCTAACACACCTGCAGCCAACATTCAGCTTACACTGTCAGCCTGCAGGGATTCACACCGTGCACACACACTGCACGCACTGCGCACAGCACATGCAGCGACACACACCCAGACAGCTGCAATCACACACAGCCACCCGGATCCCGCAGCAATCCCACTGCTAGCACACCGTGCCTCTTTGACAGTGCCCACAGCACTCTCCGCTGCGACACTACCAAACCAGCACTTCCCACACTCAAGGGTCACCTCCCTAGCTAAGGCGTCCCTCCTCAGTCTAAGGCGTCCCTCTTCAGTTACCCCCTACCCTTACCCGGGAATTGGGGCCTGCCTGGGGATCTAGGGAGAACCCTTACCTGATGCAGGAGCCACGCGCTCTCTGCACCCTTCCTACTCCTTCCTCTGCTCTGCCCTGACTGACTGTTGCAAAGCCCGGGAAATGTATCTATATTCCCGGGCTGAGCTTCCTCCAGCCCTATTGGCCACTAGGGAGCACCTGACCTCTGCCTCCCTAAGCCTCCTGGGAGTTGTAGTTCCCAGGGGCTGCCTAAAGCATTGGGGCCGCGTGCGCGCTTCCCTTGCGCATGCGCGAACCCCTAATGGCCGCCTCACTCTCCCTCTACACTTCCCTACTCTCGCGCGACCTCTCCCTATCCCTGGAGTCCTATCGCGCGCTTCCGCCCTACTGCGCATGTGCGAACTAACGCGCAATGGCGGCACACTCTCTGCAAGCCGCCCAGCCGGTGGCAACGCGATCGCGGCCCTAGCGACGGCCCGATCGCGTCCCCGGCAACCAGCCTGCACCGCTCCCTGCACTGGCCCCCACCCTCGCGAAGTGCCGGCGGGTCCGTCACAGCCTCCGGCAGCACCCGCTACCGCACGGCACTCGCGGAGAGGGGCAAGGCAGCTCAAATTTACCTCGGGGCTACATTCTCCCCTTCGCAGAATCCCAACGCCCTCGCTTGGGTAGCAACCATACAGTGGGTTATATAATGGAAAATGCATTGTAACCGATACATCACATACAAGCAATTCCCCATTGGTACCCAACATCATCCCCGCATGGATACCCGAGGCCAGCTGAGTCTCAGATTGGAGTGCCCCTAACAGACTGGGTGAGGGTATCCCACCTTGACTCCTGTGAGTCTTTTGGAGCTTAGGACCTGTCCCTTGCACCAACCCACCTTCTCCCTCTCGCAGAAAAAAATGTACGGGGTCCTGGGTATTGACCCTTTCCGGTTCCTCCGGTCTCGTCTCACGGGAGACAGGGAGGCTCAGTCTCTTTCCTCGATCCACCACATGGCGAACATAGCGCTCCATCGCGCACCTGGGAGAGGCCACAACTACCAGAGCGGTCTCAACAGAGTCTTTGTCCGCTCCAACAATCCCTTTAACGGTGACTTCGTCCGCGGACGGCACCACGTCTTCGGGTAGGCCCGTTTCTTGAGAAGGCCAAGCTTGGAGACTCCTCGCGCAGGAGTATGTGTCGCTCCGGTCCGCTACACCGGATACCTTGATAAGGTCGAGTTCATTCCACGATCTGCAGAGATCTTCTGGGGGAGACACCTCCACCAGGACACGGTGACGGGGTGAGCCCATCGCCCGGGTGACCCTACCTTTGGAGTCACCAGGCTCCACGATCACCGGGGAGCTCACACCCGACACCCCTGGGGCAGTCAACTTACCCCGGTCGGTATTGGCAGGTACTGATCCCACGCCTGGGACCGCTGGTACCTCGGTGGTAGGCCGGACTGGCCGTTGCAGGGCACACGGGCCCACATCATGGTCTGTATCAGTGGAGGTGGTTGCCTCGGTGACCTCACTGGAGTGGTCCGCCGGAAGGCGCATCACCACGCTCGGTTGGTCGCTCGAATCATCACACATGGGCGGGGGTACAAGCACCTTACCCTGGCCGTCCGGAATCTGTGGTTCTGGTCTCGGTGGTTCTTGCTCGGGAACCGGGTCTGGAACCGACATCTGGGGTTCCGACATCTGGAGCTCCGCCTTCAGCGGCTCTGGCTCAGCGTCTGGAAAGTTCATTTGGGCACACGGGCCCTCCACCACCTCCATGGCTAAAGTGGACAAATTAGTAGCGGCTTCACCCACCTTGGTAGCACCATCAGGCGCCTCTTTCTCTGTAGGTTCCGCCATCAGAGGTTCCTGCTCTTCCTTCTCAGGGAAAGGACAATCCAGTTCTGCTACAGTGTCCTCCCCCAACGGCAGCTCGGTAGGCTGCGGCAGTTTGGGTTGCAGGAACTGCGCCGCACAGTCAGGGCACTCGGGCCCTCGGGTCAGTTCACCCACAGGACACTCACATTCATGCAGACGGCCGTGCAGGCATTCTTCCCCGTCTACCACGGTCATCGTAAGGGCGACGGCTAACTCAGGGGACCCGTCCGCCCAGCCACCAGTCGCCTTCCAGTCTCTTAATGCACACGGGCACATCGCCATTGACAAGTCTAAATGGGGGGCCCGTACGATTCTATACAGCCAAGGGTGCTTTTCTCGGCATCCCTTGCTTTCCTTAGGGGGAACAGAGTTGGCTGATTTCTGCTCACGACACTCCCTCCCCCTGGTGGACTCTAGAGGAAAAACAGCACAGTCTTTTGGGGAATGTTGCAAACTCTGTTCTGAGTCACTCACAGTGTGGGGGCGGGGCTCTGGCTTTCCCGCCAGTCCTGGGAGAAGGGTTGCAACATTTTCCTGTGCATGCTGGCAGTCAGCCGCACACGTGCCATTTTGATTTGGCGGGAGCCGCCATTTTAGGTGGGGCTCACGGTCAATGTCTATAGGGCTCTCGATGCAGGTAGAAACTGCCAAGTCAGGGTAGATAAAGGGGCACCCATCAGTCGGACCCCCGGGCAAATTTAAGATCTTAGGGCCATCTTCCTCGCTTAGGGTCTGGCGTGCATATATCAGGACAGTACTCCATTGCACGGTGTAATCATACCTTCGCCCTCTGACCCACGTACCCGCCAGTCCAGGGAGCTGCCGAACCTGCGCCTGGACATCTAACAAGGGCACGCCAGCCGGGACTGCCCCCACGGCAACCACGCAGTTAGGATTCACGTTTACTTTCAAGGCCCAAGCGTAGACCTCCTGCTTTGAGAGCACCCACATGGTGGAACAAAAATAGGACACAATTTAGCAAAAACATGTACAGGGCACCCCAGGTCTGATCTCTCAGCAGCGCCTCCAAATGTAGCCCTTTTTGTGAACCGGCCGACCCACCCAATCTCACATTGGCCCCTCGTGGTCTAACCGGTCCCTTTCCCTGCAACACACCTGCTCTAAGGGACTACTGGTACTGCATAACCTGTGTGGCTCCAGGAGATCTGAGCCTCCGCTAGCTGGGAGCCTGGGGAAAAACCCTTACCCTTACTTGGTGCAGCGCCTCCACTTACCCAGGATCCCCCGTGAGGAAAGATAGCCCTGAGTAAGAAATACAATAACACACAGATACGATAACCAATAACTAACACTTTACTTAACACACATATAACACATTACATAACATCACATAACCAGATGCTCTACCCGCATCACCTCAACCCAATATCTGGTATCCCCACCCAGTGTCCTGTGATCACCCCACACCCAATGTCTCGTACTCCTACGAAAGGTCGTGGGTGACTGCGCAGTCACTATTTAAGCTAGGGCCCAGTTGGTGCACGTAGAATACTTTAGATACCTTCCGAGCACTCCGATGCTCGGGACCGCAACACACTTTCTTCTAAAAGGGTCAGACGTCCGTCTGATCCTATTCCAGGTACTCTGCCGGTGGACCCCAGCGAGGGTCCCACCGCTCCACGGGACTGCCACCGGATCACGGCAACACCAACCGCATGGGAACCGGAACCGCCTTCCTATCAATACCTACTACTTGAGTGACAGCAACCCTAACCTAGGGCCTGTCCCTGAAGAACCGCAACCTGGGATGGCTTGGGGAAAACTCCAAGGGCCTGTGGACAATAACCGCCCCCCTTCCCCTAGCTACCCAGTCTCAACTGTATCTGCTAATCCTAGCAGCCTAACACACCTGCAGCCAACATTCAGCTTACACTGTCAGCCTGCAGGGATTCACACCGTGCACACACACTGCACGCACTGCGCACAGCACATGCAGCGACACACACCCAGACAGCTGCAATCACACACAGCCACCCGGATCCCGCAGCAATCCCACTGCTAGCACACCGTGCCTCTTTGACAGTGCCCACAGCACTCTCCGCTGCGACACTACCAAACCAGCACTTCCCACACTCAAGGGTCACCTCCCTAGCTAAGGCGTCCCTCCTCAGTCTAAGGCGTCCCTCTTCAGTTACCCCCTACCCTTACCCGGGAATTGGGGCCTGCCTGGGGATCTAGGGAGAACCCTTACCTGATGCAGGAGCCACGCGCTCCCTGCACCCTTCCTACTCCTTCCTCTGCTTTGCCCTGACTGACTGTTGCAAAGCCCGGGAAATGTATCTATATTCCCGGGCTGAGCTTCCTCCAGCCCTATTGGCCACTAGGGAGCACCTGACCTCTGCCTCCCTAAGCCTCCTGGGAGTTGTAGTTCCCAGGGGCTGCCTAAAGCATTGGGGCCGCGTGCGCGCTTCCCTTGCGCATGCGCGAACCCCTAATGGCCGCCTCACTCTCCCTCTACACTTCCCTACTCTCGCGCGACCTCTCCCTATCCCTGGAGTCCTATCGCGCGCTTCCGCCCTACTGCGCATGCGCGAACTAACGCGCAATGGCGGCACACTCTCTGCAAGCCGCCCAGCCGGTGGCAACGCGATCGCGGCCCTAGCGACGGCCCGATCGCGTCCCCGGCAACCAGCCTGCACCGCTCCCTGCACTGGCCCCCACCCTCGCGAAGTGCCGGCGGGTCCGTCACAGCCTCCGGCAGCACCCGCTACCGCACGGCACTCGCGGAGAGGGGCCAGGCAGCTCAAATTTACCTCGGGGCTACATATATATATATACTGCATTACAATTCATGAATTTATGCCATCTGGTAGACACGCGAAGCATTGCAGCCTATTAAATCCTAATCATTATCATTTAACAGATCAGCCGCCCGTCAGCCAGGCATGAACCCAGGCTGGGAAGGCAAACGCAACGGGGCTTGTCAGAGGTGAGGAGCGGCGCATTCCAGGTATCTGCCAGGTACATACTAAGTATTTGCTCGAATAAAGTGTGTCGGTGCAGTAGTTGTTCTCGAAATGTTAAAACTTTTCTAATTTTGGCCTGAAAACGCATCGGCAAATAGCACAAATTCTATGGAATATAACATACACATGTAGCTCTTGTACCCCCCCCCCCCCTAAGTGAGATTGAGTACATCTGTTCTCTGCTACTCCATTTAGGTGATGTGCGGTTTGGCAGTGAAACATTGTTGCAATACTTGTAACTAAGACATAACTGTGACCGCATTCATACAATGTAACTTAGTATAATATGTGTGATCCCCTTATTCCTAGCAGGAAACACATAGACAATTCAAACGCATTTTCAATTTTCAGGCTTGCAGCCAGCAGTGGGCTGCGGAGCTGACACTTCACATTTACAATATGACTCAGGGGCACCCAGCCGGGCATAATACCTTTATTTACAGGCCTGGGTACCCTTCACCGTCACAGGCACACCCAGCTCCTCCCCCTGGTGAATACGATAGTCCAATCAGGAGCAAGGGAGGGGGCGTAGTTTTGGCAGTTTGCGCTGTTTTCTTGCAAACTTTAGCAGAAAAATCTTGCAAATGCATGCAACTTTTGCAAAACGCCGTGCGGCTTCCCTGGTATCAGCGGGAACCGCCATTTTGTGAGTTAGAGTCCAGCAACCATACGGCGTCCCTGGTATCGGTGGCAACCACCATTTTGAAGTATTAAACAGTACATGTAACTCCTTTTTGTTTCGTCAGGAGTCACACACAATAAAACGTCTTTTCTGTTGTAATTGATTACGTGGGTGCCACGCTCCCCGGTGGCGCATCGAGGAACGCCCCACTATTCAGCTCATCAGTACATCGATGCACTGGGGTTCCTGGTGACGCCTCAGAGGCCCTGTCCCCTTGGTGCATTGTAATAAGGGTTAAGGAGGTAACCCTCTCCCTGGTGGCGCCTCAGAGAGAGGTCCCCCCCCCTCCCCCTTAGACCTTTGTAAACGGGCAACAGGCTCCAAGGTGAAGCCTCAGAGAACTGCTCCCTTAACCTTTTTATTTCTGATATGCAGGGTAACCACACTCCCTGGCACGAAGCCAGAGTATGCCCCAAACATATTTTCTATTTTCTTTTCTGCAAGGGCCTGGGTAACCCCCTCCCTGGTGAAGCCCCAAGGAGAGATCCCCCCTTCCTTTCTCAGTGAATGGGTAGCAGGCTCCCTGGTGACGCCTCAGGTGAAGCTCCCTATTCTTTTCATTATAGGGGAAGTACAGTCTGTGGTGCACAAACACAATAAGTCCATAAGTCCTGCTGCTGCAAAAACCTGTCCTGTGAGAATGGAATTTCAGCAGCGCCTCCAAATGTAGCCCTTGTACCCCCCTTCCCTCCTTCCCACCCCTAAGTGAGACTGGGGTCATCTGTTTCTCTGCTACTTCATTTAGGTGGTGTGCTGTACCTGTTTGGCAACAGGAGGGCTGAGTGCTCCGCGGTGTTGTGGGGAGAACAGGACAGGTTTACAGGTCACCTTAGTTCTTTCGTGCAGCGCCTCCAGTCAGCATGGATCCTCTGGATAGCAGCAGGATGGCCCATACTGACACCTTTCTTTCAGCAGCAACACATTGAAACACACTGGTGATGGTTCCATGGCATTTATTGCAATCAGAGCAGATGTACAACACAGATGCATTCTTCTCCCAGCTTCCCCTATTGAAGGCACTCTGGTTAAGGCTTGAGGCCCAGACCAGGCCATCTGTGCCCTAGTGAGAAGGAGGGTAGATGGGGCTCACTCCACACGGGGAGGAAAGAGAGGGAGAGAGACCCCCGCTTTAGGAAAGTGCCAGTATTTATAGCCTGGGGTGTGACTATAACTCTGACTCATAACAAACCAGATCTAGATACTTATAGGCCCTCACATCCAGTGTGTGGCCCAATCAGTACCCACCCATCAGGCTGACACTCTCTGGCTATTGCTATGGCCCGACCTTGGATACATCTAATGAATCCAAGGCTGCAAAAGCACACAGGGCCTTTTTGAAGGAATTATCCCATCCACTGCCTGCACCTAACAGGTCTTACACTGGTAGGGCCAAGGAAAAGTAGCGGCCGGAGGCTAGGCTACACAAAAAATACTGTTTCAATGCAGCAATAATAAAAGGGATAGTTACTTAATGGATAGTGAATCAGGTGGCCTGGTGCACATTTATAAATTCAGTGAGGCCTGTTTAAGGGAGATTTGGGATCTATGAATTGTGACCTCCTTTTGGTTTCCTATCCCATTCCATCTACCCACATGTGTTTGACTAATTGGCAGTTGAGAGTAAAGTGTATTCCTCATAAGAAAAAAAAGATACACATAATTATATTATACCCTATTTGACTTTAATGCTGTTTATATCTACATGCTGTAAGGTCACATTAGCTGCAAACATATTAAGAGGGCTAAAGCACATAACTATAGCTCTATAGATGTGCTGTAGACAAGGTGAATCAGCTTGCGCGTTATGGTTGGATATTATCTGAGATTCTACATTATCACTGCCATTGAATCCTATGGAAATATTTGATATTCTATGTTATAGCATATGTGTATGATTTATATCTGTATACAGTGTGTGTGTGTGTGTGTGTGTGTGTGTGTGTGTGTGTGTGTGTGTGTGTGTGTGTGTGTGTGTGTGTGTGTGTGTGTATATATGCATTAGCCTGGTTACAATTTTATATACAGATAGATATATTATACACATACAGTACACTGTCTTATCCTATTCCACTGTCTCCTGATTGTCTAGGTCACTTTTACATTTGAATAAGTAGCCTTTTATACCTCCACTGTTAATTTTCACACTTTCGTGTCCGCATCCACCTAATCTTAATATCCCACTTTCTCTCAACATCCATTGCAGATATCGCTCTGACAACACTGTATATAATATTCTCTGTTTCTGTATTTCTGCCTGACCTGATGAAGAACCCTGACAGGTTTGAAAGCTTGTTCGAACTACAGTAGTTGCTAACTACTTGCTGGTGCAATAAAAGGTATCATACCACTTCTCCATCCTTTGTTATTTTACTACTGTGTTATAACATGGTATTCTGCATTTTGAGCAGCTGCATTAACTTTGGCTGCGCCTGTATGTGAGTTTATGTTCCTAAACATTTATTAGGTTTTGTTAAATAGGAAATCATAACAGTGATTCCTTTCCATTAGTAATTAAACGCACATATCTAGAAAACGTCTTAGGGTTTTAAATGCTTACTTGGATTAGAAATAGATATTTTTCTATTTTACAACCTATGCGCCTGCAAAGTATTCCCATCTCTGGTCTAAATTACCATTTCACATCTCAATCTTGCACAAAGAGAAAAAGCTGTGACTTCACCCCCCATAATTGTAAAAGCAAGCAAGGAAAGAAATGTTCACTTGCAAATTCTAAATCTGCATGAATTACAGAATGCTTTAAAGATAATGTTATAATAGATTGTGCAACTATGTATATGCTTTAATACTCACTTTGACAGCTATCGGTTACATTGTTTTAAGTACATATGTAGCAAGAATTACTGTCCCCAGCACCGTGGACCAACACGTCAGAAACCACGGCACGTCTGTGGCCCGGAAAAAAGTTAATTTTACGGCCCGGGAGGATTAAAGCGGGAGTCCAGCAGTTCTCTTATAATTCATGCTAAAAACATAAATGTATTATGGCAGGAATTGAATCCTAATATCTATATATGGAATGGACTGATTTCCCTCATATATAAATATATATATACATATATATACATATATATACATATACATACACACACACAACAAAAAAATCAGCGCTAGGACTAGCACATGTGTGATGATGTAAAAGTAAATAAAGGGTTAATAAAAGGTACTGGCCAGGGAGAAATGAGCTTATAGGATGCAGCTCTAATGAGGATATGCCTATCCTTGTAAATGTGAAGAAAGAAAAAAACACAATCCTGTGTAGCAAAGTAAAAAATCAGCTAGGTGCTCCTCACACAATCAGCTGTAGGACATGAGTGACGTAGACCTACGCATTTCGTCAGCTGTTGCGCTGACTTCTTCAAGGGTGTGTTTTTGTATTCAAAGCATCAGAGCAGGTATATGCAAAAATGTGGTGTTTCAGGACAGACACGTCCTCTTCTCAGACCATGCACCTTGTCATTGTATGAGGAGCACCCAGCTGATTGTGAGGAGTGGAGAGCTACTATTCAGTTTTATTACGATCTAATGAAGTGGAAGGCTGCAAATCTTTGCATGTTTGGCTAAGTCTGGCATCCAGTGGACACACCAGTGATTATTCAACCCGGTGTGATATTTTCCTAACGGAACCAATACAGCTGCTGCGTGTGAGGGGGGTTTTACAGGAAGTGGAACAGCGTCTCCAGTGTTACCCGGATCAGCATTACAGGATCATCTCCAGCATGAATTTGTTGGTGTAGCTGACGGAGGGACGTGGAGACCCATTGGGGTCATCGCGGTTACTTTACCTGGTGAGACCGTACCTATTATACCCCTTAGGCTAAGGCCCCGGTCTCTCCGCTGTAACGCGCGCCCGTGCTTTTGGCGGCGCGTTCAGCCGATTCCCCGGTCTGCAGCTCACTGCCGGAGGAGAGACCGGGGGGGGAGGGGCATGGCGGAGGAGTGACGGGGGCGCGGCCATGACGTCACCCGGCAGGTTCGCCCTCATTGGCTGAACCGCCGGGGGGCGTGCCTAATTGCTCGACGCGAGTCCTGCTCTCAATTCTATTGAGAGCAGGAATAGCTCTCGCGCGAGCGCTGCGGCCCCCCCTCGCAGCGGGCCCGGCGCCATTGCGGGGAGGGCTCTCGTGCGCGCAGCGTCCGCCACAGCGGACGCTGTAGTAGGCAGCGGGGGCAAGGCCTTATTGCTGTCATATTGCTGACTTTGTACTCTTCCCACAGAAGATTTTCATCAGCTTGATCTATTCCACATTTATGTCTTACTGAATTAATTCACGGATTTTCCACTCCTCCATGCTGTTATAGTCACTGGCTACTTATCAATTGATACTTTATCCTATATTTTCACTGCCTCCCACATTAGCTTTGGACACATTTTTTTGGATATATCCTTTTTTCTCCCTCATGAGAGTACTCTCGTTGTGTTTTTTATTGTCCTTTATTGTCCTTTATTGTGTCATTTGGCAATATTGTTTTTGTTTTTATCTGTTCATCCAGCAACCAATCTTTCTTGCTTAAATAATACATTTTCCAGTTTTTTACTTTGTTACACAGGATTGCGACACACACACATACACGGATATTTGAGAGAAAAAAAGCTAGCAGGCTGCCACCTCAATGTTTTGAGCAAAGACTCTTGACAAAGGACTATTTTTCTCAAAATGTCATCACTAAGGTGTAGCTTTTTTTTAAATATCCTAGTGTAGCCTGGAGCTCCCGCAGCTCCTTGAGACCCCCCTCCCCTTGGTCAGCTCGATCGCGGGTGCCGAAAGACCCGACGGCTGCTTCCAAGGGTGGGGGCTGGATCAGGGAGCAGCGCGGCTTCCCCTGCCTGCGGCCGGTTGCCGGGGACGCGATCGGGCCGTTGCTAAGGCCGCGATCGCGTCTCTAAGGTCCCGGCGGCCGCAGAGCAGGGCGTCGCCATTAAGGACCGTCTCGCGCATGCGCAGTGGACGCGTAGGCGCAGGGAAAGCCCCAGAGCTAGGGATAGCTCGCGCGAGCATAGGGACAGCTCAGGGAGAAGAGAGAAAGCCCGGGAAAGCTTGCGCAAGCGCAGTACAGGGTAGGAAAAGCCCGCGAACTCCTAGCCTACCAGGGAAGGCTCTGAGCTGGGACTACATATCCCATGAGCCTCTGTATGCCCCATGTGACACCAGGGAGCCAATAGGGCTTAGGAAGGCCAGGCAAGGAAAGTGGATACATTGTTTGGACTGCAGCACGTTTGTCAGTTGGAGCTGGGGAGCTGTGAGGGAAGGAAGGGCAGAGAGCATATGCAGCTCCTGCATCGAGTAAGGTCCCCACATCCCAAGTAAGGCCCCAACTCCCCACCAGGTTAGTGGGTAAGTGCTGAGGGACGGCCCAGATAGGGACGCTGCCCTTAGTGCGTGTGTGTGTGTGCTGTCTGGTCAGGATCACGGCTGGCAGTGCTGTGAGGCCTGACAAGAAGGCATAGTGCTAGTGTGCAGCAAGTTGCTGTACGCGTTCCAGAAGTTTGCAGTGCGTAGCTGTTAGTGTTAGTGTTAGGGTTCCAGGTTGCTGTGTGGAGTGTTGCATGTGACGCTGCCTGTACTGAGTGCAGTGTGTGTGCAGCGTGTGTTACTGTCTGCCGGCTGACTGAGAGCTGTGTGTCGGCTGCAGGCGCGTTAGGATAAGTGAGTTAGGAGCTAGTTGTTCAGTGTGTGTATATCACCAGTGCCAGTTGCACGTGGTGAGCTGCCAGAGTCTGGGATCAGACAGAAGTTACAGGGAGAGTTATTCTGCATGCAGGGACTAGGGTAGAGGTATACCCCAGGGCCCAGTTAGTCCCCTATGACACCAGAGGAAGCTGTATGATATAGGGTTGGCCTTAGGACAGGGACTCCTTCACCATATTTAGAGCAGCAAGAGGGATGCTGTCTGACGGCCTCTGACTGTCTGACAGCGTGTTCAGAGACTGTGTTAAAGGAGCATTCCGGCTGGAGATTCCTTTCCTGTGGATGCAGCGTGTGCATCCATTCCTGCAGAGAGCCGCGCAGCACGCCGTGGGATCACTGTGCGGTGCTGCTGAGTTCCAAGGATTTTCCTGACCAGGACTGGTCAGGGAGGTAGTATATATTAAGTGCACCACCGGGCCCCAACACAGGGAAGCGCTATCCCTCACACTCACACTGGTCTTTATTGTTGGGGACACTCAAGAGACTGCGGGGAATGTGATGATGGACATGTGTGTGGGGGAATGGTATGCATTCAGAGTGATGCACTGTTATTGATATATTGTTTTGATGTTATGCAAAGAGGTGTTATTGGAGTTACAGTTTATGCTCAGTAAATACTGTTTATTCACACGGTGTGTATTTACTGTATGGTTGTTCTGGTGAGGGCACACTCTCACCCCGTTGAGATCCCTCATCAGTGGAGGCGCTGCACCGAGTGTAAGTACATACCCCAGGTTCCCCGTGGCGGAAGCTGAGCTCTCCTGGTTGCCAAACAGGTATAGCACCACACTGATAAGTAGTCAGACACACCTACCCACCTCAATCTCACTTAAGGGGGGGGAAAGAGGGCTACATTTGGAGGCGCTGCTGAGATACAGATCTGGGGTGCCCTGTTCCATTTTTTTTCCCAAATTGGCCAAGTCTCGTTTTTTTTGTCGCCATGTTTGTGAAGTCCGGACACGAGGTCCTTGCCTGGGCTTTGAGGCAGTATATGGAGCCTGGCCAGATAGTGGCAGTAGGAGGCCTTCCCGCAACTATGCCCGCGGTTGAGGTTCAGTCCTATATGCGTAAAATTCCAGGGTGGCCGCACGCATGTTTCTTAGAGGAAGAACACGATACCATGGCCCTATGGAAATCGATACTTTTTGTAGCAACCCCCACTGCGGATATATGCCTGGCAGAGGCACCGTCCGCCCTGTGTATGCCCGGGGGCCCGTCTGAGGGGTACCCCCTAGTCTACGCAGACCCAGTAAAATGGCGTCTCCCGCCAAAGCAGGAGAACGCACGTGCTGCTGACTGCAAGCCTGCACTAGTTTGTGTTGAGGAAAACTGTCCGGGATTGGCGGGAAAACCAGAAGGCTACCCCCCTATCTATACAGAGAGCCCTAGTGTAATTGCAGAGACTGTGATAAAAATGGAGTCTCTCTCTAGCAGAGATTCACACCTAAGATGGCGGCTCCCGCCAAGTCGGGAGAGCACCAGGACTGTGCAAGAAATTGTTGCAGAGTATTGTCCGGGTTGGGTGCGAAAACCTGAACCCCGCCCATGCACTGTGAGTGACTCAGCACAGAGCCAGAACCACTCCCTTGTAGAAAGTGCCCCTCCTTCAGAGTCCACCAGGGGGAGCAAGCACTGTGACTTTCAACCAAACGTGGATGAGACAGACTGTTCTAGGGAGGAGGATCCTGACCTCTATATCACTATGAGTTGTGCTGAAGTTAAGTCTGTCTTCAGGGAGAAATTACTTAGGGATTCCCGCTACCAACAACAGGTTGTGGAGGGCCCGTGTGCCCGAGTGAACATTTCAGATCTGGTTCCTGAGCGGGACGAGGTTGAAGTCCCATCGGTGGCGATGCGCCTACCGGCGAATCACCCCAGCGATGATACAGAGGATGCACAGGGTAAGGTGTATATACCCCCACCTTCTAGTGAATCCAGCGACCAGTCACTTGTGGTGATGCGCCTGCCGGCGGACCACTTTAGTGACAGCAATGAACACCCTATCTTGGCGGATGCAGAGCCTGCTGTGGGCCCGTGGGCCCTAGAGGAGGTGTCTCCCGATGTTGCGGACCCTGCTGTGGGCCCGTGTGCCCTACAATGGTCAGTCCGACCTACTACCGAGGTACCATCGGTCCTAGAATGGGGATCAGTACCAAACGACGATGAGGGTGAGTCGACTGCCCCAGGGGTGTCGGGGGTGAGCCTCCAGGTGACCGCGGAGCACGATGGCTCCTTAAGTCTGGTCACCCGGGCGAAGGGCTCCCCTCTACATCGCGTCCTGGCGGAGGTGTCCTCCTTGGGAGAATCCATCCCAAGCCAGTGGAGTGGTAAGGAACTCCCTAACTCCCCACAATCTCCGATGGAGCTGGCCGTGAAGAAGGCCAGAGTTGCGGCTTCTGAACGGAGTATGAGCCCGTGCGCTCTGACACAAGTGGTCCCAGGACTGGGATCCAACGCTCCCGAATTTTCAGCGCGTAAGTGGACTGCCCCAGAAGTACCGGGGGCAGGTCCCAAGACGGCCGAGGTGGGAACTGACAGCATCCCCGAGGACCTGTTGGCCACCGTGAATCACCGCAGTGGTCGGGTGTCTACTCTTTACCCCCGGTCAGGTGAAACAGAGACATTGTCCAGTGCTCGCTTTTCAGTGAAAGCCTCGCAAGTCCGTAGGGACAAGGACTGTGTAAAGGAAGATCCAGGGAGACTGGCCTCCTTTAAGCCCAAAAAGGAGTGTGCCATTCGCCAAGTCGTGGACCGCGGAAAAGGTCCTGGCCTCCTGGTCTGCCGCATCCCTGCCGCGGATGACCGGGTAAGGGTCTGCTTCAGAGACACTGTGCTACTCCTTCCACCAGGGGGAGGAAGTAGCGAAGAGCCAGTAACTGTCGCTTTAGAGTGTGCTCTCCAAGAAATTTTTCTAGGGGAGGCTCACGGACGCAAAAGTGAGGTACCCCCACATGTTCAATTAAGGGCTCCCCACAAATGGTCTCAGCACGCTTCGGTTAATTGGTGTGAAGTGCAATGTAACCTGAAGGGTAAATTCGACACGTGTTGTATGTTCTGTGCCATGCATTTTAATTGTATAAACCTTATGTCAGGGTATGGCGTTCTCCATGCGAGGACGTTGGATTTTCCACCAGGGGGAGAGTGTAGCCTGGAGCTCCCGCAGCTCCTTGAGACCCCCCTCCCCTTGGTCAGCTCGATCGCGGGTGCCGAAAGACCCGACGGCTGCTTCCAAGGGTGGGGGCTGGAGCAGGGAGCAGCGCGGCTTCCCCTGCCTGCGGCCGGTTGCCGGGGACGCGATCGGGCCGTTGCTAAGGCCGCAATCGCGTCTCTAAGGTCCCGGCGGCCGCAGAGCAGGGCGCCGCCATTAAGGACCGTCTCGCGCATGCGCAGTGGACGCGTAGGCGCAGGGAAAGCCCCAGAGCTAGGGATAGCTCGCGCGAGCATAGGGACAGCTCAGGGAGAAGAGAGAAAGCTCGGGAAAGCTTGCGCAAGCGCAGTACAGGGTAGGAAAAGCCCGCGAACTCCTAGCCTACCAGGGAAGGCTCTGAGCTGGGACTACATATCCCATGAGCCTCTGTATGCCCCATGTGACACCAGGGAGCCAATAGGGCTTAGGAAGGCCAGGCAAGGAAAGTGGATACATTGTTTGGACTGCAGCACGTTTGTCAGTTGGAGCTGGGGAGCTGTGAGGGAAGGAAGGGCAGAGAGCATATGCAGCTCCTGCATCGAGTAAGGTCCCCACATCCCAAGTAAGGCCCCAACTCCCCACCAGGTTAGTGGGTAAGTGCTGAGGGACGGCCCAGATAGGGACGCTGCCCTTAGTGCGTGTGTGTGTGTGCTGTCTGGTCAGGATCACGGCTGGCAGTGCTGTGAGGCCTGACAAGAAGGCATAGTGCTAGTGTGCAGCAAGTTGCTGTACGCGTTCCAGAAGTTTGCAGTGCGTAGCTGTTAGTGTTAGTGTTAGGGTTCCAGGTTGCTGTGTGGAGTGTTGCATGTGACGCTGCCTGTACTGAGTGCAGTGTGTGTGCAGCGTGTGTTACTGTCTGCCGGCTGACTGAGAGCTGTGTGTCGGCTGCAGGCGCGTTAGGACAAGTGAGTTAGGAGCTAGTTGTTCAGTGTGTGTATATCACCAGTGCCAGTTGCACGTGGTGAGCTGCCAGAGTCTGGGATCAGACAGAAGTTACAGGGAGAGTTATTCTGCATGCAGGGACTAGGGTAGAGGTATACCCCAGGGCCCAGTTAGTCCCCTATGACACCAGAGGAAGCTGTATGATATAGGGTTGGCCTTAGGATAGGGACTCCTTCACCATATTTAGAGCAGCAAGAGGGATGCTGTCTGACGGCCTCTGACTGTCCGACAGCGTGTTCAGAGACTGTGTTAAAGGAGCATTCCGGCTGGAGATTCCTTTCCTGTGGATGCAGCGTGTGCATCCATTCCTGCAGAGAGCCGCGCAGCACGCCGTGGGATCACTGTGCGGTGCTGCTGAGTTCCAAGGATTTTCCTGACCAGGACTGGTCAGGGAGGTAGTATATATTAAGTGCACCACCGGGCCCCAACACAGGGAAGCGCTATCCCTCACACTCACACTGGTCTTTATTGTTGGGGACACTCAAGAGACTGCGGGGAATGTGATGATGGACATGTGGGTGAGGGAATGGTATGCATTCAGAGTGATGCACTGTTATTGATATATTGTTTTGATGTTATGCAAAGAGGTGTTATTGGAGTTACAGTTTATGCTCAGTAAATACTGTTTATTCACACGGTGTGTATTTACTGTATGGTTGTTCTGGTGAGGGCACACTCTCACCCCGTTGAGATCCCTCATCAGTGGAGGCGCTGCACCGAGTGTAAGTACATACCCCAGGTTCCCCGTGGCGGAAGCTCAGCTCTCCTGGTTGCCAAACAGGTATAGCACCACACTGATAAGTAGTCAGACACACCTACCCACCTCAATCTCACTTAAGGGGGGGGAAAGAGGGCTACACTAGTAAGGTCTCATTTATACTGTAACCGCTTCTTCAGTGTTTAGTTCTTTGGTGTCTTCACTCCCTCACTTTCTTGGTGTCCCACAAAGCTCTGTCCTTAGCCCTCTGCTTTTTTCATTGTACACCTCTTCACTTGGAGAACTAATACATTTATTTGACTTTCCGTATCGTCTCTATGCAGATGACACTCAAATTTACCTCTACCCCGCTCTCCTGTCCCCTGTCTACAACTCTCTCTGAAATCTCCTCCTGGGTGTTTTACCATTACCTTAAGCTTAACTTGTCCAAAAATTACTCTTTCCCCCATCCACTGCCACCCCTTCACGGAAACTCTCCCTCACTATCACAATGACCACAATCTCATAAACACCACAAGCCCACTGCAGGGAAGAGCAATCTTTTTTCCTGCGCCCCCCCTGACGTCTGTCCCCCGCTCCACGTTCTCCCCCTCCCCCTCCCTATCTTGGTTCTGACGTCCTCGCGACGTCACATGACCCCACATTGAGGCATTCTTCTCATACTTATGTATTATAGGCTAAAGCAGTAAAATTCAGGGCCTTATTGAAAACCCTGCTCTCTGATTGGATAATGCCCGGAATTTTAGCAGCTTGCAAAGTGCAGTTTTCAATGTGTTTATTTCCAGCCAATCAGCTTTCAGAACAGCTGAGACAGGGCAGGGAATTGGTTAGAATGAAGTAACAGCTCTGAGACAGGGCAGGGGATTGGTCAAAAAGTATCAGCCACGGTTTGACTCCACCCCCTCCCGAGCTGACTTAGATTTTCTGAGCAGATTCAGTTGAATTGGGGGGGGGGGGGGGGGGGGCGGGGGGGTTGGAGTCTGCAAAGAAGTAAGTGGCTGTCTGCAGTTTGTTTGTGGCTGCAGTTTGTGTGTGAGTGTGTCAGTAGCAGTGTGTCTGCTGTTGTGTTGTATATCTGTGTAGATGTGCTGTGTGTGTGTGTGTGTGTGTGTATAGAGCTGTGTGTGTGTCAGTGTCAACAGCAGTGTTTATGGATGTAGCATGTGTGTGTAGCAGCAGTTTGTGTTTGTGTGTAGATGTACTGTGTTGTGTGTAGAGGCGCAGTGTTGTGTGTGTGTGGGGGGGGGGAGGGGTGTGTGTAGAGGTGCTGTGTTGTGTGTAGAGGTTGGGGGGAGGGAGAGTGCAAAGTTTAGTAAGTGGTTGCATATTTTATTGTGGCTGCAGTGGGTGTGTGTGTGTGTGTTGTGCTGTTGTATGTGTAGCAGTTTGTGTGTGTGTAGAGCTGATGTGCGTGTGTATAGAGCTACTGTGTGTGTACAGAGCTCCAGTGTGTGTGTGTGTGTGTGTCAGTGTCAGCAACAGTGTTTATTTGTGTAGCATGTGTGTGTAGAAGCAGAGTTTGTGTGTGTAGAGCTGCTGTGTGTGTAGATCTGCTGTGTTGTGTGTGTAGAGGTGCTGTGTTGGGTGTGTAGAGGAGGTGCTGTGTGTGTACACAGAGGGGGCGGCAGTGTGTGGATATAGATATCTACAGTGTAAGCGTATATAGAGGTGGTTTCATGTATTTACCATTGTATTTTAATAAAACAATCTATTTAACTATACAAAAGTGTCTATTATTTATGAAATAAGCCTACATTTAGCCTATAATAGTAGTAATCCCCTCACAACGAGCTCAATACACACCACACAGTAGCTCTATACACACACACATCAGCTCTACACACACACAAACACACAAACACAAACTGCTGCTACACATACAACAGCAGAACACACACTACAGCCACAATAAAAAAAATGCCACTTACTAAACTTTGCACTCTCCCCCTCACCTCTACACACAACACAGCACCGCTACACACCCCACAAAACTGCACCTCTATACACAACACTGCACCTCTACACACACAACATACACACACACACAACACTGCACCTCTACACACAACACAGCACCTCTACACACAACACAGCACCTCTACACACACACACACAACAGCACACCACACCACACACAACACAGCACCTCTACACACACACACACACACACACACACACACACACACACACACACACACACACACGAGCTCTAGACACACAACACAGCACCTTCTCTACACACACACACATACACACACACACACACACACAGCACCTTCTCTACACACACAAACAACACAGCACCTTCTCTACACACACACAACACAGCAGCTCTACACACACACACACACACACAACACAACAGCTCTACACACAAACTCTGCTGCTACACACACATGCTACACCCATAAACACTGTTGCTGACACTGACACACACACACACGAGCTCAATACACACCACACAGTAGCTCTATACACACACACATCAGCTCTACACACACACAAACACACAAACACAAACTGCTGCTACACATACAACAGCAGAACACACACTGCAGCCACAATAAAAAAAATGCCACTTACTAAACTTTGCACTCTCCCCCCCACCTCTACACACAACACAGCACCGCTACACACCCCACAAAACTGCACCTCTATACACAACACTGCACCTCTACACACACAACATACACACACACACAACACTGCACCTCTACACACAACACAGCACCTCTACAAACAACACAGCACCTCTACACACACACACAAACTGCTGCTACACACACATACTACGCCCAAAACACTGCTGCTGACACTGACACACACACTGGAGCTCTATACACACACATACACACAGCACCTCTACACATATATACAACACAACAGCACACACTGCTACTGACACACACACACACAAACTGCAGGCAGCCACTTATTTCTTTGCAGACACACCCCACTCCCCCCCCCCCCCGAATTCAACTGAATCTGCTCAGAAAATCTGACAGATCGGGAGGGGGAGGAGTCAAACCGTTGCTGATACCTTTTGACCAATCCCCTGCCCTCTCTCAGAGCTATTACTTCATTGTAACCAATCCCCTGCCCTGTCTCAGCTGTTCTGAAAGCTGATTGGCTGGAAATAAACACATTGAAAACTGCACTTTGCAAGCTGCTAAAATTCCAGGCATTACTGATTTTATTTGTTTATTTATTTATAAAATATTTTACCAGGAAGTAATACATTGAGAATTACCTCTTGTTTTCAAGTATGTCCTGGGCACAGAGTTAAGACAAATAATACATGGTTACAAATACAGTTACATAAATGAACAGGGTATATATTATATACAAGACATTGCATGCACAGTTAAAGAAAATACATATTATGGGCAAAAATACTGAGGAATAGGCAAGAAAATAATTTTTAAAAAAAAGAAATCACCAAGGACAGTGGCTTTGCTAAGTGTCAATCTGTGCCTTTGTCGTCAACTTGTACAGAATAATGTATATAATGTATTTATTTATTTTTTTAATTGTAGGTTTTAATTTTTTACGATAGCTGCTTACAGTTACAGACCAGATTAAAATGTGAAACAGCCTTAGATTTGAAAGAACTTAAACTTGTGGATGTGAGAGTCTCTGGTAGGCTGTTCCAGTTTTAGGGTGCACGGTAAGAGAAGGAGGAACGGCCGGATACTTTGTTGAGCCTTGGGACCATGAACAGTCTTTTGGAGTCTGATCTCAGGTGATAAGTGCTGCATGTGGTAGGGGTGAGGAGCTTGTTCAGGTAGCTGGGTAGCTTGCCCATAAAGAATTTAAAGGCAAGACAGGAAAGGTGAACTTTGCGCTTAAACTCTAGTGATGACCAATCTAGTTCTTTGAGCATTTCACAGTGATGTGTGTTGTAGTTGATTGGTTAAAATTCCGGGCATTATCCAATCAGAGAGCAGGGTTTTCAATAATGCCCTGAATTTTACTGCTTTAGCCTATAATTACTGATATATTATAATATTTTCAGTACATACAGTATTACACTGTGTGATTTTTTTCTCTCCCCCCTTTTCCCCATGTCCTGATCTCCATCTGAACTCTCCCATGTGGAGTGGCCTGGACTCAGTTATCTGATCTGATATATTGCTTGTTTTAATCCCCTTTTAGTGTGGTATTAGTTATATATTGTGTTGTACATCAGAGGTGCCGTTACAGTCAATTTTTTTTTGTTGTACATTATGTATAATCAGTTTTATCTTGCATACGGTACTGTATCTCGAAAATCAGGGATACAGGAATGAAGGGACTGCTGTCCCCAAAATAATCACAAACACATGCAAAATGTTAGGAGTAGAACTGTGAATCATGTGTAACGGATTTTCTGGCTAGGGCTGACCCATCCAATCTCACATTGGCCCCTGTGGTCTAACCAGTCCCCATTACATGGTCGTGTATGGTGGTGCACCTGTTGGCAACAGGACTCCTGAGTCTCCCGCATAATGTTATGTGGGGAATGCCAACCCAGACAGGCAGCTGAGGTAGTGTGCGTGAGTCCTACCTACATACAGTGCAGCGCCTCCACCTCATCAGGATCTCTGCGTCCGCAAGGAGATGTTCTGATGAGGAACTTCTTCTTGGTGGTGCCTTCTGCTGGAGAGTAACTTCACACTCACACAGTGGGGTTATCTTTGAACAGGGTATCTTTATTGCTTGGTGGTATGGGCAAGCTGCCCCTCACAGCTAGCAGCTTAGCCGTGCATTCTTCTCAGTACTTCCCTTTGAAAGGTATGCCATCCTAATGGAGTGGGATCACCTCTCCCCTTAGGGAGATCACCACCTGTGCCAGGTCCCTGGACACAGTGTATGCCTTGTCAGCCTTACTGCTGCTTGACCTTGACTCACTTATGACTTCCAGTCTGAACATAGACTTGTTCTTGTAGAACACCTTCTATAACAACTAACGTTGGGCAGTGCTGTGCCTTATATACCTCAAGAAACAGGCACATCTCTGATGTCACTAATGGTGGGCTCAGAGTATGTGGCCACTCCCCTTCAATACATATGACCCCTCACCAGGGTGTGAGGCAAACCTCCATGATTGATGCTGACAACCCTGTAACTTACCAGGCTTACTGTCAGCATGATAGAAAACTGTATGCCATTTTACAGCATGGCTTTATTCTCCCCCTGGTGAATCCCAACGACCCGTCTGGGACCTAAATTTGGTGTACCTTTATCCAGGAAGCACTGCAAAACATAACAACACATGATACAAATTTAGATCATACAGTTTTCCATGATATCAACATCCTCAGTGCTAGCTGACCAGCAGTTGGCACTGTACTAGAAACAGACCCCACTATCTCTGTACCTAATAATAGTGTGTGGGATCTGGCTTCTTCACTTCCTGGCCAGCCATGTCTGTTACAGTGATACTGTACTCCCGAGGTAACCCACTCTCTGGTCTATATACCGCTTTGTGCATATATATACTGCGCCCTATGCTCCATACCCTCATGAGCTGGGAAATTCTCTCTTCCGCCTTGTGCCCAGTAAGCTCGCCCCCTTTATTTACGATGTGCAGCTCTATGGTCTCCCTTAACCATCCATCCCTCTGGTGCTCTATTTCCTGCATGAGGGGTTCAGGGACATAGGGGTACTCCAGTCCATAGGAGTTTTTATAACGTGTCACTATGGCCCGTTCGGCCCGGCTTGTCCAGATCAATCTAACGTTTCCTGCCCTCCCTGGCAGCACCCATGACAAAGGTTCATCTGGCCCAGCAGGATCCCTCAATCTACTGGGACCCTGTGGCTCTACTACCCCTGAGCTGATGTCATACCAGCGAAGCCTCATCTCCTCTCAACGAGCTTCCTCTGGAAATTCCCCTGGGGCCCACCATAATCCACCACCCCGTCTCGGTCCAAAATGAACCGTGTGCGATCCAACCAGGCCACGTACTCCTCGAAAGTGTGTGCCCACCACCGGGTTTCCCTAACCTCTTCTGGAACCGACCCAGCACCGTCATTCTCCTTTATATCTCCCCCTGAGGATATTCCCGAGGTACCGGTAGATCTGGACTGAGACCCTAACTTCTTGGGCCTACTAGTAACATTAACACTAAAGGAACTAGGACAATCACTGGATACGGACACCTGCCGTGAGTACCTTCCCCCTCCTGACCCGTCATCAGACGTTGAAACAGTCCAGGCTTTCCCCAGTCCTTTCATCTGAGGTGACTCGGGACTCCCCAGACAACCCTTGGCACGAGGGTGACCCATAGGAGAAGGTGATTAGGGTCAGGGATTTAGCTATGGCCGGGGGTTGGGCATAGGGAAGTGCTATCGCCATCTGCGGGGCTACGACCTGCACTTTGGCGCTACCTGGCTCTGGGCCATCCGACTGGCCGTCCGCTTCTCCTGTCTCGCTGCTCCCAGGCTTCCGCAGGGCCTGCCAGCTCTTCTTGGATCCCGCTGACCTGGTACAACTGCTCGGTCGCGAGGACTCGGCCATCTTCCAGCCGGCTCTGCTATGCCCACAGGAAGTGATGTCCTCGATCTCGCGGGACTCGCCGCCATCTTGGGTTGGGTCCCCAATCGAGACCTCTTCCTCCACCACGACATCCGGAAGCGCTGTTTCCTCTCGTGGCTCCGCTCGAGCCTGGTCTAGGCCTCTCTCCGCCGCTACCACCGCCGTCGCCTGAAAGGGCCAAGGACGCCTCTTACCGCGTCGACGCGGGATGGTTCCTTCTCCAACTCCTCTGCCATCGGATCTGCTCGTCACCACGGCCGTGGGACTCCGCCTCTCCGGTTGCCTCTGCACAGGCAACACATGACTTTGCTCGGTTGCGACACAGGTGAGGGCCGTTTCTCTTGCAGCACCGCCGTAGTGGTCCGCCGGTTGGCGCTTCACCACCTTCATCGGAGTCGCTTGCTCCTCATCCGAGGAGTCGAGCTCCAACCCGGGAATTGGCACCCCCATCGGAGATCGCTAGGGAGGTTCTCGCCCATCACCTCGCCTCCAGTGTCTTCTCTTCGGGCTCGAGTTTACTAGTAAGGAGCGATCCCCATGCTCCGGGATCTGCGGGCTCCCTCCAGAGCGCACCCAAAACTTCAGCCGTTGGCATGGCTGGTTCCGGCCCCACCTCCACGGCCTGCCCTGGTACGAAGGGCTGCACTGGACACAAATAATGTATGCCGCATTGAGGGCATCGGGACGTGGTACATGCATACACTGCATGCATAAGCACGCCACAGTCTCTTGGCCGGCCACCCTGAGCACCAGGAAGCCTCCTGGGGTCGAATAGGGCTGGGCCGAGATAACCGCATTGCCTTCAATCTTGCTGGCCATATTAACCACCAGAGACACTCTTTGCAGTGGCTTGCTTGGTTCGCTGGCTCCTCGTGACTGAAGTGCAGGGGCTGGATTGGTAACGCCTCCTTCACCTAACTCCACCCACATCTGACACAGCTGGAAACCACTCCCCCTGGTTGAGATTAGGGGAGGTCCCACAAGTGTATTGGATGACCCGTCTGTCCATGAGGGCGCGGCCGCAGCTTTCGCGCCATACCTCCCATCAGGGTGGGGTTTTCCTCTTGGCGCCACTCCCGGCCAACTCTCTGCAAGTTTAGCATTTGCAGCATTTTCTGCAGCTGGCCCACGCGGCCTCCCAGGGAAGCGGGAGCCGCCATTTTGATTTGCATTGCCTATCTCTTTAGCAACTGAGGTAGCTTTTGATTGTTTGTACGTCGACTGGCAAGCAAATCCATCATTTTCCCCACAGATTACGACAATGTCCTCCTCACTGTCCTCCAGGGTATCAACCCGCGGTCCCAGGCAGGACCAAAACGGCGCGGCCACAGCCTTGGCGCCTCTCCACAGCATGCTCACAAAACTCGTTTCTGTAGCTTGCTCTTCTGTTGCGCACACACCACGTGCGCTCTCTCCATCTGCCTCCGTCCGCCATCTTGGACCTTCCGCACCGCGCGGATCCTCCATTCTTTCACTGTATTTGCATTTATTGTACATGTTATTGTACTCTGCGGGGCAGCTGCCATACCGATACAATAAAGATTGCCCGATGCACCACCTTGTGTACCTAATGTAGGTCTGATTCGTGTTTGCACTACCTCAGGCTAGGCTGACTCTCTCTGTGTATGCTGTCTCTCCTTCTCTCCCAGTCTGTGCTCCTTTTGGTAAGTGGTCTAGAATGGGCTAGAGTACTCTGGCTCTTCCATGCAGTACTGGGGCATCTATCTACTGTTGGTCAGTCTAGCGCAGACCCTCTCCAGGTTTCCTGACCTCGTTAACAGGCTATCCCTTTAGGCATCCTACCAACTAGCACTACCCCAAGGTGACTAGGACAGCTATAGCCCTGCTCCAGACTCCCAACTCCTCTCAGGTTCCCAGGTCGTCCCTGCGGTCTAACAACTCCATCAGCTCCCCTGACTACCCCTGGGTTCCATCCCAACACAGCACTGACTGGCAGCATACACACTCCCTGTTTCCAGGTGACCTAGCAAAAGCCTGTCCTGTTGACAGGTATCTCAGCAGCGCCTCCAAATGTAACGGATTTTCTGGCTAGGGCTGACCCACCCAATCTCACATTGGCCCCTGTGGTCTAACCAGTCCCCATTACATGGTCGTGTATGGTGGTGCACCTGTTGGCAACAGGACTCCTGAGTCTCCCGCATGATGTTGTGTGGGGAATGCCAACCCAGACAGGCAGCTGAGGTAGTGTGCGTGAGTCCTACCTACATACAGTGCAGTGCCTCCACCTCATCAGGATCTCTGCGTCCGCAAGGAGATGGTTCTGATGAGGAACTCCTTCTTGGTGGGGCCTTCCGCTGGAGAGTAACTTCAAACTCACACAGTGGGGTTATCTTTGAACAGGGCATCTTTATTGCTTGGTGGTATGGGCAAGCTACCCCTGACAGCTAGCAGCTTAGCCGTGCATTCTTCTCAGTACTTCCCTTTGAAAGGTATGCCCTCCTAATCGAGTGGGATCACCTCTCCCCTTAGGGAGATCACCACCTGTGCCAGGTCCCTGGACACAGTGTAGGCCTTGTCAAGCTTACTGCTGCTTGACCTTGACTCACTTATGACTTCCAGTCTGAACATAGACTTGTTCTTGTAGAACACCTTCTATAACAACTAACGTTGGGCAGTGCTGTGCCTTATATACCTCAAGAAACAGGCACATCTCTGATGTCACTAATGGTGGGCTCAGAGTATGTGGCCACTCCCCTTCAATACATATGACACCTCACCAGGGTGTGAGGGCAAACCTCCATGATTGATGCTGACAACCCTGTAACTTACCAGGCTTACTGTCAGCATGAGAGAAAACTGTATGCCATTTTACAGCATGGCTGCACACGTTTAGCGTAGACAAGCACTCTTTGACAGATGTCCAAATGTTGATGCTCATGTAACTCCAGTTCAAATGATTCTAAGATTAGGTTTTATTTTTATCATTTTTATAAAAGTAAATAGAATTTCAAGAAAGTATCTAGATATTGATATTGGCAGTGAGAATATAAAACACTATTGAAGCCCAAACTTACAGTAATACTGGATGCTCTCTGTAATGAGAGGATATAAAACACTATTGAACCATAGATTTAATACCAGGTGCTCTCCGTTATGAGAACTTTCAATTACAAAAACAAGTATGACTTGCCATATAAGTGTGTTAAGCAAATCAAAGCAGTTTTTGGAAAAAAGTTCTGATTTAGTTATAAATGGTGAAAGGCAGGGTTGCAGACCTGTCTGAGACATGCAGGTGTGCTCACAAGTGGTATTTATTATTTGCTGATTTAAAAGTACAACCCTCCTCTCAACCACTTTCAGACCATGTGCCTGGTTTAAAATATATCGAATGTATGATAGAAAACATTTTAGTTGTAATGCGCTGCATGGATCATAATTTGGAGTCTGTTATCTGTTTTGAAATACAGTAGGTACCATCAGAATCTGATCTTAAAAGCTTAAGTATGACAACTATATTCAGTTCTATGTTTGTCCAATATATACTTATTTATTCTGCACAATCCAACAAATTTAACACAGTTCAAAAAGAATCTAGTATATCTTGCAAAAATACTGGACCCTATAAATATATATTAAAAAAAAAAAAAAAATTGGTATTTTTCAACCATATACAATCCAACCACCTATAATAACCAAGGAAAGAATACAAACATTATCAGGTTGTAACAGATTAATTTATTCTCAGGACATATAATGTAACTAATTTAGGACAGAATTGTGATAAACAAGAACAAATGAGCTCTTACAATGTTAAACACCCTCTCTCATGCATGCCAACACTACATATTGTGTAGGAGTTAAATGAGGAAACTGTTATTGTACTTTATTACACAGTTTCTCTGCAAAAAAAAAGGCAGATCGATGCAGGACGTATTCCAAGCTGGAGGTGAAATATTATTCTTGCTTCATTAAACAATCAATAAAGTATCAATAGTACAACATACATATTTAATTGGGCAATGAGACAGTGGCAATGGACCTGGGAGTTATAGGACAAAGGCCAGGAGTCATCAAAGCGCAATCTGTCCTATTGCAGTCGAATCTGCAATACCTGCCATTAAAGTCAATGGCAGATATCTACAATTCGGCCACAAAAGCTTGGGATCTCGCTTTAATTACTCCCGGTCAAAACCCTAAAGCTGGAAGGTGGAAAGCTCATGGAAAACACAATGAAGTACTTTTTTTAAGGATCAAAATTGGCAGAGGTTAGTATACTAAATAAATATAGTGCTGCTTGGGACAGACACAAAGGTGGAAACAGGCATCAAAATGAGCAGAGTAAGTAGGGCACATGGTCTTTACTGGCTGTCAGTTTTATGTTTCTATGTTAAAGCAACGGTCCCCGCCAAAACAACGTTTTAACCCTTTGAGTGCCAGGGGGCCGCAGCACAAACTCTCCAGCACGTCGCGATCATGTGATTTTGCCATCACTAATGTCATGAACGTGATCCTTCTCGGGAGCGATAACATGATAGTGTCATTAGTCCATGATACAGCTGCTATGTGATGTCATGCCATACCTAATGACATAGTAGCTATGTCATGGGGCCACGCAAAGGGTTAACCTTTAACATTATCTGGAGTCCCCCAGAGTTCAATTGCATTACTCAAAGGACTCTCTGGTTCCTATAATAATTAAAAAATTATTTTCCTCAGTGCCAGGAGGTCCCCAGAGCTCAGGATACCATAGTTAAGCTACAGAGATCCCCTTGGATCATGTGATGTAAAAAAAATCAATCAAGCAAAATAGAGGGCTGCATTAATTGTCCTGTCATGATCACTTATATCTCTAACCCACAAATGTCCAGGTGGGTAATTAATTTTTATCTGCTGCACCGATTGTTTCTTCAAATTGACAGATAAAGATAGCTCAATTCAGCAAAGGTCACAAACCCCAAATGAGACCAAATTGAACGCAAAGTGAAATATTTATTGGATTAAACGTAGGTGATTGGTACATTTAAAAATTAGACAAGCATGAGTAATTGTAAAAAAAATTGTAAGCCTGGAAATGTTTCATTGTTTTCCTTTATAACAGAAACAGTGACAGGTGGGGTGTATTGTCCGTGTTTTTGCTTCACCATAATCATAAAGTAATTAGATTTGTTTACATCGTCAGCATCATAAATGAGCAACTGGAAAGATAAGGGAAGGTTAAAGAGAAATAAGTCAGGCACACGATGAGAAAGATCCACCATAAAGTTCAGGTGGCAATGTTTACAAACCAGGAATACTTTTTAAAAATATAAAGATATTTCTACTTGTCTAATTTTTTTAGTTTTTGTTTAAAGCATTAATCATATACTTTTACCCTGTAAAACATATAAGGTATGAAAATATACAGAGTAGACAGCACTCAATGAGTGAGAAGTAATAAGAATGTGGAAGATGCAACGGGAACAAGGGGGCCCTCAACCCTCCCAAATTGTAACAATACAAAATATATGGTTCCCAGCACACAATAGAGAGAAAGAGAATTAATGATGAGCAAAAGGTATATATTTAATGTGTATACAGATAAATACACAAACAAATGCTAAGGGATGGAGAATGCAAATATAAACACTATTATAGGTGCGAATAACACTTGAGGGGAAAAGGTACACTGGAGGCTAAGGAATGTGGACATAGGTTTGGTAAGGGAATAAACCCCTATTTGGGTGCTTCAAACTGGTGTCGGTGAAGACTTACATGAAGCTTTTAAAGTCCTCAGTGAATCCAGGGTTTTAATGCTTCATGCGCAGTGTGGTAGGTTCCCCAAATCTTTGAATAAACAGTTCATAACGGCAGCTATAGAATATATCCAGACACTGTTATGGTTAAACCGCAATTGGGGAAAGAAAACCTCTAACCTGACCGGAATGCATGTCCCATCCGGCGGTTCCTTCTCTAGCGGGTCACGTGTTCCCAGCGGGTCCTCGGGCAGGGAGTGCAGAGACTCACAGAGCTGCCTCAGTAGTGCCGGTAGGCTGTCTGTCCGGGGGAAAGAAACCTCACCACTGCTCTTCTTGTGGCGTGCATCCGTCCCAGCAGTAGATAGCAAGGTAAGTGATAAAGGCTTTGGAGCACTGCCAGCCTGATACTTTTTTCTGCAGTGCTCCAAAGCCTTTTTCACTTAAGGAATGTGGACAACGAGGCAATGGAAAACAGAAGCATGGAGGGGGGGTTTGTGGAAGGCAGGGAATCAAAGGGAAAAACAAAGAATGTGGAGGAAACCAATTAAATACAAGTAGAGTGGGGCAACGTTTTGGGGAATGAAATCCTTCTTCTGACCCGTTCCCTACAGTCTGAGTGACCACAGGTACTTCCCTCTCCCCTGATCCAAACCTTCAGGTAACGCTAAACAAGTCAACACCCGTCTAGCTAGGTAAAGGACTCTATCCTAGAACGAGTGGGGGGGGGGGAGGGAGTTTATGACTATCAGTGTCCTGATTGCACAGTCCTAAGTATGAGTCAACTGAGAAAGTATGAGTCAAGAATTGAGTATGAGTCAATTGTTATCTATGTAAATTATCTTAAATTTCCCCCCCCCCCCCCTTAATGGTGTGGACTATTGTTACATTAGTTATATTGTCAAATGCCTCTCCCTCTAAACCCCTCAGAATTTATTTTGTTACATGGGAATAGTTTTCTACTAAACTTTTATTGATCATACTCGTTAAGGATACACTGTCCAAAGCAATCATTATATATACTGTATTGTTTGGTTATACTGTAAATCGGTTTGATCATTATGCATTTGAACGAATGTTTCAGATCTTGACAACAGTACTGTCAAGGTATTAAATAAATTGTTTAGTTTTATATTCTTATGGTCAAAGGCTGTCTGCCTTGAAAAGCCGCAGTATAATTATCAAGAAAATAAATATATGTGAATTAGATTTGTAACGGTCTGTTAAAATAACCTTTGTAACACCCTTTCCACCCCTCACCCCCCCAGGGAGATTTGCATGCTACGTCCATTATGGTGCTAACCTGCAGGCTCACAGAAGACCTGAGCCTCCGCTGATTGGGAGCTTAGGTGTGCCGGGTGCAGCGCCTCCACCCATGGGATCCCAGCGATGGCGGGATGGCTCCTCACGGGAACATATACAGCAATAACGACAACACACAGCATTGATAAACAATACTATTTACCGGCAGGTCCCTTCTGGTATATATATACAGTAATATAGTCAATACAACAGCACACAACCCGTAATGTACCCCATATGCCCTTGGGCACTCCAGCAAGCTAGGCGCACAGGAAGGTGACCCCAAATTTATGCGAGGGCAGCGCTACCCTCCCTGTTGTATTTGGTGTTGCATGTTGGTACCATCCTGACTACTACGTCTTAGCCAGGGAATCCTTTGTTGATATCAGGAGCTGTATATGTGATCCCACATAGCGGGGCCTCTCAACAATATGCCCTTCACTCCTTACTTCCAGCAGCCGCAGTAGTACTCCTCCACAAGTTGTCCTGCTCTGTCGTCCCGCTGGTACTCCGCTAACAGGAATGTCCCTGAGATATGGCCGTCCCTATAGTACTCAACTAGGGTGGTACATGGCCTAACTCATGCCTACAGGTTTCTCTGGCCTAGTCCTGGGTTGCCTACTGGCTTCCCGGACACAACCGTCTTCTCCAAAGGTCTTGTCAGATCTGTCACGCGGCTCCCCGTCTCCAGAGGATATACTATTCCCCCGGGGGATATCCTCTCCCTCTAGTCCTGTTGGAGTTCCAGCATGGCCGCCACACTTCTGCCTAAGAGTCCGAGGAGCTGCATCAGCTCCCCCTAGAGGTGCGGAGGACTACCCTGCTACATCCTCCCCCCAGCAAAATACCTCATAGTCCTCGCATGAGAAACTAAAACCCACAAACTTTATATAATGAAAAACATAATGCATAACAAAATTCTTAACTCTATAACACAGCAGTTTTAAATGGCATTATATACCTCCATCAGCACAGACATTATTGAAGCGAACCTGTCCCTAGACGACTGCTGAGACTCATAGTTGGGTTGCCCTAATGTGTCATGTGCCATTCTAATTGGGGCAGAGTGACTCTTTGGCTTCTCCTCAATTCTGGAACCGACCTGTTTACTAATACTGAGAATTCTTCATCTTCTTCTTGGTTAGAGAGGTTTCCATTAGCTTGAGGCCCTGGCCCTCTCATATAGCGATTTTTATTGTCACTTCTTGGGGTGAATACTGGACTTGGAGTCAAAGTAACAGCTTGTTAGCAGCACCAGACGGTGTAGGCATGGAATCGCTAGGAACAGCATTAGGCCCTTCTTTATCGGAACTCTGATCCTGTTTGGCACCTTCCTTAACTTCTGCTTCCATATGTGTGGGGAGATCCAATTGATCAGGCTCATCAATTTGAGGAATAGGCAGTAAATGGTTCCTATGCTAAACTTTTATCCTGCCTTCTGAATCCTTTATCCGGTATACGGAAATCCCAGGCAGCTGGTATTCCACTTCGAAAGGACTCTCTCTCCATCTATCAGCCAGTTTGTGTTTTCCTGGCACTCAGAAGACCTGGTCCTCATGGCGAAGCTCTCGATAGTGTACCTTACAGTCGTATTGTTCTGCAGCGTAATGTTCTGAGTGAAACTACAGAAACTAACTACAGAAACTACAGTGCACTACAGCAATTAGTGTCTCTCTCCCATCTCTCTCCCTCCCTCCCTCCCTGCTGTCTCTCTTTCCCTCCTTGCTGTCTCTCGCTCTCTCACTGCTGTCTCGGTCCCTCTGGCAGCCTGGATGACATCTTAGACCCTCGAATATGGGCATGTCCATATTCAGCCATCTATGATGTCATCTAGGCTGCCGGAGGGAGACAGCAGGGAGGGAGAGACATGAACTGCTGCAAGTTATTTTGTAGTCAGAAGATTAACACTTTCCATTCAAAAGCAGGGCTCCTGCTGAGTTAATCTACAAATTTTTTGGCGACCCCTACAAATTTTCCAATGACCCCACCAGGGGTCCCGACCCACAGGTTGGGCACCACTGATACAGACAAAGGAATATGTAGGAGTATAAAGACTTCAAGTATCTACACTGACCTACACTGTAGAACATTGTTAGTGTGTAGTATATTAGACAAGAATACTTCAGAGTCTAAAAAATGTATGTGTTATTGCATATATTTCAATACAATGGGATGCATGACTATGACAGGTTTTGTTTTAGGGATGCTTCGTTTATCCTGTTCACCAGCTGCATCCTGGAGTTGACAGTTTATAAAGCTCTCCAAAAATTTTAAAACGGCTTCTGGCATTGGTGCATATTAAGCTAACAGAAAAAATATTATGACAGGGCAATCGACAACAGGTTTCATAAAAGGGGACATTATTAGTTACCTGAATGTATGTAGCAGCACAATTACAATTAGTAAGACCCGGTGCATTTTGTTTAGGGGAACACTGGGCAACACCGTTCCTGTACCTTTTTCAGCACCTAAAACTGGCAACGCTAGGCGAATTAGGCGGTCACCTAGGGTGGCACAATTTGGGGGGGCAGCAGAGGGTGAGGCAGGTGATGATGGCAGTGGCAGCAGGACTCACGCAATACAGGGAGCAGAGCAGTCCCAGAGTGGGAAAGGAAGCGTGAACAGGAGGAGGGTGGTGGCATCTGTAGCAGAGGACGACGGGGCAGAGTCCACACCTCAAGCCACCTGGACTTTCGTGACAACTTCCGGTGCCAGGGAGGACCCAAATAGCCTGGTAATGAATTTTAATGGGGAGGGGGGGCATGGGGGGTGAGAGAGGATGGGGGTGAGAGGATGAGGGGGTTGAGAAAGGATGAGGGGGGGGGTGAAATAGAATGAAGGTTTTTTTTGAGAGGATGAAGGGCGGGTGAGAAAGGATAGACGGGGGGTGAGAGAGGAGGAAGAGAGGAGAGAGAGGATGGAGGGGAGGAGAAAGAGGAAGAAGGAGAGGAGAGAAAGAAGGGGAGAAGAGAGGAAGAAGGGGGAGTGAGGGGCAGGGGAAAATGAGTGAGAAAGGGAGGGGGGAAGAGTGAGAGACAGAGGGGGCAGAAAAATACATGGGGAGAGGAGGGGGAATAGAAGGGGATAAGAGCAAGGTTTGAAAGAGGGGGGGGGGGTTGCAAGGCCACCGACATGGGGGAAAGGGGATCCCAGTAAAAACTCCAGTCCTGGGCCCCAGGAAAGTTTTTGGCGGCCCTGACCACATGGTAAATGTCCAAGAATAATTTTCCCCTGGTCCCATCCTCACGGCATAGTTCCCTCACATTTTTTATTCTTTTTAAAAGCACTAGTAATACCCATTTCTGGTAGGCACAGAGTGGCTACAAATAGGGTAGAGTTACAGTATAGTGACTACATGGAAAGTGTCCTTAGACCTCATATGCATATCCGCTTGCATTAGACAAAAACGCACATGTGAGTTAAATATGGGGACCAAGACATGGGCAAGTCCCGGAAGGATTCTAGGATTTAAGGCGACGTTTGTGACTATAATAGGGGAAGATGAGGTAGTACCACTGTAAGAGGACATGTGCAGAGAGGTATGCAATGGAGACTATTTTAAGGTGAAATTAAAATAAGGCTTTATTGCGCCTGTTGCTTTAAACACAGCAAACGTGAAAATCAGCAAACAAAATCTGCTCCACTTTGGAGTATATATATATACTTATAGTCCAGCTCTCTTTAACTGCATGGTTAGCCCAGCGATTCACCAGCCCAAATCATAGAGACATCATACATACACTGGCGACACACTTTATTCGAGCTCGGCTAGTCCCACGAATTCGGGTATACCCGGGTGTATTGAGGTTTGTGACTGTTTTCTGCCCGAGTGCATTGAGGTATTTTCCAAGCAGGGATTGAAGCATTTTATTCCCGCTGGCTGCAATACTGCACAGTATATATATATATACTGCATTACAATTCATGAATTTATGCCATCTGGTAGACACGCGAAGCATTGCAGCCTATTAAATCCTAATCCTTATCATTTAACAGATCAGCCGCCCGTCAGCCAGGCATGAACCCAGGCTGGGAAGGCAAACGCAACGGGGCTTGTCAGAGGTGAGGAGCGTCGCATTCCAGGTATCTGCCAGGTACATACTAGGTATTTGCTCGAATAAAGTGTGTCGGTGCAGTATATATACACATACACTATATATATATATATATATATATATATATATATATATATATATATATATATATATATAGCAAATGGAAATATACTGTATGCTCATTTGCATGTCTTAGGCAGGTCTGCAACCCCGCCTTTCACCATTATCACCCAGCACACAGCACTTCCACTGCAGCAAGGGATTCTGGGAAATGACATGCAAATGAGCACACAGTGCCACTTTTTACTTCAAAAACCATTTTAAACATGGTTCCCTATAGGCTTAAGCTTGCTGCATAGTCACAGCTTTGAGCACAGCCAGGGTTAAGATGCATAGCCAGAAAACCCACCCACAGACAGCTGTTTTGACCTTAATGGGTCTCATCAGTGTGGGGTTGGTTAACTGGCTATGCAATGAAGCAATGAGGATGGGGTTTACCATACTTAGTTAAGTTATAGTGAGTACAAAAAGTGACAAAAACCCACCACAGCAAAGCATATAGCAAATGGAAATATACTGTATGCTCATTTGCATGTCTTAGGGAGGTCTGCAACCCCGCCTTTCACCATTATCACCCAGCACTTCCACTGGAGCAAGGGATATATATATATCTATATCTATATATATATATCTATATATATATCTCTATATATATAGATATATATATATATATATATATATATATAGAGATGATAGAGATAGAGAGACATAGATAACAGTTTTATAAGAAAAGTCTTATCTGTCTCTGTAGTTGTAGCGGAAGGCTCCTCTGTTCTCCTGGTGTCCACACCCTTGTGTGATAAGGCAATGTCAGGATCCAGGTTTAGAAGTATTGTCCCCTGTTGTCTTGTCGTCATCTTGCAGCTCAAGACAACGGTTTGTACCCCAGGTCAGCCCAGTTGTGGACTAGGAAACTCTCTGTTGTTTTGCTTCCTGGATCAGCTCATGTGTGAGCTCAGGAAGAATCTCCCTTCCTGTCTCAGAGGCAGGCTTTTTCTGATACCTGTAATCAGCCAGGTGGTGTTGGTTAATTGTCTAACAGCAGTTAACCACCACACTGCTGGATTAGAGGCACATTTTTGAACAGGGATAAGTCCCCTGTTGCAACCACTTAACAAGTATTGTCACCCTAGCCCTTTATTCTAACCCAATCTTTGCTTTGGTAATCAAATTGCATTTTTTATAATATAAAAACTCATGTACTGTAGTTCTAAGACAAAATGGAGAGTTGGAGAAGCAAATCTTATGATCTTATGATGACAGATATTTTATTTTAAAAATCTGGTGCTATTTTTCCCAAGAGAGAAACGAAATCAAACCATTGATAGACCCTCAACCACATTTCTGAATAAATATACAGTATATTCTTTGAGCAGGTACAGTAAGTGTAAATTGCAAGCTTCACCAACTTACTACTATGCCATGTATTGTAGGTAGGTCCTTCTCACCGAACAGCAGTTTAACTATGGAAACATGAGCAGGGTCATTTATCCGACGTGGGTACAAATACCAAAGTAACTCTTGCATTTTATTCCATTTATACATAAGGTCATTTACTTCATCTAACAAGTCTACCCCCCCCCCCCCCCAGGGAGTTCAGATGGTAGTTAGAGTGTTAGTGTGCAGTGGTGCATACCTATTTGTTCTCAGGAGGTTTGTGTCTCCACAGATGGTAGTGGGAGTCAGACAACAGGACAGACTTTCAGTTCTCTGGTGCAGGACCTCCATCCTGCAGGGTTCCTGCTAAAGACAGAAGGTCTCCCCACAGGCACTTCTCCAATTACGTAGTCCAAAGCCATGGATGGTAAAACTTGTTTATTGGAACCAGCATACAGGATATACACTCCATCTTCCATGCATGCCATGTCACTTCCCCCCAAACCTCCAAAACCTAATGTAAACCTCTAGTCCTAATATAAAGTGCTGTACCCAATACAGAAGATACTGTATAATAATGGACTGTACTGGCGTCATGGTTTATTAATTTTTTCATGTGTAGGCACAATGTAGTCATAGTGTACTGTTCCCCATATCAAGCCGTTTCTCCCCAAACCCCCCAAAAATCAGGATTGCATAATGTACGGTGCGATTGATAATATAGAATATTGTCTCTTTCTTTACAGACTCAGATGTCCAAGAAGCACCAGCCTTTGCGAAGAAGAAAAAGACAAGATTGTAAATTTTGAAGAAGAGGCGACGTTGTATTTTTGTATTATTATTTTTTCCTTTATAATCATGTACAAATAAAAATGTTCATTCTTTAAATATACTTTTTGGTGTGTTCATGTTTTTACTGTTTAGACACTTACAGTAGTACTATACATAAAGTACTGATGTCATTTAAATATACTGTATCTAAATATATCTTTGACATAGACTATAAAAATCTTTAAAATACGTTGCATTTACTGTTTACATTCGGTACATTTACTATACAGTAGCACTATACATACTGTAATGTAAAGTTCTAATGGCATTTAAATCTATAAAAAGGTCTCATTGATATACTGTACAGTATACAGTATGTACAGTATAATATATAAATGTAGCAAATAAAAGTTATTTTTACTATTTAGATACACTAACAGCAGTACTGTTCTACTGTACAGCAGATATCTATCATCTCCGTGAGGACATGCACTGTATCTTACTGTACTGTTACATAATGACACAAATGTGCAGACATTTGATGACACGCATATGTATTTCAACAAGATTCCAATTTGACATACACGCATGCGCGGAATATACATTTTAAATTCCGAAGAAGAGGTGACGTATTTTTGTATTATTCATTTTAACTTTTTTATCCTGTACAAATAAAACATTTAATTCGTTAAAATACTTTTTGTTGTGTGTGTTCATATTTTTAAACTTCTACAGTTTGAGGATTTGTGTATGCTAAGGAGCCTCAGAAAAGACTTCTTTCCCATGTATACTGTATGAACTCATAACGTTAATCTTCAAATGACAATTACACACACTTGAAGTTCTGTACTGGAATAAAAGACAGGTTGAATTGCAACCTGTCGACTAAATCACACACTTGAGTTTCACGACGGTATTGCATACAACGCTAAAATGCAATTTTCTGCACTCGATCAAAACACTAGTAAACTCGTGTCTTAACGTGGAAAAATTTCAAGACATCATGCACCAAGACCGGGTATGCAAAGGAATACAACCCGAGAGATGATCGGATAACGGCTGCTGCAGCTGTTTGCTACATAAATCTATGTAGCATACAGGTGATTATGCTACAATTATGCTACATAACAACAATCAAAGAAAAAGCGTCCCTATCATGACCTCCATTACTAGAAGTAGGAATTACCTCATATGGGGTCATCTATCCAAAGGAAAACAGTGATTCTTACAGTATATTAAAGTGACACAAATAGCACTTTATACTGTATGTGGTTTGCTTGTTTCTCAAACACATTTGCACCATATTTATGTGGACTGAAACACCTTTTGCTGCAATTGTGACTTCATAAATGCTAATACTCAATTGATTTATATATTTATGTATAGATGCTGAACAACAATTATGCAAATTGTGCAGCATGTGAACAAGTACAGAATAGCACAATAAGTTATATTAGCTGATTTAGCTGCCAGAGGGCTCAGCCAAGCAATGTGTTGCCGACCCCTCTGGCTGGAAAATGCATCCTATAAAAATGATTTTCCTTTGATAAATCTGGTACAGTTTTTGGCACTGCTTTTCTCCTGTTCTCCCGGCAGGTCACTAAGGCTATGCTTATAGTGCCTGCGACGGCGACGTGGACGTCAGGCTGCGGTCGATGGAAAAATCAAATTGAGATGATTTCCAGCGATCGCGACCAAGCCGTTGCTCCTCGCTTACTATAAGCGCACGCGACGGCGGCAATGTATTTGTTGTGACGCAATGTTGCATCGCTGTCGCCAGTACTATAAGCGCAGCCTAAGGCCTAGATTCACAAAACGGTGCTAAACGTTAGCATGCCTGAGCTCCCATTCATATGGATGAATATCAAATGAAAGAATATGAATATCATAAATTAATATTTTGTGGATCTAGGCCTTAGATTAAACAGAACCAAATTAAATGGATGATAACAGGAAGGAAGATAAGAGAAGCTTTGACTGGTTGGCTAGTAAAATTGAGTGCTCTCTCTTAGGTTCTAATTTGACTTGTTTAGTCTTACTTAATAAACTGTGATAATGGCTGTTTTTGCATGGATTTGCATATAAATGTATTCATTAATCAGTTACCACATGTTCAAACCATGCCCAAACATCTTCATTTAACATGCTTAGGTACCGGCTCTGCAATTCCGTGTGATATGTAAATTATGTATGCAAATTAGGCAAACTCACAAAATTAGATATTTATAGACTATTCATTAAAGCTGAGAGTTTGCAGACTACCTAGAAAGTCACCCTCAGGATAGGTGAAAAAGAGAAAAATATGGAAATTCAAAATATGTAAAACCCTGAAACTTCACCTGCTTCAAACTCAGTGCTAGAGTCAGTGTCTTTACTCATTGACCCACTCTTTCAGTGAGGTCTGTGAAGTCGGTGAGGTCTGTTCCCAGATAGTGCTGGAAATTGGATTTTTGAACTGGGAGTCTGGCTAAATCGAAACAATTTGCCTTGGGACTAGGGGGCTGGGGGATGCGGACGTCCGCGTCAGGGTCATCTTTCTCAGATAATTTAAGTATTTTTATTGTCCCGTTTTCATTTTCACAAACACTAACATTATCGGGTTCGGTGCACTTTTTCTTAAAGTCATTTTAAAGAAAAAATTTTTAGGGTTATCTTAATGAACAGGAACTTAAAATTGTATTGTATTGTATGTCTTATTTATATAGCGCCAAAAGTGTACTCAGCGCTTCACAATGAATACAGTACAGAGAATTATAGTTGTAACGGGTATTCCACCCCACCCAATCGCAGATATAGTGTGGGTGCGGGGAACTTAGTGTTACCAGGTGGGGTGCTTTACCTGTTAGGCTCGCAGGAGGGCTGAGCTTCCGCCACGGGGAACCTGGGGCAATTATATTGGGAGTAACCCTGTACTCGGTGCAGCGCCTCCACCTGCGATGGTTCCCAGCAGAGCGGGAACTGGTCCTCGCAGGACACATACAAAGAATCAGCACACATATGTATAATAACTAAGGTCTTTACTTAAGAGCACATGAACCATATAACCATATAGAATAACAGGTGTCCCTCTCTAGAGGAGACACTAGCTAATGCGCCTCGCAGGACGCCCCACCTGCACCGGGTGATCCCACCCCGTGTCCAGTAATCCCCACTCAGTATGTCCACTCCCCTTTAGGGAGAAACTAATAAGGGTGACTGCGCAGTCACTAACTAATGGAACTGTTGGTGCACTTGTAGAGTTAGAGTACCTGCCGAGCACTCCAGTGCTCGGATCTGCAACTGCTTCGAAAAGGATCCGATGACCGAAGACACCGGAACCACCACCCGTGACGATCCCACGCAGAAACCTCTGCCGCAACAGTCTGCGCCCAACCTTCGGAACACTGCGCAGTATGCTGAGTCCCTAACTGACTCCGTGAACTACCGTGATGCATCCTGCGGCTATAGGCCGTCCCTACAGCACCGCAACCTTGAATGACTTTATGGGAAACTCCTAGGGGCCTACGGGGTAGCCTATCCTATGCAGGTGGGTCCCTGACCCCCTGCACCCACACTACCTTTTCCCGTACCCTCCCGGGTCCCCTCTGACTTACTCCTACCTAACCTCTCCTACTCCTGGCAGCAACGCACTGCAACCTGACACTATGTCCTCTCGTCTGGCCTCACAGCACTGACCGCTGTGACCGGATAATAAGGCACCTTACGAACCTAAGGGCAGAGTCCCTAACCTAGGGGCCATCCCTGCTCACTTACCCACTAACCTGGTGGGGAGTTGGGACCTACCTGGGATATGGGGGACCTTACTTGTTCAGGAGCTTCACTTGCTCCCTACACCCTTCCTGCTCCCTCCTAGCTCCCAGCTCCAACTGCCCTCGCGTGGGCTCAGCGCGCGAAATGTATCTCTCTACAGAGAGATCCTAAGCCCTATTGGCTCCCTGGCATCACGTGGGGCACGCAGAGGCTCATGGGACTCGTAGTCCCTGCCTAGAGTCTTCCCTGGTAGGCTAGGGTTTCGCGGGCTCTCTTTGCGCTCTCCTCGCGCATGCGCAACTCCCCTGCTGGCCATCGCACCTAGATCTACTCTGCGCATGCGCAAACAACAAGAAGATGGCAGCGCCCTCGCCGCCCGGCTTCGGGAGCGCCGGGAGCCCGGCAACGCGATCGTGGCCTTGGTAACCGGCCGCACACGTCCCCGGCAACCCCCGAGCAGGAGCCTGACCGCCCTCACCCTTGCGATCGGCTGGCGGGGCCGCCATTGGACTCGGCGGCACCCGCGATCGCCAGCAAGGTGAGGAGGGTGCTGACAGGCAGGGGGGACCTGGCTACATAATAATACAATACGCGCAGCAAAATTAGACAATAGGAAAGGAAATCCCTGCCCCAAAGAGCTTACAATCTAAGTGGTATGATGGGAGACTTTCAGAGACAGGAGGTTAGGGAATAAGTACTGTAGATGGCAGTGTTTGGCCACAATGGGTGGTAGGAGTGACTGAGTGTGGGACAGTAACCATAAGTGCTGGCTATTGGGATGCTTGATTTGTGGGGCGAGTTTTAAAGTTAGTCAGTATTAAATCAGAAAGTTACCACCATTTACAGGGGAAGAGATGGCAGGGATGCGTGGGTAAGAGCAGGTGTGTATGTCTTGTTCAGGTTTAGGGGAGATCCCCAGCAGCGGGAAGGAATAGATAAAGGGTGTGAATAGAGGATTTGTGTGGGTGTTTTTTATTGAGGGGTAAAAAAGTTGTTGTGAGAGAGGTGTATAAATAATGGTGCAGTGTATGGGCACATGCATAGGTGGAGGGGAGGAGAGATAAAGAAATGTGGATGGGAGGAGAGATAAAGAAATGTGGATAGGAGGGGAATGGGGAAGTTGGAGAGAACAGAAATGTTCACAAAGGAGTGAGGAAACAGTAAACAGAAAAGGCAATAGGGAGGGCATAGTGAGATGCAGGAGGAGAGACTTCCCAGACATTGGAGGATAGGAAGAGTACAAATAATCACATAATTTAGAAAGGCACATTCTCACAGTTGCAAAGTTGTTGTTGTTGTGGTGCAGAGTCCAGATTTTCTTGTAATGTTCACCTCCATTTCAACTCCAAAATGAACTCCACAGACACTTTATATGTGACACTTTAAGATGTTACACAAAGCCAAGTTTCAATTAATCAAAAGTCAAGAGTCACTGCTGACCTCTTTGCAAGGGTTCCTGGGAGTTCAACACTAGCAGGGGTATTTCCCTGATAAAAACTACAAACTCCCATGAACTCTTGCAGCAGGTCAGTGATGTCAGAGTGCCCTTGTATAGCTAGATCTCCCATATAAGGGCTGACTATAAATCCCAGAAGATCTTGCTGGTTGCAGTTTAGACAGGGCTGAGACAGTGCTGATGCAAGGAGCCTGAGGTAATCTTAGCTAGTGATTATCACAGCAGGTGGTTCTTATTCAATGCAGGGACCCCTACTGTGATAATCTTAGATGTAGTCAACTTTAATGCACCGGCCGCTGTTGCTGCTTATGGTTGGGGTATGGTTACCTCAACGCAAGCAGTTGCGGTCCAGAGACAGTAAAGTTGGCTACATCTGTATGAAAAATAGTTTATTACTTGGTCGATAGGTGGTGCTATCAAGACTATATTAATTAAAATGAATATATCTAAAAAAAGAAAAAAGTACATATATAATTTGAATTTGCCAATTTTCTTATTTCATCTACATTTTTTTATCTCTAGATGTAGGGGGACTCCTGCACCCACCCCATTTCCAGCCCTGTTCCCAGGTATCTTTAGTCTCATCATGTCGAGTATAGGTTAATCTATATGGAGGTGTTTAAGAAAATGGACTCTCTCTTTACCAAGGGAGACTTTTCTCTATTGATCCTGAAGGGACAATTCAGAAACGCACTAGAAAAGAACTTGGGTGTAGAAATTCACACTGTACACCTTTTTTTATTAAAAAAATGTTTTGAACCAAGATCCGAGTTTTGACACAGTAAAATAGTTAACCTGCTCCCATATTAGGTATGTGTATATGCATGATGGATGCACTATTACACTCACATTTCTCACACACCACCACAAAATGCTTCAAAGACTAGATTGGATATCCCTTGAATCCAGGTGCAAAGTACATTTTTCCTGTCTTCAAATACTTTCTGGGCAAGCTACCCACCGATCAGAACAAACTCCTACCACACGCAGCACTTAGCATAAGAGATCTGACTTCAAAAGACTGTTCACGGTTCCAAGGTTCAACAAGGAATCCGGCTGCTCCTCCTTTTCTTAGGCCTAGGACATAGTAGAATCAGCATCGCTGAGGCGGGCTGAGCCGCGCTGAACAGATGCACAAAGCCCCTGCCATCAGTGCGGCTATAGTTTCTCCCTCCGCATGCGCGCTGATGCGTGCGGAGGCTGAGAAACTTTACCGAGACAGGCAGATTTGAAATTTGACGCTCGGGGAAGCGGAGGAGCGGTCACGTGACCGCTCCCATCCAATGGGAGCGGGGGACTAGCCCTGCCTCCCGCTCCGCCTCCTGGCACACCTCGGCTCCGCCCCCGCCCCCCAGAGCGGGCTCACTGCCTCGCCTGCAAGGACAGGGAAAAGCCCCATTTTCAGCAGGCGAGGCAGAGCAGGAGCGCGCCTCAGCGCGCTTAAACACACTATGTCCCAGGCCTTACCGTGGACCTCATAGGGGCTACATCTGTCATATTTCCAAACAGAGTTCTTAAAACTCTCTGATACGCATACTCCATTACGCAGAGTAATAGTACGAGTGTCCCACCTTCCGTGGATTACAACCAACCTCATCAAGCATTTTAGGGATGTCTTGTGGAATAAGATACAAAGTAACTGGCACTACCAAGCATTTCTTAATAACAGATGCCTGCGGAATACATTCATAAAGAAAATAAGAGTGTGTGGTCCCGTGGGGTCCGGTGGCGGAGCACTGCAACGCAAACAATGGGGGCTGCAAACCAGTTCAAGAATAAAAACGATTTATTGGGTGGTCATAAGGAGTACAAAACACTCTGACGCGTTTCAGGACCTAAGTCCCTTTATCAAAGAGACTCTTTGATAAAGGGACTTAGGTCCTGAAACGCGTCAGAGTGTTTTGTACTCCTTATGACCACCCAATAAATCGTTTTTATTCTTGAACTGGTTTGCAGCCCCCATTGTTTGCGTTGCAGTGCTCCGCCACCGGACCCCACGGGACCACACACTCTCTTCATATGCAACTGGCGTGACGCACGCATTAATCACTGACCGAGCAGCTGTTCTACTGAGGTTCTCACACGGACTGCATATTATGGTATGTACCTTTGTTTTACTGGGGGTTTATACAGTACCTTTATGGTATATATGGAGATCTGTGTTATTCCTCCAGCATAACTAGTACACTTCCCTGCTTATACTACCATAGTGAGTCTCATACAGCTTTTATTCATGCTCGAGTGTCTGGATTAATTACTGCTGCGATTCAGTGTACATCCATACATATGTACCTAGGATAGCTGAGCCCTGAACACTGGGATTACATCCCATACAAACAGCATAAGGAAAATAAGACTGGCAGAAGCCAATATTACTCAGACAATTTTATGAAAATACATCAAAACTAGCAAACTTCTAGAAGGTCAGCAACAATATATTAGAGCCATCAACAACCATCTAAAATCAAAAAGGATGATACTACTCTGACAAATCCCACTGACATTGAAAACTGGAGGCAGAGGGCAGCAGAGGATGAAAGGAGGGGAAATGGATTGGGACAGCAGAAGGTGAGTAGATAGTGGCTGCGTGGTGTAAAAGGAGAGGGGCGGGGGAGGGTAAAGTGAGGGGGATGGGGATAGTAGGAGGGGGGTTGCTGAGGGTAGCAAGAGGGGAACAGCAGGGGGTAGATGGATCATCATGGAGCGAGGCAGCAGAGGGTGGACAGAGAGGTGCAGCGGGAAGGGCTGCTGTTCGCTCGAGAAATTCTGAGGCAAAATGTCAGTGCTCGGTGGTGAGTGACAGCTGCCGAGCACTGAGAAATCACACATTCCTCTGCCGCAGATCTGCCAAACATGAAGGATGAAGAGGGGGGATGGAAGCAGACCTGTCTACTCTCACAGATTCTATAATATTTACCCATCTCTTCATGCCGGGAGATAGAATGTAAATCCGAAAAATCTCTAAACGTTAACAGGTTTTATATAGTTACATACATGTGTGTGTGTGTGTGTGTGTGTGTATGTACATACAGTAAATCACTTTTTTGGGACATAATATATATGTATATAACAAGATTTAGGATGCAAATCAGTTTTCTAATACTTCCATTGACTTGCATTGGAAAGAAGGAAATATGTTTAGGAAGGAAGTTGAAAAATTAAACATGTTCATCTAAAAATCAGCGAATTTCCTGATAAGTAGTGGGGAGTTGGTCTGTATGACTATTCATATAAACATATTGTACAAGCACTTTAATTTTACAACCTTAGACTAGTGACTTGCTAAGTAAATAGTATACAATCCAACCTCCTGCAACTGCAAGGTATTTTAAGGGATGAACAATGTAAGGAGACACAAAAACGTGTTCAAATGCAGACACACTTGCCTAATTACTATACTAATATTTGTGTTTGAAAAATGGATAAAAAAGTAATCTGATACATGTAATGAGCAAATACATGGATAAATATATATTTCAAATAAAAGGTATCCTATTTTATTTTCCTTTTTGAAATGAAATGTCTTTGCTGGCAGTGGCAAAAACAAAATCTCATAGGGAAAAAGAGGCTTCAGGCGGACAAAAATTATGATGGGAGTGACTGACTGCACATGTGCCGCAAGCGCAGCACCGCTGCATGTCAGTCACTTGTGAGCCGCATCTGCAGCAGCCGTCCGCTTGGCACGCATGTGCAGTAGCTGCCGTAGAAGCCGTCGGCTCACCACATATGCGCAGAATGCCCCGTTTCGGCGCGCAGGCGCAAAAGCCGCCACCTCGGCGCACATGCGCACCAGCGCCACGAACAGAAGCATCAGCAACCAACCGCACTGTTAAACAACCACACACACAGACAGTGACACACACACATACAGAGACACACAGTCACACACACACAGCGACAACGACACACACACAGACTAACACAGACACATATGCAAAAGCCTGTCCTGCGCTTCAGCCGCACCGCTAATGCACCAATGGTGTCAAACTGTCACTATGCTGGTTGAGAGGGAGCATGTAGGAGACCCTAAGTGACCGGAGTGTATTTGAGAGGTAATAAAGTGAAGAAACTCTTACCTTAGATCTCCACTCCGGTCTGGGTCTAGCTCTCTCTCTGCCGGCGTCCGCGTGCTGCCTTGGATGGATGCAGGTAGTTGGAGTGTGAACAAGGCGCTACTGCGCATGACAAAAGTCCAGAAGACGAGACGAAGCCCTATTGCCAAGGGTGAAACGCGTAGAGGAGGAGATTGTGGTGTAGACCCTGTCTGTATCCGTGCCATTAAAGTTTCTTTTGCATCATCCGGGACTTCTGGACTTTTGTCATGCGCAGTAGCGCCTTGTTCACACTCCAACTAACACAGACACATAGAGACACACAGAGACATGCACACAGTGACACATACACACAGAGACACAGTGTCACACACACGCACAGTGACACACACAAGGAATTCACAGTTAGGATAAATATAGAATTGGGGCTCAGCAAACATGCACAGAAGCCGCCAGCGCCAAACACATGTGCTGGAGCAGGACCAACCCTGCCACAATTTGAAAAACAGAGACACCACACACACACACACACACACACACACACACACACACACACACACACACACACACACACACACACACACACACACACGGAATTCAGTTAGTATAAATATAGAAGTGGAGTCAGGAAGGAATTTATTTTTCCCCTTATGAGATATCATTGGATGATGTGACTCTGGGTTTTTTTGTTTGCCTTCCTCTGGATCAAGTATAGACTATGTAACTATGTAAGTGTGGTACGGCGAGCATGCGTAGCAGTGTGACACGCCTGCGCTGGAGCAGTAACAACCCCACCACAATTTGGAAAACAGAGACACACATACATAGACTCACAGTTACTATAAATATAGAAGTGTAAATGATTAAAACAGGGTGGGTGTGCTGACCACACGTGTTATAAATCAAACTTTTTTGCATTTGTCACTGAAATTGTGTTTTGATTTGTAATTGAAAACAACAACATCACAAATACAATTTCTGTGACAAAACAGTGACAAACCTGGCCCTACTACCTCCTTCCACATTACTGTTGGAAGTACTATCATTCACCCAGTAGCCCAAGCATGCTGCCAAGGGGTCACACTCGACTCCTCCCTCACATTCAAAACATATCTAAAACATGTCGCTTTTTTCTCTGCAATATTATAAAGATACGCCCTTTCCTCTGTAAGGCCTGGGACCCGCTGCGTTGACGCGTCACGTGGTGTGGCTGTGAGCCAATGGGGAGGGGAGGCTGCGGGAGGAGGAGAGGCTTCGGGGAGCGGGGAGGAGTGTGGAGTGAAAGCAGCGTGAGTGCCTGTCTGTGTGTGTGTCTGAGTGCCTGTGTGTGTGTGTGTGTGTATGTGTGTGCCTGAGTGCCTGTCTGTGTGTGTGTGTGTATGAGTGTGTGTATGTGTGTGCCTGTCTGTGTGCGTGCCTGTCTCTGTCTGTGTGTGTGTGTGTATGAGTGCGTGCGTGCCTGTCTCTGTCTGTGTGTGTGTGTGTATGAGTGCGTGCGTGCCTGTCTCTGTCTGTGTGTGTGTGTGTATGAGTGCGTGCGTGCCTGTCTCTGTCTGTGTGTGTGTGTGTGTGTGTATGAGTGCGTGAGTGCCTGCCTGTGTGTGTGTGTGTGTGTATGTATGTATGTATGAGTGCCTGCGTGTGTGTTTTTTTTACTTACCTGCAGCCCGTGGCAGCCCGTGGAGGGAGGGGGGGGAAGAGTAGCGGGTCCCTCCGCTCAAGCCACGCCCCCCCTCCCTGTCAATCCTCCCAGTCAATCCTCCCACTCCCGCCCACCTCCCGCTCCGGCCCCTCACGTCATGGCCGCGCCCCCTCACGTCATGGCCGCGCCCCCTCACGTCATGGCCGCGCCCCCCCGACCCGTTTGGCCACGCCCCCCCCGCTCCGAGAAAAGTATCCTGTAGACCGCAGATCGCGGTACAGCGAGTTGCACGCACCGCCGGCAAGCAAGCCAGCCGTGCGGACGCGTGCAACGGGACCTTAGCCTTACTCGACTGCTAAAACGTTGACTCAGGCCCTCCTTCTCTCCCATCTCGATTACTGTAACCTCCTGCTGTCCGGCCTTCCTGCCTCTCACCTGTCTCCCCTACAATCTATTCTTAACGCTGCTGCCAGAATCACTCTACTCTTTCCTAAATCTGTCTCAGCGTCTCCCCTGCTGAAATCCCTCTCCTGGCTTCCGATCAAATCCCGCATCTCGCACTCAATTCTCCACCTCACTTTTAAAGCTTTACATTCTTCTGCTCCTCCTTAGGCTGCGGTCCCAGTAATGTCTGTGACACACGCGCCCGGCGGGGGGGGGGGGGGCTGCGCATGCACAGCACTAACCTCGATCTGCGGTCTGAGGGGAGAGAGGGAGCTTGCGACGGGAGGGGGCAATATCGGGGATTTGTAGGGGCGTGCTCGTTACGTCACGCGGCTTGTTTGCCCTCATTGGGTGAACCACCGGTGGGGGCGTGGCCATGCCTCCGTCGCAAGTTTTAAACTCAATTTCATTGAGTTTAAAAAAACTTGCAGTACGGCGCGGCTGCATCTTCAGCGTGAAGGTGCGTACTGGGCCCTTCCCCATTGAGGGGCGGTGCTTACACGCACAGCGCACGTCGCGCCGTGCGCTGTGGCAGTGACTGGGACCGCAGCCTTACATCTCAGCCCTAATTTCTCGCTATGTACCATCCCGACTCTTGCGTTCTGCTCAAGGAAGTCTTCTCTCTACACCCTTTGTATATAAAGCCCTCTCCCGCCTTAAACCTTTCTCATTGACTGCCCCACACCTCTGGAATGCCCTTCCCCTCAATACCCAACTAGCACCCTCTCTATCCACTTTAAGACCCACTTGCATAAAGAAGTGTATGAGTAGCACTGTGGCTAATACTATACACGATACATAAAGCTTGTCCCCTTGCAGATGCACTTACCAGAACGCCCTCCAACTGTCTCTGTACATTCTATCTACCAATTAGATTGTAAGCTCTTCGGAGCAGGGACTCCTCTTCCACAATGTTACTTTTATGTCTGAAACACTTATTCCCATGATCTATTTGTATTTATATGATTGTCACGTGTATTACTACTGTGAAGCGCTATGTACATTAATGGCGCTATGTAAATAAAAGCATAGATACTGTACATACAAAAGACAAATAAGTTTCACTTACTGTAAGTCCCCCCCCCCCTTTTTTTTAACATGAAATAAGGGACTTATGCAACTACAATTCCTTTTTTTTTGTCTACCATCTCACATAGACACTTTCAAAAAGACATTTGCACACAAATACAAACAGTACTCGAATAAAAAGCACACACAAACGTTCAGAAAAACACATGATCACCACTGCAGGCACATCCACACTTAGGACACTAACAGACAATTGAGTGCACACACAAGATTACACAAACAGTACACAATCATAGGACAGTGAAATAACATATATGCTGAGTTAGAGAGGAATGCAGTCAGCTTGCCTCTCCCTAACAGGTCAGTCAGTAGATAGTGTGTTAAAAGACGTCTGTTTATTTGAGCACACCCCCTCCTCCTCTTTCACAGCAGCAACACTGGGAGAAATTACAGTAAGGGCTGCCAGCACAGACAGGGAAGTAGTAAAGAACAGCAGCTTGAAATACTGTTGCAATTGCACTGAGCTGCAGGGAACCCACTTCTGTTCCAAAAAGTGGAGGAAGAGAGAATCTCAGCCTGCACCAAAGTTGGGGGGCACTTGTCCTCCCTATTCCCTCCACTGTTTTGCTCCCATGCAAAGGCGGGACCTGCCTTCCAACCCCGCCTACCTCCCCACCCCCTGTGCTTCATTTGGGTTGTAGGAAATAGATTGCAAACTCAACGTGTCCGGAAAGGTGTGCACTGTATCCCATTCCACTGCAGAAGAGAGGGAGAGAGAAGAAGGCAGAAGGGAAGTAGGGAAAGTAAGTGAGCTGTCAGAGGATCGCACAGGATGTTGGATCCGTCTTCCAGTGAAGAAGAATCCGAGGAGTTGCTGGAGGAGGAGAGGAGAGATGTGTTGGTGGTGTCAGGCAGCGGGGGTTCGTCTTCTTCCCATCGGTCTGTGCATGCCCCTGCCCGGGATCCCCGGGACACTGCTGCCCGATCCACTCTGGCCAGACCTGCCAGTCCCAGCCCGTCGGTTGCCAGCGAAGGGAGAGAGGAACAGGAGAGGATGCAGAAGGAGGAAAGGGAAAAGAGGAACAGGTTGCAGTTGTACGTCTTCGTGATGAGGTGCATCGCCTACCCCTTTAACGCCAAGCAACCCACTGACATGGCCAGGAGGCAGCAAAAGGTAATGTCTTTCACTGGTGGCAACAGGTGTCACTTGGATGGGTTAAACTTCTAGAGCCCCTTTAATTGCCAGGGGGCCTGCAATGCATTGCAAAGCATTTCACGTTTGTCTTTTCATGCCTTACATTATTTAGCAGCACCTGCTGCTGGAATGGCCCTGCTTGTTGGTTTTTCCACTTCTTATAATGCACAATTGTAGCAAATGTGGGGCATTTACAATCCAGTTGTGACACCTTTTGTCAGACAATTACTTTTAACATGTTGTCAAATGTTATACGGAAAATTGACGCAACACAAAAAAGGCAGCAATAAGTGACTAGATTGTAAGCTCTTTGGGGCAGGAACTTCATTCAATTTTTACTTTCTTGTTTACTTCTACCCTTATTGTATTATTTATATTTGCACGTTCTGCATGCTATTTCTCTATGGCTGCATACACAAATGGTTGGTGCTATTTAAATGAAACCTATATACGTACTTGAATAACTACCATTAGGTCATATTGCCATGATCATGGAGGTGCCAGGTGCTAAATAGATGTGGTTTGCTCCCATGTTCAAATCTATTAAGTACTTTCCTAATATTATCTAAGGGTGTATGAGATTATTGGTGCTTTTGAGCCACAGGGACATAAAGTACTGGTAACATTTTACAAATAATAAAATTCAATTAAACACCCATATTTGTAGCACACATTCCTTCAGAATTTAATCTCTTAAATCAGTAGGCACAGTTTTGTCAATAGACACCAATAAAAAACAAGTCATCTAGCACCAGTGACACCTACAACACACAACAATATACTATTACTAACAGGAAGTTTTTTTGAAATGTGTCAGTGTGTGTGTGTGTGTGTGTGTCCATATACAGTGCAATTGTTCATTAAAACCTTTTGATCAGTGTTGAATCATTTGCTCATCTGGCTTCTGGTAGGAAGCTGAATTGTGTAACAAAACTCAGAATGTACTAGTCTTAAAGCTGCAGTTCAAGCTACTGTTAAAAAAATATGTGCATCAGTACAATCCACTGTACACACTGACAAGCGATTAGCTAAGTTGCCAATCGATCTGTTCTCCTGTGATCGATCAGCGGGGGTTCACTAAATCCCTGTCAGTGCAGCAGAAGAGAAGATACAAAGTTCTGTGGGGAAGATCATGTGACCAGGCGGTCACTAGATATAATTGGTGCACTGCTAGAGAGGGCAGGGCTCAAACAGGGGTGTGCCAGAGCCTGTTTCAGAAGAGGAATGGGGTGTGACTTTGTAAATGGTTGCTATAGAAACAAAAAATGTTTTTTACATTATAATACATTAAAAATGTTTTTTTTTTAATGCTACAAGTGTTTTCTCATAGTACAGAACTGATTTATTTATTTTAAAAAAACACACACAGGAGGAAATTGCTTGAACTGCAGCTTTAAAATAATTTAGTCTCACAATGTAATTATTTGTAGATATGCAGTAATGTAGCTGTAACGTATAGCCCACTGACAGGCTTGCATGTAGCGCACATTAATGGCTAAGGCTGCGGCCCCAGTAAAGGCGTGCGCTGTGCGTTCAAGCTCCACCCCCCCAGTCAGTCCGGTCCCAGTTACGACCCTGTTGCGCACATCTCCCCAGGGGTGCGGGACAGGTTTTCAGCGAGACGGGGGAATTTGAACTCAAAGTTTGCGATGGAGGCGTGGCCACGCCCCCGCCGTCGGTTCAACCAATGAGGACGAACCAGCTCCGTGAAGTCATGGCCACGCCCCTGCAAACCCACCGCTATGCCCCCTCCTGTCGCAAACGCTCCCTCCCAGGACTGCAGATAGTGGTGCAGCGCTGTGCACGCGCCGCCCCCTGCCAGGCGCGTGTGCTACAGTGCTGACTGTTCCGGCGGGTGGATGCTACGCGACAAGCGCGTGCAAGTTCGTCACAATTTCGGGTTGTTCGGTGGGAGTTTTGAAACTGAAAACTCCACCGGCGGCAAAGTACAGCGTTGACGCTGCTACTTTTTGCAGCTACAACCCAAAATGATATTTCGGGCTAGAGTCGTGTCACGTGGGCTGGTTCAGCGAACCAGCTCCGTGACACGTTTGCCACGCCCCCCCCCGCCATGACTCATCTGCTGCAGCCAAGGCACAGATCGCTGGGCTGCAGGAATGCGCGGCTGAGGCACGCACGGATGCTCGCGACCGTAGCATCCACCCTGAACTCGGCAGGCAGGCTGCGATGCGACGTGCGTACGATTACGTGCACGCGCACGTCCGCCACTCTTTCACTTTGGTGGGTGAGAGTTTTCAAACTGAAAACGACACCCAGCGGCGAAGTACAGCGTTGTTGCCGCTGCACTTGAAGAAGACTTCAAGCAGCAGCCGCGTCGCGTGTACTTCGCCAGCCAATCACAAACGCAGTTTTTTTTTTTTTTTTTTAAAGTTTCTCCTCCAATTGCGTCATTTTGTCTGCTGGGAATGAGCACACATCGCCCAGCAAAGAGGTGCGGAAGCACGTTGGCGTAGCAGCCTGTCTGAGTTCAGCCTAAGGCCTTGGCCATGTTTGGCGCTTGCTTGCGGAAGCGTGCTGACGCGCGCTCCCGCTCAGCACTGAGCCCCTACAGCCGCAATTAGAGCGGCTTTAGTAGGGGCTCACCTGCGCTTCCGCGCGCTTGCGGAAGCGCAGGTCTTAGGGGAATTTAAAATTCCCCCGCTTGCCGGCGAGACAGGCCGGTCACGTGAGTGGTTCGCCCAATGAGAGCGAACCTGCTCCGTGACGTCACTGGCCCACCCCCGGCCAGTGAAGCGCCCGCCCCCGGCCCGCCCCCTGACGGTCTGTCCCCCAACTGCCCCGATCCATGTCTCCTGTGTGCATGTGTGTATGTGTATGCATGTGTGTGTGTGTGCCTTTGTGTGTGTGTATGTGTGTGCGTGCGCGCGCGTGCGTGTGTGAATATATTTATCAAAGTTGCACAATGTTAATAAATAATTCTCACAACATATTTTTTTTTTAATTTTTAAAATATTATATAATACACACACACACACACACGTTCGTTCCCCAGTGACACACAGACCACTTCAAAGTGACACACACACACACTGACAGCTACCAAGTGACACACACACACAGTGATACCTTCCTCCCAAGCGCTTGCTGTCTCCTCTGTCAGGACAGCAAAAAGCTCCTGGTAGAGCGAGCGGCAGCAAGCGAGAGCGAGCAGCAGCACCTAAGCGCTTACTATGTCCCAGGCCTTAGAGGACATTTCTCGCTCACATACATATTCGATCATGAAATACTTTTTTTTTAAACACACAACAGGAGATCAGTGCTGCCAATCATAAACACTTTCAAGTCGTCATCTGCTCTGACAGCAGTGGGCTTTGCTGGGAACATGCATCATGCAATACTGACCTCTTTAGCAACATAAGGGTTTGCAATACATTGCAAATCAGTGTTTGGCAGCTCCTGTAAAACTGAAGAACTTCAGCTAGTGCTTAAAAATTCTGAATCTTCTCAATTGCATGTGGGCAATTAATGTACTGTGGCTCTTTTTCCAATGTTTTCAGGGCTGCCCCTGGAGTGGTGTATTTCTCTGGCTTGATGTTTATGGCTGCGGGCAACAGCACACTGCTGGAAGGAATTCCCACATCCTTGTAGCACAGTTACCATATTTTCATCATAGCCTGAAGTCTAAATTATTACTGTATATCAACAAATTCCTTTCCATCTTCATTGCTATTTGTGTATGCAGCACTAGTAGATCAGAGATAAGATAGCTTCACCTTGCACAGATGCTTATAACACGTCTCTTCAAGGTGAGACATCTAATTTCACTGTGTGTAAATTTCACAGTATATTTGTTTATTGAGGTATACTTACAAAAATAGCTCGTACACTGGATTGGTTACAGTTAAACTGCATACTGTAACAAGGTTATTTATACAACATTGTTTGTGTGCATAGCATACATGTCGGTTGAATAGGACAGGTTTATTTTTAATTTTTTTCTAAACCTCCTTTTCTCCTATGGGATTTGGAAAATTAATCAATACATGTGAATGCATTTAGTTTAAAAAATCAATAGAATATTCAACAGTAGTCCAAAAAACCTGCTGTGATCAAGGTCCTGACTGAGGAAATTAATAAGTTAACCTCCCACGACTAGCAGCACTGGGGCTCAACAGTTTAGGCTATTATTTGTAATAATAATACAAGTAGTATTTGTAATAATAATAATAATAATAATAATAATAATAAAAGTAGTAATAATAAATATACATACAAACATACAAAGAAAGAAAGAAGAGCGCACGCTCCTAGTGTGATAAAGTATGGACAATTTATTAAAACGTTAGTAGACTCATAAACGCCGGTAGGTCTTAGGCCGTGATTATACCAAAATTTGTGTGCGCCTGAAAAACATTTAAAAAAAACAATAGAAGCGCTCATACGTGGAACTGCAGGGAGGATGTCTCCTGGCGTGATCCTCCAATTTGTTCTTGTCTAGCGACGGCCGCGTCACGTGAACGGTTCCAGCCAATGAGGGTGAACCGCTCACGGCCACGCCTCTTTACCTCCTCGCCTCCTCTCCTTTCTTCTCCACTGACTCCCTGGTATAATTACGGCCGCTAGCCGACAGTGTGAGGGTGACGTTAGTGGATCGCTCAGATACATAAGGTATAATTGAGGCCTTAGGCATGTATGAGTATCAACTCAAACTCCATCTTAGCCATCCATTTGGAAGCATTTTCCGCTCTCCAGCGTGGCGATGAACGCCTTCAGCTCCCCCCGGAAACCGGAAGTGACGATAGTGTTCCCGGAGAGGAATCCCCTGGCAATGGGTGTTTCACGCATCGGGTTCCCCCTTCACAGGAGTTCACTAGGACTGCCTGTCTAGTGAATAGTGCCGGTTGTAAAATTTGCATATACAAACATGGAGAATTTTAATGACACTGTATATAATGTCACTATACGTCGTTATTGTTTTCAAATATACACATTGTTGGTGATACATAGAGTGCAAATCATAGGGATCTTTTTGTGTGAGGACTCTACCTCACATGCCTATCTGTGAACCCAGTTAATACTATCCCTGTGCACCATAGTATTTTTTTACATCAATAATCTAAAATAAGCAGCATTTGTGATTGAGCGGTTTGTCATTTTTAGTGGTGTATAAAAATGATTAGCCAGCCCAAAAATCTAACCATTTACATGCAAATTGTTATATTGTCTGATTTGAGCACATCAATTAACATCAGCTGGACATCAATGTGTTAATTGGAGATCACTCAGCACAGTGTCGCCCTCGGAAGTCGTGCCATACGACGAAACGTGTAAGGAAGTAAAGTTTCAATTCTGTCCTAAGCTGAGAACCAGCAATTTTGTCTTCCCGTGTGGCCACGTGGTCTGCGCGCAGCCAATGGCAGAGCTGATATGTCACGGCCTCCCCGTGCTCCCCTACAGGCCGCCCATCGCGGCCCTTGTCTCTGCACGCGCCGCCAGGAGCGCGTGCAGCAGGGGGGACTGGGCTGTAGCCTTAAAATTCACCTAGTAAACAGAATTACTGCACTAAAAAACAGAAGATAATTTACAATTGTCTGCTGCATTGATTACAGATTTAGGAAGTTCGTTTTACCCCTTCCTTTTTTTTTTCTTTTCCCTCGTTTCTTATTGTGACCCCTGTTATCTGGCAGAGGTCCTGTTGCTTATTACTAAAATGTAAGCCTAGCTGTAGAGAATTCGAAAGCCAAAAAATACTTATCGCCATATTCTGTATCAGTGAGATACAGCTGACTCTTCTACAATTGTACCAGTATAATATAATGTACTATTACTTTAGCTTCTGAAACAACTTCAATGCAAACATTTGGTTCAGTGTTTTTACTGATTTTTAGTGTTACTTTCAAAGATGGCCACATTGGATGCCAAGATTAATGTGTTCATTGCAGCCAGGAATGTAGTGCTTTACTATCTTAATCATCCTTGTGCATGAGTTTCATAGGATTTAATTGCAAAATAATGATACGAACACGTCCTGGGCTTTTCAGAAAGAGGACATAGAAAGGGACGGGGTTTCATCTCTAGTTTGGCTCGATCATCTGTATTAAGATGAGTACGTTTACATTCAGCATGTAATGAATTGCATAGTATTGTAACTAGAGATATAGATCTGTACCACAGTGGTGTCTTTGCTGCTGCTGTTTATTCAGTACGAATCACCTGAATTAGACAGCAGGTGCATCCACAATGCAACAGATGTATGCTGTTTTTGAGTGGAGTCAGGTGAAAGAGCGAAACATTAAAAAAAAATTGTTATGTACATTTCACTCATCAGCTTGTGTTCTTTGCTAATAGCTCTAATTTAAACGCCATCCTGCAATATAAACCCCACAGTTATTGTAGAGCAGTATGTTCAAGACCTGTAGTATACTGCACTGAAGTGGATTTTGACTTTGGCAAAAAAAATTCAGTTGACTCAGTTCACTAGTTTGCTCCCAAACTAGGTTACAGATTTTAGATTATTAATATATAATGGGTTAAAAAAAAAAAAAGTTTAAATAGTAGCATTCCCTTATACAGGATTTATTTCTTGAATTTAAAGGTATACGTTTAGCTTTGGAAACTGTATTTGCTTTGCAGTTCTCATCCTTGGTTATCACACATTCCATTTTAAAGTACTTAAACACTGTTTCCGCATTTAGTTCTGATCCGTAATCTGGATATTCTTGTACATTCTTTGATTTCCATTGTTGATTGTTGTGCTATTCAGAGTCACATTTTTGGTTCTACATTTGAAAAAAAAATGAAGATTTTATAGCTCGATGTTTTTATACAGCAAAGTGTTTTTGACTTTTTATTTTTTTTATTTTACTGTATGTGATTGGGACTGTGCCTTTTTAAAGCTTTTGTAAGCTTCTGACACTTAGGCCGAGGGCATGGTCTGGCTTTCCCGCAGGTGTGCGGAGGCGTAGCTCTTAAAAAAAATTCAGTTTGCGCGCTGACTTACGTCACTGGCCCGCCCCCAGACAGTGGGAACTAAGGCCTCCTCCGCATGGCTGAAGTCCCTATTGACTTAGCCTAAGATAGATGTTGGGATGTCAGCTGTCCAAACCGCTGTTTAAGTCTATTTACATAATGAGGAGAGACTTTTACACACCCAAGAACATCACCTATCTATGTTACAGATGATATATACTTATTTGACCAAAGCAGAAACCTATGTTTAATTTAGATCTAATTTCTGTGTACAGATGAGCCATGATTTTTGAACATTTTGGCCACAAGGAAACTGCAGTTCAGTGGAGGCTGACCGAGGCCCGACCGCAGTTTGCCAGCGCCCAAAGCCTAGTATTAGCACAGCGGGGTCCCTGCTTCTGAATGGAACTCCCACTACGTTAATCCTACCAGATTGGAAGAGCTGTGCAGAGAGAGCTGTGAGATGTGGTCACTTCTGTCTCCTCTCTCTCTTTGGCGATCGCGCTATTTTAATTTTTATTACATAGGATGGAAGCAGTAGGTCGCTGGAGCTGAACCACATTACTTTCAGGTCCCAGGTACCCCGTGCTTCCCAAGTTACAGGCCTCCGTATCGGGTTCTGGTATCTCTGGCAAGTTGAAATGTCACGTGTCATGGCCCACATGACTGTGAGATTTAAACCTGTAGGAGATACTGGGGCCTACACCTTGTGGATCTGGGAATTCCTGGACCTGAAGGAAATGCGATTCAGATCCGGAGACCCCTTGCTTCAATCCTATGTAATAAAAATGACGCCATCACCTGTAAGAGCTGTGCAGAGAGAGAGAGTGAGATCGCTTCCTCCCTGCACAGTTCTTTCAGATGGGTGCGGCCCGGTAGGAATAATGCAGTGGGAGGTTGATTCAGAAGCAGGGACCCCACTGTGTTAATCCTTGTGGGAAATTCCCCCTGCACTGCAGTTGACTGTGATGAGGCCTGCACTTTGGCCGCTGTCCACCCACTCCAAGTGCCGGGCAGGGTGAACATAAATTATGTTCCATCTGTACGTAAAACCTTCAGGTCTTTAACTACCATGCTTCACATGTTTGAGTCACTTTATTAGTATCACTTAAAAATCCCTATGCACAGAGTAAAAATGCACCAATAAAAAAATGCATAATAAACATACACTACCGACACGTTTAATTCGAGCACGGCTAGCACCGCAAGCCGGGGGATGCCCCGGCGTGCTAGCCGCACTCCCTCAGCGTGCCGCGCATCACCGATGCGCGGTCACGCGTCATCGGGTGCCTGCGCCCCCTGCACGCGCGTCCAGGGCTCCCTAAGGGAGCCCTGGTGTCCCGCGCTGTGGGGGACGGCGGCAGGGGGTTCCGGGGGACCCGGCGGACCCGGAAGCGGGAGGGAGAGCGCCCCGATCGGAGGGCGCTCTTCCGCTGCTTCGGCGCGCGCCCGGCACCCTCCGGCGCGCGCCAGGTTACTGCTGCGGCCGAGAACGGGCAAATGCTCGAATAAACTCGGCCGCAGCAGTATTGTAAGTTATTATATATAGAAAATGCAATAAAATATACTGAAATGACAGCTACAACATTCGGCCCCAGAACTAGGGGAAACAGGATATCAGGAGGAAAGTAATAAAAGAGAACACACGTGCTGAAACGGCAAAACAAATTATTTTCAACCTACCGTAGAAAATGTGAATAGTCATTTTTCATTTGTACCATATGGTTTTAGGGTCCCCAATTATACATCAATTGGCACACTTTGTTTAAGTAATATCTCCCTTTCTCCAACTCTGGTCAGTGGTCCTCTACTGTTAATAACCTGAAACATCTGCCAACATTATGTCCACTTTTTTTTTATTTTTTTTTTATTTTTTAATGGTCACATTCTTTCTTTGATGAGTCATGTATAAGGGATCTCTCCGGATACCTAAGATGGCTACCGACAGGCAGTGACCTCTCACGCTCACTGAAGCTACCGTGACCAACTTGCTTCCTGGCAATTCCTGCTCCTCCCAGGAAGTCAGCCTCTCTCTGGCCCTCATTGCCAGCAGGTGCTTCTGGCCTTTATATAGCAGACAGTTGCTCCCTGTCAGTGCTCGTGCAAAGTACTCTGTATCTTGTTGTGCTTAAGCCCTGTCTTTGCCTCTATTATTACCTACTTGTGTTTGACCTCTGCCTGGACCTGACCACCCTTGCATGCCGCCTGCCTCGACCCCGGATTTGAGCTTGACTACCCCTGCCTCTCAGGCCTCAGATCTCAGGCCAAGGTCGGTGTACTACTCCCCTGCCTCTGACCTGCGGGTTTGTATCCTGTTTTGCAGTCAGCAACGTTACATCATGTTTGTCTCAACCCGATGCCATGAAGTGCATAAATGATATGATATTAAGTTATGTTAAAAAAAAACAGTTTATCAGTATTACGAGAGTGAGAGATGAAATCTATCCCCCTTAATGATGGGGAATTGCAGTAAGGGCGTGCTGGACCGATATGTACCATTCTTTTTATTTTGGCGATATTGGTGGCAGAGACACTACACCATTCTTTCTGTTCGTACTGGTTTGTCCTTCAAACTGTTAGTGCTCCAATAAACAAAAGAGGTTATCACAAAAGAGATTTTTTAAATTTAGAGTCACTTGATACTGTACAATGTGCCAATGTTTTTTGCTGCTGTTTGATTCTACCAGACTATATGTGATGGGTGGATACAAAAGGAATAGAGAACATTTTTTCTTGATTTAGCTCTTTCCTGTTACTGTACTTCTGTAGTTGATCCCTATTCATATTCTTAACTGTGTAGATTTGTTTTTCAACCTTTTTCCTATCGTACGCATGTTCTATAAATGTTTTACCCATCTCCTTAAGCCTTTCTAAGGGAATGTCCACATTGTTCACTATACGTACGTCTAATCCGTAACATCCAAGTGAAAGTTACGTTTTTTGTTGGGGTAGGCAGGTAGAAACTGTTCACTTTAAGTACTGTATGTAATTCTTGACTGTAGATTTACAATAGAGGTCTGTGATGAGTATCCCATCCTTTTGTCAAAATCATAATATCTAGGGAATGAATCTTAAAGCAAGGTGTATTGGACAGGCCTTATCCAATATTTTTGTGTCCAGAATTGAATAACATTTTTAGCTATAAGACCCCTAGAGTTGGCATCTACAATGATCATCCATTTTAAAGCAGCAGTTCAAGCAATATCCTGCATGTGTTTTTTTTTTTTTTTTAATAAATAATTCAAATAAATACTGTACTATGAGAAAATACTTGTAGCATTGTAGCCCTGCCCTCTCTCTAGCAGTGCAACAATTGTATCTTGTAACTGCCCAGTCAATCATATTCCAGGACTACATTGCCCACAATGCTGTGCAAGAACTGAATTAAATAACCAGGAGCAAGCAATCGATTTACAGGAGAACGGATCGATCTGCAGCTTAGCTAATCACTTGTCAGTCTGCAGATTGTATTGATGCACATATTGAATGGGAAAAAATATATATTTTCTAAAAAAACGACAGTTTGAACTGCAGCTTTAGACTCTAGCTGTAGGGTTCCAATCTAGATTTTATAATGCTCACTCTTCCCTAATTACTTCAGGACTACCACTTAGTTGAGTCAAGCTGCCCTCCTATCCTGCCTTGTTTAAATACATGTAGCCTCCCATTTGAGGATTGCCAGTTAGTATAAGGGGTTAACAGCCTTAATGGGTTAACTGTGTGGGATCACTCGGGTTACTCCAATACCTATCATGTGATCAGGGTTAGCCACTCTGTTGCTCCAATTGTTCTAGAAAGAAGTTCCTTAGAGTTCAGACTGAAGCTTCACTGTGAGTCTTGTAAATAGGTTTCTCTTAGTTGTATTAAGGATTTCCTGTCACCATTTATTGTTTTCAGTTAAGGAACCTGTATATAGTTAGAGCCCATAGTAATGGCCCAAGATTGTTCTCTGGCCAGAAGAGGAGTGATCCCACCAGAGTGCTCAAAGTAGTAGCTCTGGAACATAATCTGATTGGCCTCACCAGAAGGCCTTAAGTAAACTCCTGATCCAATATGCATGGAAGAGGTAGGCAGTACACAGAGTGACGGGATACTGATTCCCGTGGACAGTGTGTATTCCTCCCATAGGCCCACTTGAGATGTGAAACTACATACAAAATCCCCAATATCCCTGTCCTTACTAAAAACTGACGAGTCATTCTTTCTCTTTCGTGAGATTGGAATGATGGATATGTGAATTGCATATACTGTAAGTCGATCAATGTTACGTTTGACAACATTACAAAATGTGTGTAGTGTTCAGTGTGCACTTAACTAATAGAACTCTCCTTTTGTCATTTCTGTGATCTGGGTGTCACACTGCTTTAAATCTGGAAAGAAAATGTATGTTTCATGGCACGTACAAATTTACAACCATCCATTTCTGTACCCAGAGGCTTTTGGGGTGAATAATCGTGCCGTATTTAGTTGGTATCTCCTCTTCCTCAGGCATCTGTGTTTTTTTGGGGGGGGAGGGGGGAGGGGTGTTATGGCTGTCCTTTTTATTTTGCCCAGTCTGGTCTTTTTCTTATTCTGCTTTCTGAAGTGTTTCTAAAACGTTGCAGAGATTTTGCCAAAACAGACAGTACACTGGATTGCCTGTCTCAAACAAAATGTCTGACTACTATATCGCCATATTGGGATTTGTTTTAACGGAGAATACGTGGCAGCTGCTTTATTCTTCAGAGTGCTCTCTGCAATATCCTTCATGTCACCACTAGTTATGGGTTACAGGCCAGATTTAACATGACTTTACTTGGTGGTTTTGTATATGGTACCAGCCCTGTAGTGTTAACGGTGGTTACCGTCTGAAGCTGGCAACAGTTTTTAACCAGTCCTTAATGTGACCGTTTTTATAATCAACTGTATCCCTGCGGACTTGCGTATTTTCTTTTTGATATTTGACGATACTGACGTCCAGTGTACGTACACACACACACACACAACACACACACACACTTATGCAGCCAATGTGTAAGCTAATTTCTGTTGTAATCAAGAAGAGAACTTTGCTTTGAGCCTGCACCCCTGCCGCTAAACTTACAGTTTGATTAGTCGATAACCTTTGGTCTCTTTTTGTTTTTGTTTTTTAGTTTTTTTCCATTAGTACTTGCTTTTATTTTTTTTATCACTACCTTTTTTTAATTTAATGAAAATATCACTTCCTTTTTTGTCCCAGCCTTAGAAAGCACATATTGGACCAACAACTTTGCAAAATATGCTGCCAATTTATACTGTCATTCAAATGCAGCAGTAATAATTATTCATCAATATTGCCACAAGTCCAGCCATTGTCATCTGCTCATAAGGAGAGGCCTTAAACACTGCTGGACCGCTGATTAAAGCTGCTGAACCTCACTGTTAAGTCCTAATGACTACTAATTCAATCAATACACCAGTAGAAAAGTCATCCCCTGGCATTGGAATCTTCTGTCACTGATTACTGTTTCTTTGATGCCAATTAAAGTGAGTACTGTACTGTATACACCGAAATACAGGCCAAGCAAGTGTTTGTGGTCTGTGCTATTTTAGTTTATATTTACTCTAAGGAGAATTAGAGTATTTCAGATCCGTGCAAGTGAACAGGGTTTTTATTAGAGAAAACAGTCATGTATATTTCTAAGTAAAATTGGAATCTACTTTGCTAATGGGTTTAAAATAGGACATTTTGGGGACATTTTGCAAGATGTGGGGCATTTTCTCAATAGATCGGATAGTGACAAAAGTTCAGATGTGTGCAAGAGTCCGAAAGACTCAAGCTAGAGAGGTGGATGCAATCTTGTGCATATCTTGTGTCCATTCATTGTGGTTGATTCCCCCCCCCCCCCTGGAGTACAAAGGATATATATTGTTCCCATTCAATATGTGCATCTATACAATCTGCACACTGACAAGTGATTAGCTAAGCTGCAGATCAATCTGTTCTCCTGTAATCAATCGCTTGCTCAGGGCTGTTTAAATCAGTTCTTGCATAGCATTTGGAGCAATGTAGTTCCTGGAATATGATTAACTAGGCAGTTACTAGATACAATTGGTTCACTGCTAGAGAGAGGGAGGGGCTCAAGAGCCAGAGCCTATCAGAAGGGGAAGGGACTGTCACTTTAGAAATGCTTCCTACATTAGAAACATTAAAAATGTCTTTAAAACATTTTTTTTAAATGCTACAAGTATTTTCTCATACAGAACTGATTTATTAAAAAAAAAACAAAAAACATGTAGGATATTGCTTGAACTGCTGTTTTATTGTCCCATTTTGCATCCGAATCTGGAAATGTATTCTTTTGTGACCTGGGTCTTAAAGGGCGACGCTTGCTAAAGGGAGTGGGGAGAGTGAACTTGACAGTGGTGCCAGGGAACTGCCAGGGCAGGAGAGCACAATAGCAAACTATCCATACATTTTCACAGCAGTAAACACTTTCTTGGGATCTTATACTTGTACTGAGATACTTACCGGCATTACCTGTTCACATTATTCAGTCTGGTTTTTCTACATGTTCCCACAATGTATAGTTTTCCTTTTGCTATTACTTTTTCAAGAAAAAGAAACTGCTTTCTGTCTTATAAATACCCCACCTACAGTATGTATACACCAGTGTTAGTCTGTCTGTCAGTTCATACAAAATAACCTAAGATTCACTTAGTCAAGTGATTGAATTGGTGTGCATGTTGAATGTACTCAAAGCACTGTCATGAAAACAGTTTATCTGTGATACACCTAGTAAGAGGCTTCTTACTCTTATCATACTGTAAGTACTTGGACAAAGTGATATACCCTTAGGCATACAATTGAGTATATAACGTAGGTCTAGGAGGCAGGTTTTACTGAAAGTGGTCTTTGACTAAAGTGTGATGACCATTATCTATTACTATCAATAGTGGTTAAGTAAACGACCTGTTAACTAACAGTATTCTTTAAAGGCATAGGTGAAAAAAAGCTTAAACCCTTAATGGTTTCTTCTGAGGTAACTTATGAGGATCATCGGGTCTGTAGATTTGTATTTCAGATTTCTGAAAGAGTTCTTTCAGAGCTGCCTGTCCTGGACAAGTAATGTACAGTATAAACCTGTGTTGGTTTGCATTCTTTGTTAATAGACCAACAAGAGGGATAATCATAGATTATAATGTCCACAGCTTCCAAAAAGAGGTATTTTCTTTGCGTACATGCATTTATGAAGAAGAGACTTTGAAAAGGGTGTCACAATCTGCAACACATGTACTTTTTTGGGGGGAGGGGTGGCGGGGGCTTATTACTGTGTTAGTTTTATACAGTGTAAGTACTTCCATGGAAACATGCAGATGAAATAGAATATTTCTCACCATTATTTTCCTTGTGGCACTTACAGTATATTCCTCATTATTTTATAGATCAGATATAGTGAGTGATCAGACAGCACAACTCTATAAAATAACTAACTTGTATACACTAGTGCAACAGGAACTAAAAGGGACCCAATTTATCATATTCTAGAGAAAAGTAAACACTAAAATATAAAAATATATGAAGAATAAATGGCAAAAATAATGATTTTACTAGTAATAGACTAAAGACGGGTGAACAAACTGTAGCAATCAAATTTATAAATCACAGAGACGAGATATGTAACATGTCTTTATAACTATGAATGGAAGAAAAATACACAAACTGTGTACATATGAAAAAAGTAAATATGTACTTTTCCACCATGCAGTATCAGCGGGATAATGACCCATCAAGATGGATCACAGAACCTTGGTACTGGTAAACAGTGAAAACCTTTCCCTTAATATGATTCCTAGTTGGGTTTTTCTTGTTTTCTTTGCATTTTCAGCATAGTGGATCTTTGCAAAAAAAAGAAAAACTTCTGAACTGGTAGAGCAGTGTTTTTCAACCTGGGTTCCTAGGAATCCTTGGGTTCCCTATGCATCCCTAAAGGGTTCCCTGTAAGTTTCAGGTCATTCTAAAATGAACTAAATTACCCCTTTTCAAGAGAATATATAACTATTTCACTGTGTATTTTTGTCATATTGGATGTAGCTATCTATTGATCTATCTATCAAATACAGAAGAATTTACAATGCATCTGATCTCAAACACGCTATTAGAGAGGGTTGGGGATCCTCAGAATTACACATAGGGTTCCTTAACCAAAAAAGGTGGAAAGCACTGTGGTAGACACTTACCTGACATCTTCAATGTGATCCTGTATGGGGGATAAGTGTCTGCATGTGTACATATGTTTATAATTGTGTTCTTGTTTTAAATACAGCTCCCTCTTTTTCGGTTACTTTACTGTTTGCCAGTACCAAGGTTCTGTGATCCTTGTGATCTGACATTATCCCGCTGATACTGCATGGGGGATAAGTATCCATTTACTTTTTTGATATGTATGCAGTTTTGGTGTATTTTTCTTCCATTAACGGTTGTAAAGACATGTTATCTCTCTCTTTCTCTGTCATTTATACATTTGGTTGCTATGTTCACCTGTCTCTAGTCTATTACTAGTAAAATGGTTATCTTTTTTTTGCCATTTATGCTTTATGTATTTTCTATATTTGAGTGCTGGTAACATAGTTTAGATGTTTCTCATATTTATGTTCATCTTGGCTGTTGTGGTTGCCATTAAACATTATTTGATAAGTGTTTTGTATATGTAGCACATTTTCATTGATTGTATGTCCAAGTGACGGAATTAGATACGCTTCTGGTTGAGACATAAGATTATGTTTCCCCGGTGTATACACTACCATGTAAAGCAAAGAAAATAATTGTACTAAAAATACATGTCTGTTTCCTCTCCCCGTTTACAACACATCTTGCTTCTAGATACCAAAGACTGTGATGTTGCAAGGCAGACTAATTGGTTATACAGTAGATGTATTAAGCGGTTCAATCATGAGTCAGTGGTTCTACCTTTGGGGCCAAAAATGATAAACAAGAACAAAACTACCTTGAGGTAAACCAAATGGATTGCGGTATGTTTTAATTGAAATGTTTCATTTATTAAATGGACATTGAAGAGAGTTTCTTTGTAACCCACTGTAGACTATTTGTCAAATTGTGTATTTTGTATAAGACTTAATCGAACGTCTTTACTGATGTAACACAGCAGCTCAGAGGATATTTTAGATTGATTTATTTTATTATCAGCCTGTTCACTGCCAGAGGGAACAGTGGTTTATTGCAAATGCATTGCTGGTCTCTGTAGCAGAGAGCGTTTGTAAATTCCTGCTTTTGGTTTGGAGTTCGTCATAAAACCAGATTTAGAAGTGCACAAAGTGTTAGAGATAAAAAATATTTAAATTTTTTTTTTTTGTTGTTTGTTTTTTTTAAGTGAAACTTTATTGCTGGCACCTGATAAACTTTCATAGGGCTAAATCTCCTTCATTGGGAATGAAACGTGTAACGGAAGTGACATCAGTTAATGGTGATGACCGCACATGCGCAGAAGTGATCGTTGCTGTGCTTGCATGCGCATAATGATGTGTACCGGACGCGACCTGTTCATGATGTTACTAGCGCATGCACAGGAGCAAGGTTTTTATTTTTTTGCGCATGCGCAGAAATGGGCAGCAACGTCGCGCAGAAGCGGCCGGCGCATGCACAAAAGCGACTGACACCACCAGTGCAGAAGCAGCTGGAGACACCTGTGCATGCGCAGAATCAGCAGGGGGTGGAGGGGAAGAAGAGTGAGGACCGGGGAGATACTGGGAACTGAGAGCAACACATATATACATACACCCATACATACATATACTGTATATATACTGCAAATGTATATCTCACGCTGTGAGTATGTACACTGTGTATGTGTATGTGTATGCAGAAACAAGTCTCCTAACAACTTTTTTTTTTTTTTAAGTGAAACTTCTTTGCTGGCACCTACCTAAATTCTCATTGGAGAAAAACTCCGTCATGGACAAAAAAATGCGTAACGAAAGCAAGGTGTGTGCACGAGCATATGCGCACCCCACTCCCCCCCCCCCCTTCCATCCCTTACTGGCTAATCTCACAGCACTAAAAAAATTATACTTTCAAAATTCTTTCCTTCAAAATTTAAATACAATTTCAGTGACAGAATACAAAGAAGTTTCACAGAACGAGCGTGCTTGGCACACACTTAGTTTAGTTTTAAAATAATTCTTTTTTGCTAATGCAAATTTTAAAAAGTCAGATTGTTTTTGCTTTTACAAATGCCGCTTTTTTGCTCTTCTAATAATGAATTGTTATATCGTCCATCATTTTCTGCTATTAACAAGTTTATTTATTTATAAAATGTTTTACCAGGAAGTAATACATTGAGAGTTACCTCTCGTTTTCAAGTATGTCCTGATCATAGAGAAGATGACAAACAATACTTGGTTACAAATACAGTTATATAATGTATACCCTGTTGATTTATGTAAGAGACATTGCATGCACAGTTAGAGATAATATACATTATAGGCGTATGTACTGTAACAGTTACAGACCAGATTAAAATGTGAGACCGCTTTAGTTTTGAAATAACTTAGACTGGTGGTGGCTGGGAGAGTCTCCGGTAGATTGTTCCAGTTTTGGGGTGCACGGTAAGAGAAGGAGGAGCGTCCGGATACTTGGCTGAACCTTGGGACCATGAACAGTCTTTTGGAGTCTGATCTCAGATGATAAGTGTTGCATGTGGTAGTGGTGAGGAGCTTGTTCAGGTAGACGGGTAGCTTGCTCAGAAAGTATTTGAAGGCAAGACGGGAGAGATGAACTTTGCGCCTAGACTCAAGTATTGTATTGTATGTCTTTATTTATATAGTGCCATTAATGCACATAGCGCTTCACAAGTGATGCCCAATCCTAGTTCTTTGAGCATTTTGCAGTGATGTATGTTGTAGTTGCATTGGAGAATAAAATGGCATATTGAATTCTAGAGGGTATCAAGTTTGCTAAGATGGGTTTGGGGCAGATGCGTATACTATGTCCCCATAGTAGATAATAAGCATTAGCATCTGCTGTGCGATATACTTCCTGACCAGCAGACTTAGGGAGGATTTGTTCCTATAAAGTACACCTAGTTTGGCATAGGTTTTGGATGTCAGGGTATCAATGTGCCTCCCGAATGTTAAATGGGAGCCAAACCATATGCCCAAGTATTTAAAACTAGTAACAGGAGTTAGGGTGGTATTAACGTTAGTTCTGATCTGGAGCTCAGCCATTGGAAGCTTTAAAATTTTAGCCTTGGTCCCATATACCATTGTTACAGTCTTGTCAGTGTTTAAAAACAGTTTGTTTTGGGAAATCCAATTTTCAAGTCTCAAAAAGTCAGATTGAAGTATGTGTTCAAGGTCGGAGAGGCTAGGGCTGTGTGCATACTGTATAAGATTGTGTCATCTGCATACATGTGTATTGAAGCTCCCTTACAAGCTGTAGGAAGATCATGGATGAACACTGAAGAGTAGGGGCCCCAGAACAGAGCCTTGCGAGACACCACAGGTGATATCCAAGGGGATGGAGTTGGAGCCTGAGAGACACATGTTGGGATCTGATAGGTAGGAATGAAATCAGTTTAAAGCATGCTTCCCGGTTCCAGTGCACTGGAGTTTAAGCATGATAACATGATCAACAGTATCAAAAGCCTTTGCAAAATCTAGGAATATTGCACCAGTGAGTTGTTCCATTCCACACTGGATTTCATTGTAAACTTTTAGCAGGTTTGTTACCGTGGAGTGTTTGGGGGCGAACGCCAGATTGGAATTGGCGAGGGAAATTTTTCTTGGTATAGTACTGTAATCGCTTAATTGGGAGTGAACACATTTTTCCATGACTTTGGATACTATTGGGAGAAGAGAGATTGGCCTGTAGTTTGAGACAGTGTTTTTGTCCCCACTTTTGAAGATTGGGACAACTCTGGCAGTTTTCCAAGTCTTGGGGTTATGGCCTGCAGACAGAATAGAGTTGACTATGGAAGCAATTGGTTTGGCAATGGCTGGGGCACCAAGTCGTAGGAACTTACATGTATATTGCAGTAAATCAGGTCCACATTGGCTGCTTAGTTTTTAATTTGAGGAGCGCTTGTGTAATCTCCTCTTCGTATACTGGGACAAATTGAAAATTGTGAGCAGTGTTGGGAGAGGGTGGGGCTATGGGGGTACTGTCAGAACGAGGTTCATGTTTGTGGTTTGGGTTGCGTTTCGCTAATAAATTGGTAGCATAACCCTCAAAGTAATCATTGAATGCATTTGCAATGTCAGTGGGATTTGTAAGAGTAATATCCTCCTTCGTGATATTACTTGGTTGTTGATAGCTAGAAGGCTGGAATATATTGTTGATAACCTTCCAGATGTTAGCTGGGTTTGATGTATTCTGGTGAAGATTGTCAGCGTAATGTGCTTTTACATGTCTTCTTTCCACAGGCATCTGTAGTTATTATGATCCTTTGTAGTGTCCATTACTTTGTAGCTTTTCCACAAGGCATCCCTGAACTGGTAGAGTGCTATAAGGTCAGTTGTAACCCACGAAAGGTGGGCTCCCCGTACTCTTATTCTGTGTAGTGGGCATGGGTATCAGAGTTTTAAGAACTCTGATTTGAAATAATCGAGTGCAGAATCGGGGTCGGGAATTAAGTCGATTCTGTACCAAGGGCAGCTGGTAAGGTCAGCCAGAAACTGCTGTGGGTTAAAGATTCTAAATGTTCTAGTGAGGAGAACTTTAGGGCTTGATTGGTGTGGTTTAATTTTCCTTACACAGTACACTATTGCATGGTCACTGAAAATGTCACTGAAAATGTCAGGAAGGATGCCAGAGGATTGGATTCTGATGGGATTTGAGGAGAGAATCCAGTCTAGCAAGTAATGGTTGTGAGATTTCAGGTTCGTCTGTGTGGGTTGGAAAATGAGTTGTGTTAGGTTAAGTGACTTGAACTGTATCTGGATTTTGTGGTTTTTAGGGTCGAGCCAATTGAAGTTGAAATCCCCAAGAACTAGCATCTCACTCTTCTCATTCAGAGACGAGATGGAGACAAGAAACTGTGTAATATCAGTCAGGGACTGTAGGGGGATGGTAGATGCCAGCAACCAAGACAGGCTTAGAAAAGGGGAGGCAGATTTTGCCAAATAGGATTTCAAAAATTGTAAGATGTGTGCAATATAAAATAACACCCCTCCTCCTTTCTTTGACCTATCTTTCCTAGAAATGGAGGCTCCCTGAATGGCGATATTTGCATCGAGGGTTTTAGGGGTTAACCATGTTTCTGTGAGATCTATGGCTTTGGGTTTATGCATAAGGCACCATGCCCTTAGTTCATCCAGTTTGGGCAGCAGGCTCTGGATATTTATATGGGCAACAGATAGACCTTTTTGGAGTCTGAAGGGGGTATTTTCAGGGGTATGGGACAGAGTTGGAAAGGGAGGGCCTGGGTTAAGTTAAATTTCACCTGCTAAAGAGAGGAACAGTAGAAGCAGAAATTTGAGTAGTTGTTTGCAAGTTGTAAATTTGTGATGTTTGTCATTAGTGTGAGCGGTGGTTTGGTGTGCTGGTTTTCAGAGTTCTCCACCAACATTCAGTAGATAGTGCAAGGCTTTTGAGTAATCCAGGGTGTATGGTGATGTTGGATGTGGGCCAGGAGGGAGGGGATTGTAATGGATAGAGAGTAACATTTCCATGAGGCCACAAGAAAGAACAAAGTTGAGATACATAGCAGGTTCATTATCACAGAGGTAGGTAATGTTGCATGAAGCTGCTGTGAGCCAAGTGAGTGTGTGCAGACTAAACAGCAGAGGTGTCCCTTTTCAAAATGTTTTGCTGCATTGCAATACTAGGGCCTATTCAGGGTTTGCAGGGGGGGGGGGGGGGGCGCAGTTGTGTTCGGTCAGTGTTGGAAGAGGCTGCAGTAAAAAAAAAAAGGTTTAATGGGGGGTTAAGTGTGCTGGATAACAAGCATGGGATCATAGTGTAGTCGGGTAAGCTCACCGTTTGTTGCCTTGTGTAGAAGAGTTTGCAGAAGATGCAGTACCCAGTCCACCTCTAGTCTAACTATATATTCTCACTTAAAGATGATCACTTTAAGATGAATAATTTTAGATTCAAATGCCAACCCTGCTAATGCCTCCTTTAGACTGGTATTACATTTACACATCTAAGCAGTCACATGACCCCCCCCCCCCCCCCCCCCATAAATCTGCCTGTTCCAATTTGGACCATTAGCAGCACACAATTAACAAAACAACTTTTGCTATTCCAAACATACCAGAGATCAATAATAAAGGCAGGGTGGGGTATTCCAAACATACAACCTAAGTACTTTTCAGCTTTGGAAAGATATGTGGGTCATACAATTTCTGATACTCGATGGTCTGAAATATGGTTTAGAGCATCTTCATCATCCATTTGTTCTCTTCATAGGGAAAATTCCTATAAGGTTCTTTTTCGTTGGTATTTGGAACCTTTAAGATTAAAACAAATATATCCTATAGTATTAACGATTGAATGAAAATGTGACAAAATCACAAAGTCACCCACAGAAAGTATATTTGTGGTGCACACCACACTAATTTTTATTTTATTCAGTGATCATATAATGTGAGAAAACCATTGGTGAAAAAAGTGACAAAATAAAATTAAAAATCCCACGTGGTGCTAACTGAATTGTCTCAAACTCACTGGATCAATATACTTCAGAGCTGTAGACAATGCAAACAGCTAATGATCAATGAAGTCTAACCAGACAATATAATAATCCTGCAATGCTGAAACCAGTATATGTGCCAAATTGCACAATTCATATGGCAAACAACCTCCTAGCCATGTATATCGTAGTCTCAGAGGGCAATGAACAGACCGCAACACAATAGAAAATGCACAAGAGTGAATCAATGGGAAGTCCCTATGTTGCTAACCTAGCATATGAACGCCGTTACAAAGTAACAGCCCAGCTCTAACATCGCTGGCAAATTGTACTCGGGAAAACCTGTCTCTAGTGACATAAATAGCACATGTAATACTCGAGTTGCAACAAGAACACTCAGACAAGTAGCCATGTAATACTTAGCTACAGTGTTGTCAGTCTCAGCCCTCCAGGAACGGCACACAGGCTATACGAGTCTCAGCAGTGACTGAATCAGAAGCACCACGTGCCGTGACGTCACCACGTCACTGTGCTCACGCCCTACGCGTTTCTCTCCAGGCGGAGCTTCGTCAGGGGCAAGTGGATGACGGACCAACCAGCAGGCTACGTTTATATACCATCAGTAGTGAGTAGTTGCTTTGAAACAGCTGACAGAGAGGTTTCAAATACTAAAGGTGATTGCGCAAGATAGTATACAGCGCTATGTAAGGGCTAAAGGGATCTCTGTAGGTTGGTCGCATGAAGTTTAACCCTTCAGAATAAAATCCCTAAACAAATCAACTGAGTTTTATTGAATGCAAATTTTACTTATGGTAAAGTATATAAATATATATATACATTGCTTTGCACATTATTGCAGTGACATACTGATGCTGAGTACATCTTGACCAGATTATGGCCGACAATTGTGGAGAGAAAAGGCAAACAAAATTACAACACTAATTGTCAGTATGAATAAATTGTACTGTTGTGAAAATTCAAATGACAGGATCTGTCCTCATACTACATAAGGGAGAAAAGCAATATATAAGGGGAGACATTGTCATGATGAATGGCAGTCTGGCTTGGTAAATGAACTACAGAAATGGAATCCAGTATTCAAATGAAGGGAGTAAAGGTGAATCCCTCATTTAAACCTTGTGGATACAAAGTTTTTAAACGATATATCCATTCTGCTTCTCGTCGTAGAAGATTGAGATCTATATCGCCACCACGTATATTGTTCTTTACAAGATCTATCCCCACAAATTGCAAACAACTAAGGTTACCATTGTGTGTCAAATTAACATGGCGTGCTACAGGCGTGTCTGCTTTGTTAATAATAGAGTTAACATGTTCTAATACGTGTTTGCGTAATTCACGTATTGTTTTCCCTACGTATCTTAGACCACATGTACAGTTGATAAGATAAACTACTGTACGTTAACTTTTACAGTTAAACATTTTATTATCTCAAATTGCTTTGATTGATCATGATTTACAAACATTTTTGTGGTCTGCATATACTGACAAGCCTTGCAACTGCCACAGGCAAAACAACCCTTTGGTGGGTTTGGTAACCATGTTGTAGATGTCTTTTTTTTGGTGGTGACTATGTACAAGATTGTCCTTGAGATTTTTTGATCTCCTACTTGTAATGCTTGGTGTCTCATTCAGTACTAACGCCAAATCGCTGTCTGATCTCAAGATATGCCAATGTTGTGAAAATATTTGTTTGATATCAGACCATCTGTTGCTATAAGTCCCAATACATCTAATTTGAGTATCTTTCACTTTTGTGTTTGGAATAAGTAAGGTGTCCCTTTCACACTTCAACGCCCTGTTGTATGCCCTCTTTAAATTCTTTAAGGAATAACCTCTCAAGGAATATATTTTTTAGATTCTTGGATTGTGTTTTGAGCATCTTCATCATCCATTTGTACTCTTCATAGGGAAAATTCCTATAAGGTTCTTTTTTGTTGGTATTTGGAACCTTTAAGATTAAAACAAATATATCCTATAACCTCAGACAGATGTTGGCGTAACTGTTCCATGGAAGGTAATTTTTTTCTCTCATATACATATGGTGGTCATGCTCTAAAATACAAACCTTTTGGATACAAGTTTTAGAAATCATAAAGGAGATTACTAGTTTCAGTCGCCAGTTGGATCCTTTAGTGGTTTTGTTGGGTGCAGTAGATGTGGATAAAAAGTAAACCGTAAAACATTTCTGTATTAACACTATAATTTCATTCCGTGGCGGATTAACCATTAGGCCCGATAGGCCAGTGCCTAGGGCAGCAAAATTTGGGGGGTGGCAAAAGTGTCTGCCCACATATACAGATGGCACGCTCTCATGACTATCGGGCCTGTTGGGAAGGCACTTACCTGTGGTGGCCGCCTCCTTGCTGCCGCCCTCTTTCTCCTTCCGAATCGCACTCTCAATGACGCAGCGGGCGTCATCAACAACGGCAATGACGTCTCGTTACCATGGCAACGTGTTGCCATGTGACGTCAAGTTTTTGACGTCCACAGTGTCATTTGACACTACGATTAAGAAAGAGGACGGCAGCAAGGAGGTGGCCGGCACAGGTAAGGGCCTAGGGGCGGCGGATCTTCAAATCCGCTGCTGATTACATTTTCCAAGATTGCAATAATGTAAATATACCTGAAATAGATGTTAACAGATAGATATATTTAAGTTCTTATCTTTGCACTATATTTTATTGATGCTTTTAATGGTTAATAGGTTAGTACAGGGGAGCACAATCTTTTTCTCCTGTGCCCCCCTGCTGGCTGATCCCCCTTTCTGCGTGCCCCCTCCCCCTCAACTTGGTTCCGGCGTTCTGGAAATCATGACATCACGTTCCCATAGCAATGCGATGTCGCATGACCCCATTGCGCCATTTGACGCCGCGTTGCAATGACGATGCGTCTCCAGAAGCCGTCTGAACCAAGGTAAGTGAAGTTTACACAGGCCTTCGCCGCTTCCCTGGCAGTTAATTTAAGTGCCTTCGGGAAGCGTGCGGGGCCTCGGTAAACCCTGCGCCCCCCCAGTGTTGGTATATTCCTCACTATACATGCTAGGTTTATTTTCATGTCATTGTATTGTATGTCTTTATTTAAATAGCGCCATTAATGTACATAGCGCTTCACAGTAGTAATACATGTGGTAATCAAATAAATAACTGATAATAACAGATCCTGGGAATAAGTGCTTCAGACATAAAAGTAACATTAAGGAAGAGGAGTCCCTGCTCTGAGGAGCTTACAGTCTAATTGGTAGGGAGAACGTACAGAGACAGTAGGAGGGAATTCTGGTAAGTGCGTCTGCAGGGGGCCAAACTTTATGTATCGTGAGTTCAGAATATCCACAGTGCTATTCGTATGCTTCTTTAAGCAAGTGTGTCTTAAGGTGGGTCTTAAAGGTGGATAGAGAGGGTGCTAGTCGGGTACTGAGGGGAAGGGCATTCCAGAGGTGTGGGGCAGTCAGTGAAAAAGGTTTAAGGCGGGAAAGGGCTTTAGATACAAAGGAGGTAGAAAGAAGACATCCTTGAGAAGAACACAAGAGTCTGGATGGTGCATAACGAGAAATTAGGGCTGAGATGTAAGGAGGAGCAGAAGAGTGTAAAGCTTTAAAAGTGAGAAGAAGAACGGAGTGTGAGATGCTGGATTTGATTGGAAGCCAGGAGAGGGATTTCATGAGGGGAGATGCTGAGACAGATCTAGGAAAGAGTAGAGTGATTCTGGCAGCAGTGTTTAGGATAGATTGTAGGGGAGACAGGTGAGAGGCAGGAAGGCCGGACAGCAGGAGGTTACCGTAATCAAGACGGGAGAGAATGAGGGCCTTAGTCAGAGTATTAGCAGTCGAGCAACAGAGGAAAGGGCGTATCTTTGTTATATTGCGGAGGAAAAAGCAACAGGTTTTAGAAATGTTTTGAATGTGAGGGGCGAATGTGAGAGAGGAGTCGAGTGTGACCCCTAGGCAGCGTACTTGGGCTACTGGGTGAATGATCGTAGTTCCAACAGTAATGTGGAAGGAGGTACTGCTGCGACACACTTTATTCGAGCAAATACCCAGTATGTACCTGGCAGATACCTGGAATGCGCCGCTCCTCACCTCAGACAAGCCCCGTTGCGTTTGCCTTCCCAGCCATGGTTCATGCCTGGCTGACGGGCGGCTGATCTGTTAAATGATAATGATTAGGATTTAATAGGCTGCAATGCTTCGCGTGTCTACCAGATGGCATAAATTCATGAATTGTAATGCAGTATGTATATATATATATACTGTGCAGTATTGCAGCCAGCGGGAATAAAATGCTTCAATCCCTGCCTGGAAAATAACGCAATGCACTCGGGCAGAAAACAGTCACAAACCTCAATACACCCGAGTATACCCGAATTCGTGGGACTAGCTGAGCTCGAATAAAGTGTGTCGCCAGTGTAGTAGGGCCAGGTTTGGGAGGAAGTATGAGGAGCTCTGTTTTAGCCATGTTGAGTTTAAGGCGGTGGAGGGCCATCCAGGATGATATAGCAGAGAGACATTCAGAAACTTTGGTTTGTACAGCAGGTGTAAGGACATAAATATGCACAAAAAAATATATATGTACGATAACATTTAAAAACCTGTCAATTTGTGTGTGTGTGTGTGTATAATATATAGAAATATATATCTATATATCTATGTGGCCTGGGTTCCCTGGTTTGGATTTGACCTCTGCTGCAGCTTGGGAGAAGGGGGGTTGCTGCAGAGTCAGGTGACTAGGCCTGGCCAATAGAGTTAGAATTCCCTGCAGAGGCCGTTGTTACAGTTGGTGTTCTGAGGGCTTGCTGACAGTTGGAGCTGGGACACAGCTACGGGAGGTTGTATAGGTGCAGGGGTCTGTGACCCTCTGCACTAAGCCAGAAATACCCTAGGCCCCAGTTAAGCCCCAACTCACTCTAAGCTTGTGGCTGCTGTAGGGAAGGCCCTTCAGTTAGGGATCCTGCCCCTATAGTGATTAGCCAGCTTAGGGCCACAGCTGTGTCATTAAAGCATTATTACTGCAGTCTGGGACCTGGCTGCAATAGAAGAAGCGACCATCATCGCAGCGGTTACTCCAGCGGGAGGCATCCCATCCAGCGGAGGATATCGTTGGATCGGCGGATCCTCTACTTCTACTCGTTAGCGTGCCCGGATGTGGACACACCCGTCAGGTACCGTTCGCCAAACGTGCACCAACACCGGTATAATAAGGCGCTGATCACGCCTAGAGGGGTGGGCATCTTTTGGGGACACTTATTGGGTGAAGTGACCAAAGGACACTTCGGGTACTGTGGACACGGTGTGGGGATAAACGGTGGTGAGACAACGCCCTGCGCGGCGATGTAACAGCTGTAACCTCTAGTATTGCTATTGCATGTTTATGGTTATTGCTCACAGTAAAGGTTGTTATTATAATCTGTGGACTGTTAATAATAGTTCCTGCTCAGGGTTATCTCATCCAATTGGGAATCCCTTGCAGGTGGAGGCGCTGCCATTCAGTATCTTTGTTACCACAGGCTCCCAGTAGCGGAGGCTCAGATCCCTGTGAGCTGACGGGTACCGCCAGCACTAGTAGACGCTTCACAAGGGAAGTCTGAGCCACTGTTCAAACTGGCACCAGCTGCTAATAAAGAAGAAATGCTATTCTCTATAAAGGGCGGCAAGACCATATATAAATTAAACTCTGTAATTGAGGAAATCCATTGCTTACCTGATTTTTACAGGCTTTACATAACATATATAACATATTGACATTTAGTTAAGCTAACATTGAGGGAGTTGTGTGTTGCTGTGACACTATTTCATATGATGCGAATGTGTACTAGAAAAGTGGTGCGCCAACTGGGGAGCGAGGCGTGGGTGGTGGCAAAGGTCCCGCGCTCTTCACCGAAGCATTTAAATTAAATGCCAGAGGACCGCGCAAGGCCTCAGCTGCCAGCTCAACTTACTGAGGTTCAGCCGGCTTCGGACGCGTGACCATGGCAACGCGGCGTCATGTGACATCACACGACCCCGCGGCGTCATTTGACACCGTGTATGTATATAATTTATTATTAAAAATTATTTTAAAAACCTGATAAAAAAAGCAAAGTAAAACCTGCAGCTACTGCATAAAACCTTTTTTTTTGTTGAAAGGTTAGATTTATAATTAATGTGTAGTAATCCGGTGAATCCGGTGAATCCGATGCTGCTTTGAACTTGGCATCCTTGTGCACTGAACAAAATGTATAAAACATATTTAAATAAATGTATAGAGTGAATTTAAGTTTCCATGCTTTGTTTGAGTGAAACTTAACTGCAAATGATCTTATTTCATTAAAAGTTGTCACATAGACACAGGAGTCATGCGAGACCACCCAGTTTGCAGGAATCTATGATCTGCATACTTCCTTTGTGCTAGGGAAGCGGATTGCCACCTAACAACAGCTGGCGGGATGCACAAGCCGGTGGGTGGCAGATTTCTATGGATGCTTGATGATCTGATGGCAATTTTTAGTGGTCATTGTGACGATAGACCCTATCTACAGTATATATGCAGTTTTCGACCACTTCATTACACAACAGATTAACTTGAGTTACAAGTTACAGCTAAAAAATACATATATTGTTTTTATTGAGTTCAGGGCCTTGGCCTGGTTTTCCGGTTATGTCTAAAAGTGGGTTTATCTAAAAGTGACAGGTGATATAAGTAGAGTACTAGAACTTAACCTGCGGTGGTCATTGATGGCCCACTAAAATGATGTGTATATTATGGAGGTCTGGTGACCGTACCCAGACCGTACATTCTTGAGATCTTCTCCTGTAAGTAGCAGAGAACGGTGACAAACAGGTCATCATTCAGTTTAAGATCTGTACTAAAAATAAAAAGATATCTTGGATCTGATGTGATGCACAGGCACAAAAAAATGCATATTCCTAACTAACTCTTTCAGCTGTTTCAATTGAGTCCAACGGTGCTGGAGTAGTTAAGCTGCATATGTGTGATCCGCTCATGTACATCTTTGATCTACAAACATACATTTTGATCAGCCAAACACCGCTCCGTCCCCAGCCCTTGCACAGCCTCTGGCTTGTGTTCTCTGCTCCCCCTAGCTTTCTATACTGCACGGTGACCTGTTAATCACCAGCGCACCAGATCCAGTTTTGGTGATGCAGCTGTGTTTGACAGATCAGTCCCTATGCACAGCACAGGTGTCCGGGTGGATTTGGGCGCCCAAATATGTTTCAACCCTGTATATGATATACATAGCCATGATTATACAAGGCTCCCTGGAGTAGGTGATGCAAATACATTACATACATATTTAAAAAAAATATTAATCCTTCAGTAGCCCAAGTGACCATCTAGGCAAGGATCTTCCTAGCTGGACCCTAAGGTCTACTAGGGGTTAATCCTGTCCCTGAATATACAGTAGCAACAAAAGAATAGGTGGCGCTCCAAACGGTCACAGGGAACATATTGTGAAAACACATGTCCAATAGTACAATAAAATAATTTAGCAAGGTACTCCTCTACTCAACCCTTGTAAGACTGTTCCATAAGTCAAAGTACGTTAATCCTGTCCCTACTATATATGGCTAACACTTCCTAACCCCTCCATAGGGGCCTGGAAACCATTGCATCTTAATGCAAGAATCGTTAATCAAACCATAAATATCACCTCATTTCAGTGCCATGGGGGCCTACTAAACCGTGCCAACAAGGGTCCAGATGGCTAGAAAAGACAGAAGTGAATTTAAAGCAGCAACCCGCCCAGAAGCCAATGTGCTCTTTACTTGTATAGTAATAATAATAGGTATGAGGGAAATACAGGCACCCAGACTTCCAAATCAAGGCCCTCACCTTGACAGGCCACTTCATACAGCCGAAACGTTAGATCTTCTGGCTCATTAAACACTTTTTTGATTTGGACGTCTGGGTCCCTGTATTTCTCGCTGCAACTCTGGGATTATTGGATACCCCACTTAATATGGAGCACCGGCAGTTATGTTCGACTGGATTTGACTTTACAGAATGCCCGCATTACTCTACATTTGTTTAGTCAGTCCTCGTTTTACGACGAACGGCTTATCCGACCTATTCAATGCATCCCTATGGCCGTTTTTACGACGCATGAACGGCTTATCCAACGCTCTTACGACGCTTTGCTAAATTGATACAATTGCCCAATCAGAAGGCTACAGGTCAAGGAAAACATTCTGAACAGTCTGTGTGAAGGTTTAGTGGTGTATTTTAGGCCCTAACCATGTCTGATAAAAGCAAAAAGCAAAGTGGTGTTGCTCCAAAAAGGATTAGAAAATCTATTACTTTAGAGACCAAACAAAACATAATAAAGCGCTCTGAGAAAGGAGAGACGAACCCAGAAATTGGACGTGCCTTGGATATTCCTTGCACAACTATTGTGACAATAATAAAAGATAAGGCAAGAATCTTGGAACAGATTAAGGGCTCAGTGCCTATGCAAGGTACAATAATAAGGCAAAGTGCTGGTCATATTGCTGAGGTAGAAAAACTCTTCATCATATGGCTGGAAGATCAATCCCAGCATTGTGTGCCCATTATTTTAGCCTTAATTCAGGCCAAGGCTTTGAGTCTTTATGAGGACATTAGGCACAGCATGGAGAAGGGTCCACTGATGAAACGTTCACTGCAAGGAGGGGCTGGTTTATGCGGTTTAAAGAAACCCAGTGACTTAGCCCGGCGCTAAACAGACAGTGTAAAGTGATTAAAGTGTTAAATGCACATAAAGGTGATATAAGGTGTAACATAAAACGAATTCTCAACCTTCCTATGGGGAATCTGTAAAGCTCCCCCTCAAGGATATGTAGAAGCAGGTATTTGGAAGGGAGCGATTGTAGCAGGAACACCCCAAAACAATAAAAAATACAAAAAAGTATTGTGCAGTATAATGATAAGGAGTCAGATGCAGAGAAGATCTTGGCTCTATCAATTGCCTACTTACAAGAGGTAAGTGGTAAAAACAGCTTTGAACAGGACAGTAGGTATGTGATGGACCGCAGCGTCCGGGACCCAAACAGCTGGAGGTATGGAGGAGATCTCACTCAAAGCGGGGTTCCAGGCAGAGACCGGGTTCCAGGAAAAAAGCAAAGGGAAACCATAGTGTAGACTGAAGATATCAAATTTATAGATAAAAACAAGGTATGAAATGTACTTACAATAAGTACATATAAAATGTACACATAACGTTTTCTTGAGGCTGCTGCAGCTGCTAGATGGATCCACTGCTGTTACACCTCCCAGGGAACCTCGCCGGATCGCGATGAATGGCGTGTGACGTCACAACCGGTGCTACGAGTGACGTCTTCCGGTCTGGAAACACACGGGGGCTGGCAGCAGGAAAAACAGCAAACTCGGCACCTTCGGCTTTTCTGCAGTTGTACAGGCTGCTAAAGGTCTTTGGAGATAGCTCTACTCGTTTCGCTGTGTCAAACCACAGCTTCCTCAGGAGCTGAGGTAGAAAAACTCTTCATCATATGGCTGGAAGATCAATCCCAGCATTGTGTGCCCATTATTTTAGCCTTAATTCAGGCCAAGGCTTTGAGTCTTTATGAGGACATTCGGCACCAGCATGGAGAAGGGTCCACTGATGAAACGTTCACTGCAAGGAGGGGCTGGTTTATGCGGTTTAAAGAAAGGGCAAACTTGCATAACATTAAAGTGACCGGTGAAGCTGCTAGTGCTGAGGAGGAGGCAGCTAAAACCTTCCCTGTTACATTAGCCAAAATTTATAGAGGATGGTGGCTATTGCGCTCGTCAGGTATTCAATGCAGACGAGACTGGGCTCTATTGGAAGAAAAGGCCCCGCAGAAGCTACATTGCAAAAGAGGAAAAATCTATGCCTGGTTTTAAAGTTGCAAAGGACAGGCTGACTCTTCTGCTTGGATCAAATGCTGCAGGTGATTTCAAGCTAAAACCTTTGCTTGTTTATCATGCAGAAAACCTTAGGACATTCAAGGGTTATGCAAAGAGCACACTTCCAGTGATTTGGAAGTCCAACCGTAAGGCATGGGTAACCAGGAGCCTTTTTGAAGACTGGTTCCAGCATCATTTTATCCCAGCTGTGCCAGTTTATTGCATAAGACATAACCTTGATTTTAAAGCATTGCTGCTCCTGGACAATGCTTCTGGCCATTCCGTGTACCTGGATGACCACCATCCAAACGTCATGGCGGTGTTCATGCCCCCCAACACCACCTCGTTGATACAGCCGATGTACCAGGGGGTTCTCGCTTCCTTCAAGGCCTACTATCTTAGAAGAAGTCCGTTATCCGGTGAAGATCCCCCCCCCAACCCCCATCACCTTCCTCCAATTGATGAATTTTTTTTTGCGCATAATGTACACTATCTACATTACTGTACAGAATATAGTTTTATTTTACTGTTCTGGAATCAATAAATATAATGTTTACATCTATGTGTGTGCTGCATGTCTTATTGCTTGTGTAAAATGTGTGTATTTTAGCATAAAAAATGGCTTCAGGAACGTAACGTTTGATTTAAACAGTGTTCCTATGGGAAAATGTGATTCGCTTTACGACGCTTCGCTATCCGACACCATTTTGAGTGATGCATTGTGTTGGATAACCGAGGACCACCTGTATTATTATTATTATTATTATTATAATAATATTTCATAATAGAGCTTTTATCCCAATGGGACTCGCAGCACTTCACAATTACAATATAGTATGCGATACGCAGCACTGAACATAGGCTTTTTACTGACAGAGCTAGTATCGTGCTCCGGAGCAGGTCCTGTACCTTTTATAGGCTTTTTACTGACAGAGCTAGTATCGTGCTCCGGAGCAGGTCCTGTACCTTTTATAGGCTTTTTACTGACAGAGCTAGTATCGTGCTCCGGAGCAGGTCCTGTTCCTTTTATAGGATTGTTACTGACAGAGCTAGTATCGTGCTCCGGAGCAGGTCCTGTTCCTTTTATAGGATTGTTACTGACAGAGCTAGTATCGTGCTCCGGAGCAGGTCCTGTTCCTTTTATAGGCTTTTTACTGACAGAGCTAGTATCGTGCTCCGGAGCAGGTCCTGTTCCTTTTATAGGCTTTTTACTGACAGAGCTAGTATCGTGCTCCGGAGCAGGTCCTGTTCCTTTTATAGGATTGTTACTGACAGAGCTAGTATCGTGCTCCGGAGCAGGTCCTGTTCCTTTTATAGGATTTTTACTGACAGAGCTAGTATCGTGCTCCGGAGCAGGTCCTGTTCCTTTTTATAGGCTTTTTACTGACAGAGCTAGTATCGTGCTCCGGAGCAGGTCCTGTTCCTTTTATAGGATTTTTACTGACAGAGCTAGTATCTTGCTCCGGAGCAGGTCCTGTTCCTTTTATAGGCTTTTTACTGACAGAGCTAGTATCGTGCTCCGGAGCAGGTCCTGTTCCTTTTATAGGCTTTTTACTGACAGAGCTAGTATCGTGCTCCGGAGCAGGTCCTGTTCCTTTTATAGGATTGTTACTGACAGAGCTAGTATCGTGCTCCGGAGCAGGTCCTGTTCCTTTTATAGGATTGTTACTGACAGAGCTAGTATCGTGCTCCGGAGCAGGTCCTGTTCCTTTTATAGGATTGTTACTGACAGAGCTAGTATCGTGCTCCGGAGCAGGTCCTGTTCCTTTTATAGGATTTTTATTAACAGAGCTAGTATCGTGCTCCGGAGCAGGTCCTGTTCCTTTTATAGGATTGTTACTGACAGAGCTAGTATCGTGCTCCGGAGCAGGTCCTGTTCCTTTTATAGGCTTTTTACTGACAGAGCTAGTATCGTGCTCCGGAGCAGGTCCTGTTCCTTTTATAGGATTGTTACTGACAGAGCTAGTATCGTGCTCCGGAGCAGGTCCTGTTCCTTTTATAGGATTTTTATTAACAGAGCTTGTATCGTGCTCCAGAGCAGGTCCTGTTCCTTTTATAGAGATGTGGTTGTGTAGCGCACAGCATCCAAAAACGAAAGCAGGTCTGGCGAAAGCTTTCTTTATTGTTAGCAAGGCATAAAACAGAGGGACGCAACCCTTCAACGCGTTTCGTGCAAAGCACTTTGTCAAGAAGTGCCTTTACACGATATACAGCCACTTAAATACAAGAGATCGGTCAACTCTCGCGATATGTGATGACGTCATCAGATCGCCATTATCCAATGAGACAACCATTCCCCACGCATGCGTGCCGCGATCGAGTCCTGCAATAACAACAATCACAGCACACCACCTGTCTCACTGCTGAGCGCGCGCATCAGCTGGTAAACACAGCGCTATTCAGGAGACCAGCCCTGGCTGCTGCCACCGTGTATACACAGTGTTTGAAATAGAACAATGGTGCTCACAGTGCTGTGTGTGTGCTTCTGAGGAAAGGGAGAACACTGGGTATTAACGTATCATTTGGTTGTATACTCAGTCCATAAAGATGGGGGGGGGGCACCAGAAAGCCCTGAAGGTTGGGGAAGTTGCCCTAGGACACCCTCCTTCACCTCATTGGGATAGCCCCCTCTAAGTACTCACTTCCTTGTTCACCTCCAGAGTCTCCCTTCCAATGCGTGCCGCCGTATGGGATAATTTGCAGAGATGTGGTTGTGTAGCGCACAGCATCCAAAAACGAAAGCAGGTCTGGCGAAAGCTTTCTTTATTGTTAGCAAGGCATAAAACAGAGGGACGCAACCCTTCAACGCGTTTCGTGCAAAGCACTTTGTCAAGAAGTGCCTTTACACGATATACAGCCACTTAAATACAAGAGATCGGTCAACTCTCGCGATATGTGATGACGTCATCAGATCGCCATTATCCAATGAGACAACCATTCCCCACGCATGCGTGCCGCGATCGAGTCCTGCAATAACAGCACACCACCTGTCTCACTGCTGAGCTTTTATAGGATTGTTACTGACAGAGCTAGTATCGTGCTCCGGAGCAAGTCCTGTTCCTTTTATAGGATTTTTACTGACCGAGCTAGTATCGTGCTCCGGAGCAGGTCCTGTTCCTTTTATAGGATTGTTACTGACAGAGCTAGTATCGTGCTCCGGAGCAGGTCCTGTTCCTTTTATAGGATTGTTACTGACAGAGCTAGTATCGTGCTCCGGAGCAGGTCCTGTTCCTTTTATAGGATTTTTATTAACAGAGCTAGTATCGTGCTCCGGAGCAGGTCCTGTTCCTTTTATAGGATTGTTACTGACAGAGCTAGTATCGTGCTCCGGAGCAGGTCCTGTTCCTTTTATAGGATTTTTACTGACCGAGCTAGTATCGTGCTCCGGAGCAAGTCCTGTTCCTTTTATAGGATTTTTACTGACAGAGCTAGTATTGTGCTCCGGAGCAGGTCCTGTTCCTTTTATAGGATTGTTACTGACAGAGCTAGTATCGTGCTCCGGAGCAGGTCCTGTTCCTTTTATAGGATTTTTACTGACAGAGCTAGTATCGTGCTCCGGAGCAGGTCCTGTTCCTTTTATAGGATTTTTACTGACAGAGCTAGTATCGTGCTCCGGAGCAGGTCCTGCTCCTTTAAAAAAAATAAAATCCGCAACTAGCATGGTGACCTTTTATATTGCTATGGACTCTGTGGAGAGCTGTATTTTAACCCTCCGGGCACTTAATATTTCAAACACATATTTGCGGAAATGAGCTTTCCATTTAACAAATAAAACAGGGATGATAAAGGGCACCAAGGTCTTTTAAAGCAAGATTTAAAAAAAAAATGCAATCAGAGCTGTCTGCTTGTAACCATTCGCCATCTTTGTGTGCAGGAACCGCTATATACAATTCTTAGGGAGTTAAATGTTAAATTAGCAACAATTTTCACCCCCCAGTGCCAAAAATGATTACTAATATAACTCATTTTAGTCAATCTAAACCAGAGTGTATTAACCCTTTGGATGCCCCAAGGCGTAATCACTACATGGGGTCTGGCCTTGCAGGGATACTGCTTTTTTTTTTTTTACCGTGCTTTATCGCACCCTGCATTCCCATGGAGCGCAGGGCATGATCTGAAGGGAAATGGTAGAGGAGGACTCCGCCTCTTCCTTTTCTGGGTTAAAGGCTGCCGCAGTCATGTGACAGCCCAGTGCTGGAGGGGGCTCAAAGGGTTAAGCAGTGGTTCTCTCGTCTGTCCTCAGGGCTCTGAGCCAGACCAGCTTTCGGAAGCAAGCGCCCAACATTCTATCCCTCAGCAAGTTAGGTGAATTCACCTGTGAGCAAGTTGGTTATTGCAGAACCCGAGCCGTGGTCCGGTGGCTTGGCAATCACTGCTGTACTGCTGGGGAAGTTATAGGTTGTCATGGCAGCAAACTGATGTTGAAACATTCTGGTGCTTGTTATCTGATCTTATTATTTTTTTTTTATTTATTATCAGTCGGCGAGATAACTTTCTTTAAACACGTTACCGCCTTTGGTTCACTTTGCAAGTATGACAAACTGTACATGTAACTGGCCAAGTACAGGCCAGTGCAAGGGTATTTGGCGCCCTAGATGAACCTTCAGCCGGGGCCCCCCTGCCCCCAATTAATTATATGTATATAAATGTTATAACTGATAGATTCGTTCTCTCACTCTCCAAATGAGAGAGAAGCTCTCTTTCTTTCTCTCTCTCTCTTTCTCTCTCTCTCTTTCTCTCTCTCTCTCTCTTTCTCTCTCTGTCTCTCTCTCTCTCTCTCTCTCTCTCTCTCTCTCTCTCTCTCTCTCTCTCTCTCTCTCTCTCTCTCTCTCTCTCTCTCTCTCTCTCTCTCTCTCTCTCTCTCTCTCTCTCCCCCTTCCTTTCTGTCATTCTCTCCCCCTCCTTTGGCTGCTCCTGGGTAGAAAGAGAATGACAATCGGGATGGAGAAAACTGCCCAGCCCCCTAGCAAAGGCCCTGCTCTGGGAGATACCTAGCGACTTCCACCCCCCAAATTCTGCAACCCTAGACGGCCGCCTAGATGGCCTAATGGACGAACTGGCCCTGATTAAGTACAAATGTTTAATTTATTAATGGAATAGTTTTTTACATTTCTGATCATGAATATATATTTTTATTTTAAGATGCAAATGTATTGGTTGATAAACGTATTCATCCATGTTGTGTACGCAAACTGTTCAGTCTGCGCCCCCTGCCTGTTTTCCTCCCCTGTTCGCGCCTCCCTTGCACCCCCTTACCGGGTGTCCGGCGTCTTCTGATGTCACGACGTCGCGTTGCTATGGCAATGCGACATCACCTGGTGTCATGTTACCATGGTGACGCGTCACTGGAAGCCGCCGGAGACCAGGTAAGGGAAGTTACAGACTTCTCATGTGCGCTCACCAGCATTTAATTTAAATGCCTTGGGGAAGAGCGTGGGGCCTCTAACCAACATGCCCCCAGTTTGCGCACCCCTGCCTTAGCTTGTATATATTCTACATATTTTTCTATACTGACTAAATACTGATTATATACAGATATAGCCAACATTATTGCAATGGGTTGCTCACTGCAGTGGAACATACACAATGCACCAGTGGGAGAAGCATCCATTATTTTTAAATAAGGGGCCAGTGCTATCGCGTTATTTCACCCGCGGAAGGTGTCCACTGCTCACAAAAACGTTTGCTATAACCGTATATTTCATAATATCCATATAATTTGCAGTTGGGCTCCCAGTCCCTTCAGTAGACTGGGAAACCTCGTGATTGGGGTGTGATTTTGTATTCTTTTTCTTTTATGTACATTAAATAGTCACCGTTTCATTTATCACAAAGTATATTTGTGTTGGATTTTACCTTTTGTTTCCTATTCACGTACGTCACTGCCATTCCCTAGTTGTCTATTTCTGAAAAAATATTTCATTATTGTTATATACAATTAAGTATGTGCAATATTCTTGAAACTATGCCTAATGTCGAAGTTCAGTTATGCCTCATAACTTTGGTTAGCCAACTCTTAACAAATGCAGCATCTATCATATTAATTACATCAAAATTCAATCCAAATTGAAATAACCATCTTTTTTTTTTATTTTTATTTAATCTATGAATCAAATAGTAGCAATTCTACATAAATTGCTACATTCATGTGTTGCCAATGTAACATGTTGCCAATTGGCAGGAACAATATATTATTTCAAATGTTTGTTTAATAATCGTTTAAGAAAAATGTGTGATCTATTGTTAGCTTGAAAATAATTTTTTGAGGAAAGGAGTTGGCCACTCCTATCATAAACATTTTATATATCAACCGCTCACACTGCTCTTTGCAATTAAATGTTTCTTTTTAATTTTTTTAGTGGCTGCTTGGTGCACAGTGGTGCGCGTGTGTGTGTCTTTATATCTATATCTATATCTCCTATGCTAGAATTTGAAATAAAAAGTCGTAAAACAAATCTTTTTTTCTTTTTGAACAATACCTTGATTTCCATACACCCTAAAAACCGCATTTAGACACTGTGCAGGTCTCCGTAATGACTGTTATTGTACATGAGTCTCAATACTGCCAGTATCTATCCACCCCTCTCTGCTGGCTCTGGCCTCCTCATACGGTGCATCAACTTTTCTTCCTTCCAATTTTCAGGTTGCCGTAAAAAACCCCAGCTAAAACAGAAGATTGGAAAATGTATTTAAATTTTCTTCTACATCATAATCCAAAAAACAAAACACAAAGGGAGCCCGGAAGCTACATCCAATATGACAAAAATACACAGTGATATATCTATATCTCGTAGATGACCTAGGCACAGAGAAAAGGGGGAGGGACAAACCATAAAATAGTGGTAAAGGGCGCAGCCATGTTATGAGTGAGCTCGCATTCGAAGGGGAGTTGTGCATGC